>NC_052628.1:40568887-40882137 GCF_016161935.1 Mauremys reevesii | reverse complement strand
GATGGTTACAAGCACCAGATCAGGTCACCCCTGTTTATGCAAAACTGGAGAATTGTTTTTTTCCACTAATTCTTTGGGGAAATTTTCTGAAATGTTATTTTCCTATTCCCATGCCTTGGAAATGTCATCAAGATGCTAATACCTTGGAAAAAACATTTATGTAGAATCATAATTTTGTGCGTGTTCTTGCGGTGAAGACACTTTCAATCAAGAAGGGATCCATTTTAGCTCCATTTTTTAAAAAAAAGAAAAGAGACCAGTTTTAAATTGGCAATGATCAAATTTCCATCACTTCAAATTTCATTGCAAATAATCACCAAACTCCATGTTTACTCATTCCAAGCCTCTACATTTTTCATCTGCAAAGTAAAAAAATTCTCTAATGAACAAAAAAGATTTTCAGTGTAAAACAGAGATGAGAAAGTATTACTGACAGATACCAGATCGGACATTCATACTCTTCTGGATGCCCAAATTATAAGCCTGCATTTTAGGACAACTCCTGGAAACACTGTATATTAACCCAACTGTGTTATGTTCAAAACATACACACCGAGAAGTTGGTTAAAAAACATAAATCCTCTTGCTGGAAGTTTGCAATGTGACTCTATTTTATTTCTTAGAAGTCATAATGAATACACACAAAAAAAACCCAGACAGAAAGAGGAAACAGGCTGCTTCCTAAAACAGAGCAGCACAGTTCACCCCACCTTGCTTTAAGCTGGCTGTGTCCAGATTGATTGCTGAATGCTCTTCTCCTTCCCAGCGCAAAATATGCACACACACACCACCTCCAGCACAGTCTCAATCCACCACAAAGTGCTCTAGGGATTCCCACAGGGACTGAGCTGGAAGAAATGCCAGCGCTCAATCCACAGTGCTAGCAGTAAGGATGCCATGGTGAGGCTGCACTACTGACCCTTCAGGTTTGCAGTAGCTCCTGCAGCCAACCACTCTGCTGAAGAGAATGTCCAGAGGAGCTGCAAAATTGAGAGTCCCTCCACCTTGGCACTCACCTCTGTGCACTCTGGACTGCAGGGCACCCTAGCAGCGGAGCTGCCCAGCACACAGTCCCATGGGATTCCATATTTGTGCTCTCAATTTTTTCTCCAGATAAAATGTGCTCCATTTCTGAGTAAAACTGCATTTTGTATAACGGCCAAAACTGAAAACCAAACCTCAGGACTCAGTGAGAAAGGCTTCTTTCCCTCTCAGATAAGGTTCTGCAAGTCGAATTAGACTCTCGGTGACCCCTGTGCAATCCCACAGCCTTCAGTGGATGTATACTGGCGTGACTCTCTTAGACTTCATTAACACATGTGTGGAAATGGAATCCAGCTCACTCTGCATTGATCATAAATACAATTTTAAAATGTCCTGGTTTTCCTAATATCTCCACTTAAAGCAATTCATTTGGAAAGCTAATAAGAGAAAAATGAAAATAGAGGAATTAATCACTGATTGTTGTTACTATTATGTCTCCTTTTTAAATCAGAAACATACTAAGCAATGAAGTACCTTGTTCCAACTACTCTCATGTTATCCCTTTTCCCCCGGTCAGGGAACAACCTGTCTCGCTAATGAATATAGACAGCAGTTGTAGATTAGAAGCTGTTTATTTACATATTTTGCACTTGCATTTTGAAACTCATTACCAGATTATGTTACTCTGAAACCCTCTTGGAAGATGTTCAGAACAATTATAAACCAGAGCAGTCACATCCTGAGCTTCCTTATGAACACTGCACATGAGGCCCAATCCTGAAGTCACTATTCAGTCCTTACTCTGGCAAAACTCCCATCACAGTCAATTTAGGGGGGGCGGGGAAATAAGGCTTGCAGTTTGCGGCATTCAGCACTGCTAACCGTTCAACTCACAATCATCTCCTCTCACAGAAGCAACCATTGTATGAACAACTGAATGTGAAATATCACATTTAAACAACGCCTGCCAGAATCAAGTCAGCAGAAATTCACACAAATGCAGGAACATTTTGGGTGGGGTTCTCAAAAACACTCAACAATGGGCTAACTCTGTTACCATTGAGGTCAAAGGTCAAATTTTCCCATTAGTCAATGCTGAGCCCTTTTGAACATCCCACTCTCAGAATGGAACTCAGAATGGTTCAGACAGGAGCTTACCAGTTCTCCAAGGCCTGTTCAGACACAGTAACAGCCATTCTTTCAGGCAGGACCAACACCAAACATCTGCTAAAATGTGGCCTGAGCTGAGAAACATTTGTCCATGGACAGACATAAAATATTAACATCCCTGGATCCAAACTGCAATGTACAGCAGTGAAGAAAGGAGGAAACCAAAATCAAACAAGATGTTATGGATGAAACTGTGTCTGCTGTGGTATTATGTTCCTTAGGTATCTTTTCATGAAAAGACTTATTTGGTGGAAAAAACGTTTCAGAAGAGTGTTTTCTGGAATAGATCCAAAAATGCACATTCACATCAGACTCTAGCAGCCCCAGCCACTGAAGACAAATGTAGAGAATTATTCAGTTGTGATTTTCTATGAGCTGTTTGTCAATCAGTTTTAGTCTGCATGACTTTAATTAGGCTCTGGATAATTCATGTAATTATTTTCCAAAAGCTATCATCTGACAAGTTGTCAGCCCTGTTTTTAAATAAAAGACTGTATATTTCTGCTCCCTGCAGGGTCACCACTGATGGGAGTTATGGTTTCCCATCTCAAATAACAACAGAGATGTGCCGGAGCTGCAAATCACCCAGACAAAGGCTGAAGAGAAAAACTATCAGAGAGCAATTGAAATGTGTATGCTCAAGGAAACAAGATTCAACTACCCTGACCTCAGGTGGAAAGTCCATCTTATTTGATCTGTTTATTAATAAACTTCTAGCTCCAATGAAGCCATTTCCTGTTAGTTTGTATCAAAGAGTTGTATTGATCCCAGTCTTCCTGTGTTTGGAAGATGTGAATTCTGGTTGTCATTCATCAGTATCTAAAACTCTAACCTCAGCAATGTTCAATGTATGGCTACACGAGATAAATGTAAACAGTGACAAATATATCCACAGTAATAACCACAAGGAACTGTGTCCAGTGACCTTGTGATGCAGCAACAAGTCAAAACTGTAAAAACAATGATAAAACCTCTACAAAACCTAAATTTTAATGACTGGAAGAAGAGGTGAGAAATATTGAGAATGTTTTCCTTTCCTTCACTTCAAAACTTCTGAACAACTCTTCTCCCATGTCCTAATGCAGGACAATTAACTTAGTAAAATTTAATCCATTTGTGCTTCTAAACAGAACTATTTTTTACAAAATAGTTGTCATAGAGCTTTGTATGTAATGGCTTAACCATTCCATTGCTATTATCTTGTTCTTCCTGATAATTACCGTAAATATTCTGAATTCCCTTCATAGTAATTGCTCCTACAAAAACATATGTATTTTGTAAACATTAAACGTGTGTGTATATATATATTTCTTCCCAGATATGTGTTGGTTTTCCCCACTGTGGAAAAAATAGTAAAAAGACTTGACTGCACTGTGAAAATATGTGACTTTGCAAACTTACCCAGAAAAATTAACTCTTTTGAGATTTCACAAACAAAAAAAAATCAAAATTATGAAATAGGTGAAATGGCATTGCAGAAAATTGTTCAAAAAATTTCCTGTTATTCTAGCAAAGTAAAATATCCATGAAGACTATGGAGACCTTGTATGAATACAGTTTATTGAATTGTAGCTTTAACTGCAGAATTTGAAATTCTTCATTTGCAGTTCATGCTGTGTTCCTTAGTTTAGTTAGTTCGAACTAGATCCCTGTACCTGCAACCATGACTCATTGAGGGCTGCTCCAATGCCCATTGAAGTCTATGGGAGACTTTGTCAGATGGGGCCAAAAAGTGCAGCATCTTGCAGGAGTGGCTCAATGGAATATATAATTTGCAGTTCACTCCTTGTTGATTAATTAGGAACACAGGAATGAAATGCTATATTAGATCAGATCCAAGGAGCACCTAACATAGATTCTTGTCTCCAAAAGTGGCCAGTATCACATGGGTCAGAGGAAGGTGTAAGAAACCCATAACATATTACATATTTTAAGTTAATACCAAGTTACTTGAATCATCCATTGAGATAATAGAAAGAATACCACATGACATACCTGACAAACATGTTTTGTGAGTATACGTCAATTATTTGCAGGTCAAGAATAATTCACCCAAGGAATTCATGACAAATTTGGAATAACTAGTAAATTTGCAGCATGTTCACGGGGCAATCCACAAAGGGGGGAAAAGGCAAAATAGCCAGTGTGTTTGATTCATTGCGAATCATTCATTCACTGTTAATGTTTATGTGCTTAACAAACCTTTCAACTTTGTTTCTTTAAACAAGTCACAGGCTCAAAGACTTGAATTTTCCTTCACTCAGTTTGCTAGGCAGTTAATTATGTTCTTCCTGACTGTGACCAAATAAGTTAAAAAAAAGTACTTAGATGTGCTTCCAACCATTGCAGAAAATATGCTCAAGTGGAAAAATAGGTCAAATTTGCCCTTCAGTTCAGTTATGTTTGTCAAACATATAAAGGATGAAATCATGGCCTCATTCAAGTCAATGGGAGTTTTGCCATTGACTTCAGTGGGGCCAGAATTTCACCCAAGACACATTGCTGAGAAGCTCAGACTACATACAGAAGACTAAATGCAGCCATTAAATATTTGCACTACCAACTGCCATGATGAGCTCTGTCTTCTTTGTTTTGTTGAATGATATATTGTGCACTCTGTGTCATTTTCTATGCATTTGGTGTGTACTTATTTTGTTTAGACATTTAAAACAGATCAATAAAAAATCTTGTGATCTGAAGCAATATTAAAACAGTCCTTTACAAACCTAGGGGTAGCCAGCCAATTTATTATTAAAGCCCAGGAAGGCGTTCACATGGGTGTGCGTTTGGAATATCACCCAGAAGGTTCACATACCATGCAGTGTATGTGTTTTAAAAAAGTGGAATGAAATGGAATTTGAATCTGCACAAGACCTGAAGGCATTTTCCACACTAGTTCAACATGATCATTTCACCCCTCCTCATATGAGTGCAGCAACTTCTCAGGAGTGATAAAGTTCCATGCTGTGAAAACAAAACGAAGTAAGTTTGTCTCATGTCCCAGTTTGAAATTATCCAGTGTGCTCTGAATTGGAAGTAAGTGTACTTGGCTTGTTTAGCCTAACAAAAGGAAGGCTGAGGGGAGATATGATTGCACTCTATAAATACATCACACACCAGGGAGGGAGTGGAGTTATTTAAGTTAAAGGCCAATGTTGGCACAAGAACAAATATATATAAACTGGTCATCAACATGTTTAGGCTTGAAATTAGACAGAGGTTTCTAATTATCAGAGGCGTAAAGTTCCGGAACAGCCTTCCAAGGACAATAGAGGGGGCAAAAAACCTAACTTGTTTCAAGATTGAGCTTGATAAGTTTATGGAGGGGATGGTAGGATGAGGTTGCCTACAATGGCACATGACCCATCCTCATCTGTTATTAGCAAATATCGCCACTGGCTGGAGATGGGATACTACAAGGGGAGGTTTCTGAGTTACTGCAGAGAATTGTTTCCCAGGTGCCTGGCTGGTGAATCTTGCCCAGATGCGCAAGGTCTAACTGATTGCCATATTTGGGGTTGGGAAGAAATCTTTCCCAGGTCATATTGGCAGCGACCCTGGGATATTTTTGCCTTCCTTATTTGGGACACGAGTCACTTGCTGATCTTAACTAGAGTAAATTGGTGGGTTATCTGTAACTTGAAATTACAAGATCAAGATTTAAATCAAGATTTGAGAATTTCTGTAACTTAGCCAGAGGTTGTTGGCCTATTGCAGGAGTGAGTGGGTAAAGTTTTATGGCCTTTGATGGGCAAAAGGTCAGACTAGATGATCATGATGGTTCCTTCTGGCCTTAAAATCTGAGTCTGCACTTTAGTTTAATACATCAGTCCTTTTATTGCTGGGAATCCTCAGTACTGTTCCTGTTTTTCCTTGGTTCATATACTTTAAACACAGAATCCACTGTGTCCGTGCACCAATACTATGCAAGAGGTGGAAAAAAGAAGGTTGCCAGGCTCACACAGACCTGAGTGGCAATGTTCTATCTCACTTATATTTTGCAACCCACCCCACCTAATGTCAGGACAAACCACATAACACAATTTCCTATGTATACAGAAAATACAATCCACATTTCTGAATCTTTATGTAAACATTAACCTCTGCCTTTCAATAAAAAACTATTTCCAAGATGAGTGCATGAATAAGTTTGATTTATCTCATTCTCTTATTTATACAGTAAGTTTACATCCTATTCTGTAATCAAGAATAAAACTACATCTGCATTTATGAACAACCATTAACAAACAATGAAGAAGTTGCAGGTAAAGATAAGTCTGATACTCAGCAGAACTTTCTCAGCACAATCACGTGGGTGCATTTTAAATTTCTAGATACTCTAACTCCCACTGGAATTCATCCTTCACATTTATAATATAATTAGAAGCCATTTCTCATAATTAGGCCCTGCCCTCTCATTCCTAACAAGCTGTCAAGGAATTGCTAGTTAACTAGCTGCTAGAAATGTCTATATTGGAAGATGTAGTTTTAAAACTAGAACCATGAAGATATTCACTGTCATTCCATTTGATACATGAATGAGATAGTGCTCCACATGCAACACATGGACAACATGAAGATACTAGAAGGTGAATATAGAATAACAACTAGATCAGAGTGTTGTATTTCTATATGCACAACATCATTCTGTGAAGCACTAGTGGTGTTACCATAAGGTTTTTTCCATAATTGCCTCCAAAGGTTCTCGGTCAGATTCCACTGTAATTTTCCTTGCATATATGAAGACACAGCCAAATAAAATTGCATATATCACTTTTTCAGTCTGTGAATAGTTTATTTCCATAAGAGGGAGGGCTTTGAATGCATAAACCACTGGCTTACATTCTTGCAGTAACAGCCCCAAAGTCTTGCTTAACCTGAAGCATTGCAACTTTATTTATATTGCAATATTCCTATGTGCCTAAACTACCAATTAGTTAATTAGTTCCGAAGGTATAATCTTACTTTGAACTTCTTAGGAGGTTCCTTAGTGGTGGTAAAACATCTGCAATGTGTGATGTCAACTTGGTAAGATAATACCACCATTACAAGATATTGTTTCTAGCTCAGTGCTTGTTGCCTCTTCTGTAGGATTGGGTTTAAGAACCTCAGCTGAGAAAATGTAAAGAAAATACTTTATTCTGGTAGCTCAGATGATGCATTTGTTTCAATGTAATTTGACCCAAACATTATGTTCACCCATGTCAGTCAATACCAACAACTTGTTCTATGCTTCATTTGCTCCTTATACGCTGTTTTAAAGTGTATATCCTGCAAACAATCAGGTTAGCTTTTGGGAATGACATATTCCTTATACAGCCTATGCACATTTTTCTTTTCAGCTGATATATAAACCCAAACATTATATATTTCATTTCTTTTCTCAAAAACCCAGATTTTCCAGATAACATTTTTTATCCTCATTATTGGATTTCAGAGCATCCTTGAAAGTTAATTCTGGACATTGTTTGAATATCTTTGGGAAGATTCCTGGTTTCCCAAATCATTTTGGGTAGCTTAACTCCAGCAAATCCTATAATGCTGACCTGTTGTCCTTTCCCTTTGGTTGCTTCTTCTGGAAGCAGGACATTGCAACCCTCCAATAGGTTAGCATACAATGGAAAAGGCCGAAAATATTGAACCAGAGTATAGTTTTGTTCACTTCAAACTACTGAGTGATGTGATCTCCAAAGAATCTGTGTCTTTGAATCCTCCATATCTTGATTCCTTACTTATCACAATACAACAAAAGACAAACAATACCACCACTGATGGTGTGTCAATTATTTTATTGCTGAAATCACAAATCTTACCCAAATTAGATGGCAAAAATTGGTTTGCAATATATATTGTCATTAGATTTACAGAACCAAAGATGACATGCTCTGAGTTTAGTCTTTAATGTGGCAAGCGACAGTCCTGTGTTCTTAGACTATATGTTTATAGGTATAGATATGTTGTCTTCTGGTACTGTATGCTGGGTTGATCAGCTGATCCTGACTCCATCTCCGACAAACAGCTGGAACCAGGATGGCTCCTAATATGGTCATAAAATAGAGTAAAGCCAGTTGTGACTAAAATTGAACCCTGCAGCCGTCTAGAGCCGTCTAGAGCAGTCTGTACATGCAGCTTCTCACTCTGTGTGCCATCTAACAGCAGTGGTGTGGGAGTAACTTCCAGGCACAGGACTGTGTGGAGATCACCTGTAGGCACCTAAGAACGATTCTCATAGAAGTCCAGGCTGCACAGACTTTCTGGGCACTATATCTAACCTTGCTTCATTTCTCGAGGTTCCAACCCCAGGACCATTAGATAAGCAGAACCAGCAAGAGCATCTGTTGACTCTCAATAACCAACCAGAATACCATAGGAATGCCTGACTCATAATAAGCAAAATGAAATACCAATCTCTCTCTCCTTTTTCTCCCGTCCCACTGGAAGGAATTTTTGGTAGATTTGTCTGTAGCATGTTTGGTGTTTTCAAAATATAATTGCAAATAAAATGAATTTTACATATCATCCTGCACGTGCAGTGTTAGCGGAGTGTTCATTCCTATTCCTTGTGGAAATGTGCTCCCCGGTGCTAGCTCAGATCTTGAAAAAGTTCTGTCCCTCACTCATAAATATCAGCTTTTGTGATGGGGAGCTCCATTGTTGCTGAGAAAGGCAACTGTCCTGGGAGGTGCTGACCAAAAAGGGACAAGTGGTCTCCCACGTAATTTGGGCCACTATCTAAAAAAGGATTTGAATATTAAAACAGAATCCTTGAATTTGAATGTGTATCAAGTGAGAAGCCTCTATGGAGAGCAAAGCACTCAGGAGATGGGCTCATGGCAACATGTGTTTGCACATTAGGTGAAGTGCTGCATTCTCTGCCAATAGGGGCTGTCTCACAATGGGTGGCATCATTATTAATTAAAATGAATTGCAGTAATCAAGCATGAATCACTGTGGCCAGTAGTAATGAGTGCAGTCTTCTGTCTAACTGCAGATGGAAGATACCACAACCACTGTAATTTCAGTAACAGCAAGGAATCTAGCAGGCCCCCAAGGCTGCGGACCAAATAAACAATGTGAGAGCAGTGGGCCTTGATAGAGAAGGAAGTCATGGAAAAGTTACATTCTTTGAAACATTTCCCTCTTCCCACCAGCAACACCCCCATCTTCCCGATATTCATTTTTACCCAGCTGCTTTTCATCCGGGTGCTATGTAGCCAGGCATTGAAAAAAATCTCAGGCCAGGTCTACACTGACCGAACTCTGTAAGTGTTTACACTAGAATGGCGCTCCCACAGATGTAAGCAGGGGCGGCTCTAGACATTTCGCCGCCCCAAGCACGGCGTCATGCCGCGGGGGGCGCTCTACCGCTCGCCGGCCCCACGGCTCCAGTGGGACCAGCGGACCCTCTGCAGGCATGCCGCCAAAGGCACCCTGCCTGCCGCCCTCCCAGCAACTGGCAGAGCGCCCCCCGCGGCATGCCGCCCCAAGCACGTGCTTGGCATGCTGGGGCCTGGAGCCGCCCCTGGATGTAAGCCACTACAGCAACTCAATAACTCCACTTCTGCGAGAGGTGTAGCGCTTCGGTTGATGTAGTTAGGGCAATGCAGTGTCTGCGCAGACACTGTATTACTTTTATCGCCTGTTGGCTGTCGGCTCTGCACAGGGCTCATAGCTGGAGCCCCACCAGTGGGACCAAAAGCCCGGAGCCCTGCTGCTGGGACTGACAGCCAGGCGCCCACCACTGGGACTGAGTCTGGAGTACTGCCAGGCTGACAGCTGGAGCCCCATTGCTGGTGCTGACCGCCCGGATCCCCACTGCCACCTCCCGGTGAGTGATTTGGGGGAAGGAGAGCCTGAGCTCAGCTGTTGCCCAGGCTTGGGCTCTCCTTCTCCACACTCATAGGTGGGGGAAGAAGGGGTGTGTGGGGTGCTGCAGCCAGGTTTTATGCGTGGCTGCTGGCCCCATGCCCAAGGCTCTACTCCCTGGCTCGGGCTCTGGGGGCCGGCCCCGAGACCCACTCCCCCAGCCGTTGGCTCCATGCCCAGGACTCCGATCCCTGGCCCTGTGCCTGGGCTCAGGTCCTGGCTGCCGGTCCCGCTCCCCAGCCACAGGCCCCATACTTGGGGCCCCACGCCCGGCCCCACCCCCCACTCCCAGGCTTCCAATCCTTGGGCCCCATGCCTGGCTCCCCACTCCCAGGGCTCCACTCACAGTGCCATGCTCCCAGCCCTGCACATGGGGTCCTGGCTGCCAGCCTCTGCCCGGGGCTCTGCTCCTGGCCCCACGCCCATCCCCAGCTGTGGCCACAGCCTCAGCCCCCTTACCCCTGTCCAGGTCCCCCCTCCTGGAGCCACAGACCAGCTCCCACCCTCAGCTTGGGTGGGGCACGGACAGGGGTAATGAGCTGGCTTTCATCACCCTCACTACTGAAAATGTTCCAACGGAACTGCTCCCCGCAGTCCCTCACCAAGAGATGGCCAAGTTTGGGCTCTCCTTCCCCACCCCCCCAATCCTGCACTGGGAGGTGGCAGCAGGGCTCTGGGCTTGTCAGCCCAAGCAGCAAGGCTCCCAGCAGGAGCTCCTCCCGCTGTCCCAGGGCTGACAGAGGTAACTGTGAGCCCCCCACAGGCCTCAGTTTCACAGCAGGGAGTCTACCAGCAGTGAAATTGACATTCTTGTCAGATTCATGGCTGCTATTATTTCACATTTGGTCTGCAGCTCTGGCTGTCAGCCTTGGAGCTGGGGCATTCCAGTTGTGAGCCTATATAGGCTTGACAGCTTGAGCTGTCAGTCTCCCTGCCTGAGAGGAAATGTGAAATAATAGCAGCTGTGAAACAGACAAAAAAGTCAATGTCACTGTTAGCAGGCTCCCTGCTGTGAAATTGAGCCCAGCGCCTGGCTCGCAGCTTGGGCTGTCAGCCCTATGGCGGGGGGCTCCAGCTGTGAGCCCTGCATGACTGTCAGTGCCCCACACTCTTCCTGTCAGTGCCCCACGATGCTCCACGTCAGTCGGTGCAAGGCAAGCGCTCCTGGTCAGGACGGGGCAGAAGGAGGGTAATGTGGACACCAAAAGTCAATTTAATTACTGCAGTGGCTGTAGGTCAACCTAACTTAAGTCAACCTAATTTTATAGTGCAGACAAGCCCTAAGAGATGATATTTGACAAAAGGAGACGTAGAGTTTGTTGTTCACCTAATGCTAGCACCTAAGTCTATTTTATCTAACAATGTCTCCAAACAGCTTCATCTCGAGGTTGGCTAAGATGGGGGGCAGAGGACTGAATTTGTGGAACTCCAGGGGTAAAGCCTGTTGAGCTGCACACAAAGGCTGTTGTGATACTCTGGGTTCTGTCTGAGAAGAAGGAATGGAGACACGTCTGGCCATTTTACCTTGCAACCTCTCAAAGACAGGATAGCAGTACTTGAAGATAGAAGAGGAGGAGGCTTTTTATGTCTTGTATGTACATGCAAAAAAAGAGTATGTATAGAAAATATGGCAGCAAGACACCTAATATGATGCTACTCTCATCCTTATTAACATATTCAATACTGTAAATCATGATAATTGTTTGGAAGGGGGAAATATTTTCCATCCCATGAGCTATTCTTGTTGGCCTGTAAAACTCTCATTACCATAGTTACATGTAAGTTTGTAACCGGGGCTACAAAGTTCAGCCAGCAATGTCTGGCAAAAAGTGCCAGCACTTTTTAAAGTGAGGATGCCAATTCCAGTGTTTTTCTATTATATCCTAGGACTCTTTACTACCAAAGAAATTGTAGAGTTTTTCCAGGTCCTTGTATTTTTCTCTGTATTTCCTTGACAGCACGTGTCCTTTCAGCTCTCTGGGGAAGAAATATTAGAGAAGGTCAAAATGGCTTCCTGGCTGAACACAGCACAATCAGGGCACTGAAAAAAAAAGTTCTCTGACATTACCTTTGGCCTCCTGGAACTTTCTCCTCTGATATATATATTTACTGCATCGTAAGCCTTCACCACAATCTCTCACTTGAGTCACGGCTCATTTCTGAAAGCTTTAATTACCATAGGCTATCATGAAGTGGAAGTGACCAAACCTTTCCATACTTCCACAAATAACACCTGCAAAGTCTAAAGAGATTTACGTTTCTCCATCATGCCAGCAGTAGGTCACAATACTCCATACAGAGCAATTTGTCTTAGTATTTGATTCTGAGGGAAGAGGGAATTCTACTGGCCTTCAAAATGCTGTTTGAATGGTGGATATTTTGGTATTTCTTTAATAGATTCCTGTTAGAAGATAAAATAACGGTGGAGAAGAAGGAAACTGATGGGATCAGCAATACCAGACATGGTAACAGCAGGACTCACAGCTAAACATCTCTGCTGCCTCTTCATCTGGAACAGTCTTTTTGCTTATCAGTGCTTAATTGAATCCTTGAATCATTTTCAATTCTACTTCAAAGCCCTTTTTTACTCCCAGGCCTATGATTTCTAACCTTAGGCCACATGATACCTTCTGGAAGCCCAGTGCAAAATGTACATCAAAGCCCAAAACACACAGTGAGGGGAAGGCAGTGAGCATTCTCCCTCAAAATGGCCATTCACTTTTGCCCTACCTTATTTACAGATGCTGCCTGTAAGTTATTACACCTATATTGGTTTGGTTTTGCATGCACATATTCGAATTCAGCCTTGGTGACAGCAACCATAATTCCACTGAAGTAAATGGAGCTTATTGTAGGGCTGAACTTGGCATTTAGACTGTGATAGTCTGTGAAACTAAATGTGATGCTAAATGATTTGTATACAAAATAATACAGTGAAATACATTTTCACTGCCACTTAATGTGATACTGAAACAGATAGGAAGCAATAAAACAGGGGCCTGATTGTGTGCTCTTTTATACTGGTGTGATTCTGTTGCCTTCAGTGGAGTTACTGAGGTGGGTAATGGCATGGATTAGAGTTCACGTCTCACGCCCCTGTCAGTACACGGTGCAGGCCAGGGAAGCTAATGATCCAACTAGCAGACCAAATTTGGTGATGAATCCTGGTTGCATGCCACCTGAGGTGTGTTGCACATATGCTAAGAAGAATGGAGTTCTCCTTATTTATGTCAGTGTGAGCAGGGCCAGTGCAAGGATGTTTCGCGCCCTAGGCGAAACTTCCACCTTGCCCCCCCCCGCCCTCGCCCCCGTCCTGAGATGCCCCCACGGCAGCTCTCCTCTCTGCCCTGAGGCCTCCCCGCCCCACGGCAGCTGCCCACTCCGCCCTGAGGCGCCCCCTTGTGGCAGCTCCCCACCCTCCACCCTGAGGCACCCCCCCGCCCCAGCTCATCCCTGCTCCGCACACAAGCACGAGCACAAGCACCCCGAGCACGCCATGGCTGCTTCACTTCTCCCGCCTCCCAGGTTTGCGGCACCAATCAGCTTAGGCGCCGCAAGCCTGGGAGGCAAGAGAAGTGAAGCAGCCATGGCGTGCTCGAGGAGGAGGCGGGGCAGGGGTGAGCTGGGGCGGGGAGTTCCCCTGTGTGCCGCCCCCCCCCCAGCCGTACTTGCTGCAGGCGGCCCTCCCCACGCTCCTGTGCCCCACCCAGCTCCCTCCACCTAAATGCCGGTGGCGACCGGGGCAGCCGAAGATCTGGCGCCACAGTCGCTGCCGAAGAAAATGGCACCCCCCAAATCCCAGTGCCCTAGGCGACCGCCTAGGTTGCCTAAATGGTTGCACCGGCCCTGAGTGTGAGAAGAGAGACCAGGTGTTTCAGAACAGTACTGCTCCCAGAAATTAATTGATTTTAGGTGGCTGATTGGAGAGGTAGAGTTCATGTGTGTTTCCTCATGCTCTGAGTCCTTTTCAGCTTCCCTGTGAACTGGCAATGGGGCATGGAATCAAAAAATGCACCCCAATGCTAATAAACATTTTCATTTGGATCAGTATAATGGTGTTGATTTGAACTGGCAATAAAAGTGGTACCCAGTAGCACCTGGATTCAAATGGGTTGCAGCAAGGAGTAATGGGTCAAAAATGTTCACTAACTAGCAGGTACCCCTATCATAGAATATCAAGGTTAGAAGGGACCTCAGGAGGTCATCTAGTCCAGCCTGCTGCCTGAAGCAGGACCAATCCCCAGACAGATTTTTGCTCTAGATCTCTAAATGGCCCCTATAAGGCTTGAAATCACAACTTTTGGTTTAAGCAAGCCAATGTGCAAACCTCTAAGCTATCCCTCCCCCTGTTCATCAGTTTGATCACTTAGTACAACTCTCTTCTTTGGCTCACATTAGTGCTTGTGTTTGCAAGCTAATCAATACACTCAGAAATGATTGCCATTGTAAATTTGCTAGCTACAAAAAGAGAACATGCTTGACACAGAAAAAGACATCCAACCCAACTTCATGGTTTTATTTTAGGTATATCTTAATCCCACCTTCCTGGCTTTTCACTGCACTGCTTTGAAACTGTTGTGTGACTATATAACAACAGCTACTGCTGACATTTTTGATCAAAGAGCCTTTTCTGCTCATTTCCTTTCTGAAATCATGGCAGGGGACAATGACATCAAATCCATAGTAAGAATGCCCTTCCTTGCACTGTGGTTGTTAGTGACACAGTATCGTATAAGAATAATAAAGACTAGAAGGAGTCAGATGGCACTTTATGGAAGGATCCCTACAAACCCCAGCAGGACATATCAACTACTTCATCACTCTTAAAGCAAATACCAAAATATTTTGAAGGCCAAAAGAGGCCCCTCAGCATTGAGTATTAAGAGGTAAGTTGCTATGTATGGAGCAGTATGACCCCTACTGCTGGCATGCTGCAGAAATGTAAAAGCAGCAGAGACCTGTGGCACCTTATAGACCAGGGGTCGGCAACCTTTCACAAGTGGTGTGCCGAGTCTTCATTTATTCACTCTAATTTAAGGTTTCACGTGCCAGTAATACATTTTAACGTTTTTAGAAGGTTTCTTTCTCTAAGTCTATAATATATAACTAAATTATTGTTGTATATAAAGTAAACAAGGTTTTTAAAATGTTTAAGAAGCTTCATTTAAAATTAAATTAAAATGCAGAGGCCCCAGACTGGAGGCCAGGACCCGGGCAGTGTGAGTGCTACTGAAAATCAGCTCACATGCCACCTTCGGCAAGCGTGCCATAGGTTGCCTACCCCTGTTATAGACTAACAGACATCTGTTAGTCTATAAGGTGCCACAGGACTCTTTGCTGCTTTTACAGATCCAGACTAACACGACTACCCTTCTGATACTCTGCAGAAATGTAAATCCTTGTAGACTTTGCAGGTGTTATTTGTGGAAGGAAGGAGAGGTTTGGGCCTTGTGTTCACTTCACTTCAAGATGGTCCGTGGTGATTAAAGCTTTTAGAAATGACTAGTGACTCAAGCGAGAGATTGTGGTAAAGGCTTAAGCAGTAAATATATAGAGAAGCTTCAGGAGGCCAGAAATAATGTCAGAACACCGTGCTTTCAGTACCTGGTTTGTGTAGTATTCAGCCAGGAAGACATACTGTGGCCTGTTCTAGTATTTTTTTACCAAAGGGCTGAGAGGACACATGCTGTCAAGGAAACATTTAAAAAAGTACAGGCACCTTCAAAAAACCCTCTGGTTTCTCCTGTGATATAATGTGCAAGCAGTGGAGTAAACATGCTGGACTTGGCATTCCCTACTTGGCAAAAATGTGTCAGCATTTTTCAGACATTGCTGGCTGAACTTTGTAGCCCTGGTTACAAACTGACAGATAACCATGGAAATGCGTATTTTACAGGCCAATAACAATAGCTCATGGGATGGAAAGTATTTCCCCCTTCCAAAGAGTTGTCTTGGTCTATACAGCACTGAATATGTTCATGGGGATTAATGCAGTATTGCAGTAGCTGGCTAAGCACTAATTCTATGTACACATTACTGCATAACGTTTGTTTGCACATATATGCAAAGCCAACCTTTGTAATCTTCTAATCTCCCCATCTATAATCACCAAGTCCTGCCTTTTAGAGGTTCAAGGTCCGAATGGAAATGACGCCATTCCTTTATCTCAGACAAAACCCAGAGGGTTGTTATGTGGTCCCCCATCTAAACAGCCTTTACCTGGGGCGTTCCCACGGGTCAGTTCTCTCTCTTGAGTCATTCATCATCTTCATGGGGCTGCTCCTGGAGCTTTTCAGATAAAATGAGCTGAGGTGCCAGTAAGAGTTGGATGACACCTCCAGAGCTCCTTACGTCCAGTGTGGACTGCACCACCGCTCAGCTTTCTGATTCCTCATCTATCTAAGCACTGGGATGACAAGCCTCTGGCTGGAGTCAGAAGCTTCAAAAGAACTGCCTTCCTCCATCATATCCCTCTGTAGCAAGGATATTGCCCTGAAGTTGCTAAATTGATCCACAGTCTTGGGGCTGTGGGGGTGGGGGGCTTTTTCGTTGTTATTTGATAACCATAAAATGAAACAGAACCCTTGAATTTTCAAAGCAACGCTGAGTAATGAGCCATACATTTTACAGTAAAATGCCCCTCACTTTTTTCAAAAATCTCAGCCGAAATGATTACCTTGATTTTATGATATCAGCTATTTGATTCTCTGCTTTAATGAACTTTCCTGGCCATTTGGTTCTATACAGGATTTTTTTTTTGGTAGCCATGTAATTCACTCATTTAATTTGTCACTTATTTGATTCAGCATATTTATTAACCATATTGTTTTTTCACCCACTTGTTTACCCAACATGTTCAACTCACTAATCTGCCCCCCACTTTTCACTCTTCCTTTCCTTATAATTTCATCTCCTTTCCTTCCCATATGCTCATCAGTGTTTCTTTCTCTTCTCACCCCAAGTTCCTACTGTCCTTTTTCTCCTACTGCTCCTTTATTCCAACTCTGGCCATACCTTCATGGCCACCCAACCTCCATTTTCAGTCAAACGAAGGGATCTGCAGAACAAAATGGAGTCCTTTAATGTGAGTCTGCTTTCTGAATTGGCTTCTCATTGATACAGACAGCCCAGGTAATTTGTTCACAGTGACCTGTTTTTCAAAGCCGAAAGGCTGCTGCCTTCAGTACCAATTAATGTTTTTTTCAGGGTGGGCAGGGTCATTCCTAGGTATACTGAATTATTTGCATTAATTTTAAATTGCTGCCCAAAGTCTTCAGACTTAAGGTTGACCAGCTGTACCTCTGTAAGGGCCCATCAGTCTAGAACCCAGGCCTAGAGCGGTGCTAGGTAGCTAGCATCTCCATGCTAGCACCCAGCAGTAACTGCAACCAGGCTGTGCACCACTGCCCATGACCTGCTGTGAATACAGACCATGGGAAATCCAACCACAAGGGGTCTGACAGGCAGCAGCCTCTTGGCTCCCCACCCTATATAACCCAAGGGCTGTTCCAGGAAGTGTCCAGGTAACAGTGTGGATCTCTTGTAGATGCAATGACTATTCCTGCTCCTGAACTCATGGCTTTGACCTTGGCTTGATTTGGACTCTACCTCCTCACTTGGACTGTGAAATAGGACTCTGACCCTTGGTATCAACCGCAGCCTGAAACCAGACTATGAAGTCTTCTGCTACTCCCAGCCTCAGGTTTGACCCAGCTCTGACTCTTGGTCCTGACTGCCCACGTTAGGATCCTAACACCCTCAAACTATTCCAGAATGTGAAATGCACCAATACTTAAATCTCTGGAAAACAGGAAATAAAGAATTAGAGTACAACAAAGTTATACCCCTGAGAACATGGACACAGAGGCTATGGTAAGGTCTCCCAGCCCACACCCTCTTAATGCTGCTCCCCTGGTGTTGACAATACATCAGGCACAGTGAGCAAACCAAACCTATCCTAATAAAATCTGCCATTTTCTGTGTTGTGCTGTGTTATGTCCTAAACATGCTCTATGAACTTGCCTCTCCATCCGCTCCTACTGACCATCCTGGTGTCAGCTGTAGCTGTACTGCAGCAAAGTTGCCAGCAAATTGCCATCTGAGGGGAGGTGCAGCTCCAGCTAGGGCAATCAGGGATCCCTTTTTTCTAGGCTGTGCCATGCAGGGTGTCTGGGGTGGGGTAGATGAGCACAATGGCCCCTCTTGGGTCTAAGACAGAGGTCCCCAAAGTGTGGCAGTGCCCCTAGGGGGGAGCATGGAGGAATGTCCGGGGCACGGGGGGGTGATGGATCCTGAGCCAGTCCTCATGGGGTAGGGGAGGAAATGTTTCCACTCAGCCCCTCCCTGCCCCCACCTCTGCTCCAGTCCCACCCCCAGCCACATTCCTGGCTCCCAGCCCTGTGCCTGGCCCCATCCCCAGCCTCAGCTCTACTCCTGGCCTCACGCCAGCCTCCAGCCTTGGCTGCTGGCTGCGGCTCCCTTCCCAGCCCAGGACCAAGGCCGGGAGCAGAGCTCCCTGCCCCAACCCCACCCCAGCTGCGGCTCCAGCCTTATCCCCCTTATCCCTGGCTGCACCCCCACCACAAGTCACGGTCCCACTCCTGGCCCCATCTCCTGGGGGTGGAGGGGTGTGGACAGGGATAAGGGGGGGCACGGCCCTCAAATGTTTGGGGACCACTGGGCTAAGATCTAAGAATGCATGAACAATTTTTTTCAAAATGTCTAAGAAGTTTTAGGGCTGTTTGAATGGTTGCTACTGACTCCTCCAGGAGCTGCTGCTGTTATACTATGTCAAGAACGTAGAGGAATATCAGAGTGCTTCATCCCTTTCTAATACTCCACCGCATTGTCTGAACCCCTGCCAGAACCCCACACCTGTATAGCTATTCATACAGTGCTCTGATCTCTGTTCTCTGTGCCACACCATTAGCCAGGGAGTTCTAGCACGTTGGTGGCACACATCACGCTGCCCAAAAGGCTCGTGAGGCCTCACATAGGGAATCCCTAAGACAAGAATGAACAGATGTTAACATCTGGCAGGTCTTTGGTGGTTTTGTCTGGAGCAGAAGAGGACGTTGAGTGTATATGGTGCGTGGTTCATTCATGTTCACTATGCCTGACTTAACTTCAGCCTTCATCCCAGTGAAAACAAGGCCTAAGAGTTTCCCTCACACTATTCTTGGACACGTCTCTTACTGTCCTCCATAGGCTTGGGAAGAGTACAGCTTTGAGATCTCTCTCAGGGACTTGTTGGAGTTAAGGTTGGAGTGTGGGGCAGGTGTTGTAGAAGACATTACCGTAACTCAGTATTTCCCAGTTTTTGGAGATTTAAGTGGTTGTTTTACCTTAACTGTTTAAGTATTGGTGCATTTCAAATTCTGGAAGGTACAAGGCACTGCCAGTCAACCTTAACTCTGTGCTAATGAAATTTCTGGCAGCGAGTTCCCCTTGTTTCCTTGAGGACATTATGGTAGTGCAATTTCCAATGTGGCAGCTAGTCCCTCCCATATCTCCCTGGGCCTACCCCACCATACCAGGTTTGCTATCCCAGACACAGTACTGCCTGCCAAACTGTCCCAGGGAGGGACTTAGGCAAATAGACACACGGCATTTGTGGGGTTCTGAACTTCCTCAAAACTGCATGCACCAGTCACATTTCAAAAAGAAGCCCCATTGTGTCCTCCAATAGCTAACAAAAGGCAGGTTGATAGCACGAATGTGCACAGAACCACACAAACTCAAGTGCGGAGGATTTGAATTCATCACCTGTGTGTTCTAGGAGCCACACTTGTTCCTTTAAAATCCCATGGGAGTACATTACTCCCTCAGTGTAATCCACCAGGGAGTTTCTGAGGAAACAATACCTCACACAGGTTCAAACCTTTTTAAAATGCAATAACTTTTGAAATATTTTTTATACTGGAGCTTGGTACCATTCAGTGGCTGATCTCAGGGGCAGTTCGTTCCCTACATTTAATGAAGATGACAAATGAGATTTTCCCAGCCTCTGCACCAAAAAAAGTTAAGAATTGGAAAAATATTATAAGTAGCTCATTTTAAAGGGGCAACGCCATGACAAAAATGGCCCCTTTTAATAAAAACTGTACCCCAGTCCCTGTTGTAGTATACCAACTTTCAAAATAATACTCCTGTGCACATGGGTTATAGAGCAATTTGAATATTAATAAGCAGCTCCTTATTGAGGGTTGGGATCTAAGGAATCCATGTACCAAGTGACCCCCAAACTTGTACCACTAATTTTACCTTTGGCCCTGATGAGACATAGCAATTTTCAGAACATCTGAATATGTAGCTGGCTTTCAGAACAGTTTGAAATATTAGCTCTTAAAATCAGAAGCTTTGCTCATGGGGCAAAATTTCCAAAAGCAGCCCTTGCAGAATGCATGTGGAGTGGACCTGACACATGGAGCATGCAGTTCTCGGAAAGCAGCTGAAGGTTCGGGTTCAATAGCTATAGCATGCCACCTCAAGTTACATGTTGTCAGGCTGCCTGCAAACATTCTCAGTTGCAACAGACCCCACTCCGCCTCCCCAGTCCTATTGCATGTACACAAATAATGCTTTCTGGTTCATCATCATGGCTCAAGTCACACTGGAGATCCAACTTCTACTGTGAGTAACCTTTAAAGCATTGCTGCCCCAAAGGGGCAGTGGATGCCAGACACTAGCTGAGCTCAAACAAGAGTAGGTGATATCTGTTTGGGGAGGATCAGAGTCATAGGTTGAGCCCCAGATGGGCATATAAGATGTTGTAAGAATCATAACATTAGGCTGTCACATGATGGGGGCGGGGAGAAAGGGCTGAATTTTAGGAACCTCTGCTTCAAATGACCCAGAATTTGGATCACAAATCCTACCCCAGACCCATCTGAGTCCCAGCAATTCTTAAGACAGTGCCAGTAAGCACGTGGATTTTAGAATGCATAGAAAAATGGGCTGTTAAACAGTAAGCTAGTCACATCATTAACAATAGTACGTCTTCTACCAGCCCATGATAATGGAAGATGTCTGAATAAATCCTCTGTGTTGCTTTGAAAAATTTCACCCTACATATTTTTAAAAGTTGCTGTCTTGTTAGTGCTAAGTGCTTAAGATTATTAAAAGTGAAAACCAGCCTCCGGTTTTGCTTTTCACCATTTGAGTTAGGATATGTTTTGCTTTTTGCATTTCTCTCAGATGGGATAGAGAAGTTAGGCTACTAATAATGACTTTCTCATCATCAGAGTCATTTTTATTTTCTGGTTCTCATGTAGTGAGTGTGAGGTTGTGTTGCATGTGCATTTCCAATAGAGCAGAATCTTAAACTAAAAAAAAACAAACCATGACATTATTTTAAAACATGGCATGTTAGGTTTCATGCAATTTGCATTTCAAAAGCAAAGTGTTGGTGTAAGTGGTTCCACACACTGCTGTTGCACCTTCTTGTTTTGGGACATGACATTGCAAGGCACTCCCTGCCTCAGTTTACAAGGTATAGCAGCAGATCTAGAGCAGGGTGGCCTGAAGACTAAACCTCACTGGTAGCCTGGCTCTAGCTGATTTTCTTAAAATGGGGGGCTCAGGGCACCAACACCTCCAACAGGGGGCCAAGACAGTCTGGTTGACCCTGTCATGCAGCTCCTCTCACTAGAACTTTGCCTGCCTTGGGGCAGGTTCTTCAGTGGACATTAGAACTTATCTGGATTCTTCCTATAAAATAAAGTATGGTCAGGAGCTCTGACTTTCCAACATCATGACTTTCACTACCCCCCTACATAACAAACTTTCTCCTTTCCATGAAAGGAGATCCTGGAATGCCCACAATAGATCTCTTCAGTCTCTTCACTTCTGCTGCAGACAACTCTTCTCCTCCAATGTACATGTAAACACTAAAGTGAGGGCCCTCACAGCCATGAACTGGTGCTATCTGGTTTTCTGCTTTCATCTGCCGCGAGGCTACAGGATCTGTGCCTGCAGACATTCTACCTCCCCTTCCAGCTCATTGATTCTCCAGAGGAGACGATCCTTCTCCTGCAAAATCTCTTGGTATTCTTCTTGCACTTGCTCCCATTCATACTGACAAGGAGCTGTAGTAACTAGCGTGTTCCCTGTCTCTACATGGGACACTGTTTGAGTTTCTACTGAGCACTGCTCATTTCCCTATTTGAGCTCCTTCCCCCAACGCCCATTTTGACACAGAGCACAGACAGCCCCTGGTCACACAGTGCACACTGTTGTTTCCAGTGCTCCATTTCCAGCCATGCCCAGGCCAATTCCTGTTCCTGTTTGGTCACCGGATCTATGATTTTCTGTGAAGAGGTATTGAGCTTCTCCACCTCTTGTCCAGCCACCAGCAGCTGCTTGTGTAAGACCTCAGCTTGGCCCTTTGGTTCCTGATAACTCCTGTGAGCTGCTTTGCTATGGGCTTCTGATCCTTTCCAATCTTCCTCAGACCAGTCACAAGTTTCTGGCTCTGGTTCTAGCCCCTCAGCTTCTTTCCTCAGTGTTGAGCCCGGCACAACATTCCTCTTTAATAGGGCCATGTCTCTTCCCAAAATTATGGGTCCTCGGAGGTTCTCTGCTACTCCAACCTATAATCATCCCAATTGTCCTTGTACTTGAATTTCTACATTGGTCATGGGATAGACCTACATCTCCCCATGCATGCAGGAGATGTGAACAGATAAGTGTGTGTCCATTCTCTTGGGGAGAAGTTTACTCCCCCAAATAAGTCTGTCCACATCCCGAGTCAACTAGGGCCTCTACCTTTACCTCCCCCATACTCAGTAGTAGAAGATATGGAAGTTTTCTGTCTTTATTCAGGAAGCACCCCAGGCCACTGACCTTGTTTTAGTAACAACCCAGGTAATCGCACTCTATGAGCATACAATTCCTCTGGAAGTGCCCAGATTGTCCACATGGAAAGCACGCTAACTGACCTCCTTGTCCATCCCCACGAGAACTGCCACCAAGCTGCAATATTGACCAAGGCATCAATGACCCTTTGTGGATTCTAGATTTGGGGTGATCCAAGATCTTTCTTTTATATCTAGTTATTGAATATGTGTTTAGTTATTAGTATCTTTCCTATTTTAATAATGATTAAATTTTTATGAACTACATAATTACATTTGCGTCAATTACAGTATACTAAAACCATTACAGGCGAGTCTCATCTTACGCGGGGGTTCTGTTCCGTGGTTAGCACATAAAGCGAAAACCACATATAGTCAAAATTACATTGAGTTGAATGGTGGGTGGAATCACAATAAAATTGTTATTTTTCTCTCTTTTTTTTTCTTTTTGTTTTTTTGTTTTGCTGAAATCGTGCATGTTAAATGTGGATAAGATGCAACAGACCTGTACAATCACCTACAAGCTGTCTTCACTAATGTCCCAGTTTAAAGACATTAACTCTCACTGTAGCTTTCTGGATAATTGTCAGCCATCTTATTTACATCTAGTTCCCTGGTATGCTCTTGATGCACGTTAAAGTCATGTACAGTATTCAGTTGCGTCTGCCTCATTGATGACTGGAGATAATTTTTAAATCTTCTGAAGCCGGAGAATGAGTGTTTTGCAGTGCAGGATGATATAGGCACCGTGAAAAGGATTCTCGTAAATTTGCAGTACTCTGGAAGCATAAAGAACAGGAGTACTTGTGGCACCTTAGAGACTAACAAATTTATTTCAGCATAAGCTTTCATGGGCTACAGCTCACTTCTTCAGATGCATAGACTGGAACATACAGCGAAAAGATATTTATACATACAGGGCTTGGCTACACTTACAAATTTGCAGCGCTGCAGCAGGGTGTGAAAACACACCCTCTGCAGTGCTGCAAATTGCGGTGCTACAAAGCACCAGTGTAGTCAAAGCCCCAGCGCTGGGAGCCGTGCTCCCAGCGCTGTCCGTTATTCCCCACAGGGAGGTGGAGTACGGACAGCGCTGGGAGAGTTTTCTCCCAGCGCTGGCGCTTTGACTACACTTAGCGCTTCAAAGCGCTGCCGCGGCAGCACTGCTGCGGCAGCGCTTTGAAATGCAAGTGTAGCCAAAGCCACAGAGAACACAAAAAGGTGGAAGTACGCATACCAACTGGAAAAGTCCAATCAATTGGAGATGAGCTATCCTCAGCAGGAGAAAAAAAACCTTTGAAGTGATAATTGAGATGACCCATAGAAGGTGTGAGGAGAACTTAACATAGGGAAATAGATTCAATTAGTGTAATGACCCAACCATTCCCAGTCTCTGTTTAAACCTAAGTTAATTGTATCTAATTTGCATATTAATTCAAGTTCAGCAGTCTCTCTTTGGAGTCTGTTTTTGAAGTTTTTTTGTTGCAAAATTGCCACCTTCAAGTCTGTCACTGAGTGGTTAGAGAGGTTGAAATGTTCTCCCACTGGTTTTTGAATGTTATGATTCCTGATGTCAGATTTGTGTCCATTTATTCTTTTGCATAGAGACTGTCCAGTCTGGCCAATGTACACTGCAAATTACTCCAAGATCTCTTTCTTGATGGGTAACAGCTAATTAAGACCTCGTCATTTTGTATGTGTAATTGAGATTATATTTTGCCATGTGCATTGCTTTGCATATAACATTAAATTTCATCTGTCATTTTGTTGTCCAGTCACCCAGTTTTGTGAGATCCCTTTGTAACATTTTGCAGTCATCTTTGGACTTAACTATCTTGAGTAATTTTGTATCATCTGCAAATTTTGCCCCCTCACTGTTTACCCCCTTTTGCAGATAATTTATGAATATGTTGAACAGCACTGGCCCCAGTACAGGCCACTGGTGGACATTATTTACTTCTCTCCATTATGAAAATGGACCATTTATTCCTACCCTTTGTTTCCTATCTTTTAACTGGAGTACCTGGCAATGGTTTCAGGATCATCTAATGATCTTTAATTTAATTTAATGACAAGCCTTTTGTTATCTTAATCATCCTGCCTTTGTTTATAAGCAAACTCCCTCCCCCAGGGGCAGAAGCTGTTAGCAACACAGAACTCATCACATGCCACTCTCAAGCGCCATCTGGGGCTAGGATGTGCGCTGTGAGCAGACCTCAGGCAGACCTATGGCTCGTATGTGCTGAGCACCCCCTATTTTTTTTCCGTGGGTGCTTGAGCCTCAGCACACATATGGAGTCAGCGGCTATGCTTGGTGACAATGACACAGTGCTGAAGTCATTTATCATTTCAAAGTGAAACTAATCAAGTTAATAAGCTGATAAGGAAAAAGCAACAATAAATGAATTGTCAATAACAAATGAAAACCACTAAAGGATTGGTGTCAGCCCCTAGTTTTTTCCACTCCGAAACTGTCTTAAGAGCCAAATGTTCCCATCTAGAATAGCTAATAGTGTTCTCATCAAAGAACAGAGATGATGCACATGTGCACAACTCCCATTGACTCGCAGGCTCCTTGGATGATATAGAGACAACAGCTTTCACTAAAAGAAAAGGCAGGTTCAAAGACAAGACCAGGTTCTCTGCTGTACCCAATTTCCACCAGCTGCAGCAGAAAGGGATTCTGTTGGAAGCCAGTAAAAGTTCCCTGATGCTCTGCCTCTCCTCAGGCACAATTTAGAGTGGCCTGAGGGCCACTTTAAAAAATGCCAGCTGCAGTGATCCATAAGACTACCACAGTGACTGGGCATCTGCTCCCACACACTGCTGGTACGTCCCTTCCCTGCCCCAGCAAACCCCCAGGATTGTCAGTATGAAGCAATCAGAGCCAGGGCTGAAAATCTGGCCCATTAATTTTAACCTTTTACTGCTGGAAAGAATTTAAGAAGCTAATTTAAGAAGCAGTAATGGTAAAATAACTATACAGAAAACAATATACCTGCTGGAGCAATAAGCACCAGTAGAGAAACAAAGTGAACACTGGTTTTAAGTTATTTTTGGAGAGTAATCTTTTTCAGGGATTGACTTTGTCTCATTTTGCTCTCACTTAGTGTGGTGTAAAACAAGACCGATGACTTAATGTGGTGGAATTGCACAGGTTTAAAAATGAGGTGAGAACATGGTCTGTAGAATGTTTACTTCTGTAGTGTCTGTTATAAACCTGGGAATACAAACAGAGCTCTTTTTGTATATAAAATGGAATTCTTAAGGAATATTCTCAGCCATAAAGAGTGATAGGCTGATAAATACAAGGAATGTCAAGCAGGCAGTTTCATTATTGATTGTTTTGTAGTAAAAAGCCTAACATTAGAAGAGCATGAAAGATGTTGTAGTGTGAATACAGTGCTTGGGAAAGGTCCCAGACAGCCTTGGAGATGACACTTATCTATTTATTCAATGAACAGGTACCACACAAGGACATATCACCCCACCAATGTAACTTATAGTCGTTCAGTGTCCTGTGACCACTCAGGCCTTGGTCTGTCTCTTGTGACAGACAATGGCTGCAGATCAAGGCACTTTGTGAATTAGAAGGCCATGCACTGTGAACTCAGATGAGACCACTTCATTTCACATAATCCACCCAACAGCCATCAAATGCAAATAACTCAGTCACAAGTGACCTGGGCTGGATTCAAGCAAGTGATCCCTGAGCATACAGTTCCCCCTCTTGTAGATTCCACATACTAAATGTGCAGATGTACGTAGTATGGGGACATTCCTACATTGATAGGATGATGGACAT
Source organism: Mauremys reevesii (assembly GCF_016161935.1). NCBI lineage: Eukaryota > Metazoa > Chordata > Testudines > Geoemydidae > Mauremys > Mauremys reevesii. The sequence continues at coordinate 40,855,458 of NC_052628.1, read as the reverse complement.
AATGGCCTAATTAGGTCTTCTTGTCTTTAACATCTTTCATTCTCTGACACCCAGAAGGTTACTTTAAAAACTCCCATTCTATTGACAAAATAGAGTACTGTAGAGATAAATCAATGGCTATATAACATTACATGCCAAAACAGATATCCTGGGACTTCCTTGGCTTGTGCACGTTCTCTCTATGTTGCATGTTTATAACCCTTCCCCTTCTTCCTCTGAAAAGTTTACATCCTATAACATTTAGGCCTCGATCCAGCAAAACACTAATCATGTGAATAGCTCCATGGAAATGTAGCAAGGGAAACAAAGTCAAATAATGTTTTACATAGTTTGTTTACCATTAGTGTAAAGTTGTCAGTGGGTAAAGTGAGTTGGAATGAGAGCAACAATAAAAGACGCTATAAAATTACACTGTATATAGCTTATTCTTTTATAGTAGCAACATTCATAGCCCTATAGTTAGACTGTGTCATCATTTCTGTCAAAAAAACCCTATTCCACTCATGGGGTTATATCTGCAGCACATTTCTTTAAAAAAAACCCAGCAAAGCAATTTCAATAAGATATTATGTTTCACTTCCTGTCATAACCTATTGTGTAGTGTTGCTGTGCAGTTAGGCAGCCCAGGAGCGACTGCTTTTCATTGGTGGGTGAATTAAGTGTTTCGAGATGAAAGGCTTTATATAACTGTACCTTATATTACTATTTTAAAATAGCACAAGCACAACATATTCTTAAATAACCACAAACCTCCAGCCAGGAGGATCTCTTTGCAACTTTGTATAAATAATGATGTGCTTCCAAGATGAGCCTTTGTATGCCAAATTCCAGCCTGGAGCAAAATTCTGAAGCCAAGTTATAACTTCCTGAAAATGAAGACTCATTATGAAACACCAATGAACCTTTCACCATGGCATTGGGAATGGTACCAATAGGTGAAACGGTTCTGAACAAAATCTGAATCATTGATCCAAATTGAACCTTTATAGCTTAGGTCTCACATCTCCTGTCTTAGATATTCAGGTCTTATTCTTATTTACACTAAGACCATTTTATACTACCATAAGTTTAAAGGGAATGTATAGCCACTTTAAGGCCCCTTTACACATCTTAGTGTAAATGAGAATCTGTCTCCCCTCTAAAGTGTTGAATCCAGCAACTCTGGCAAACACTTAGCTGTCTCCATACATAACTATGGTGTGCAATGCACTCTGGGGCATCCCAAACAGAGGAACCCCACCCAGAGGGTGGCTGTCAAAGTAAATAGATTCCAACTTTGAAGCTCATCCTGCAAGGTTCTAAACAACTCACATGAAGTGCTTGCAAGGAGTCTCAGACTGCAGGATCCAGGAAACTGGAGTGTAGGTGGGACAGCCATAGATGATTGTGCCTAAGGATTGGAAGCCTTGTGGAATACTGAAGTGTGTAAGGCACATTGCTGGGAACCAGAAGTCAGGCAGGCAGCGAGAGTCACAGACAAGAAAGTACACAGGTGCCAGTTCATCTCCAGGGGGTTGATATAATGGGTTGTGTCTTGTTTAAAAGCACCCAATAGAAGAACAAAATTTGCAAATGGAACCATTTCATTCTGACAGTTTTCTTCTAACTACTTTGTAGCACTGCTGGTAATACACAGCATGTTTCGCTAGTGGAGAGTACTGTGAACAAGTCAACAGGATTAATGCACTACAGGATCGGTGTGTTCACGAGAAATATCAACAGCATCATAGTAGCTGAAAGGAGACTTCTCAGAAGATGAGGGAGAGCTATGAAATGCTGGAAGCCTGTCTGGATGGCCGAGGGAAGGAGGAGGAGCCAGGGTACTCTAAATGAGGTCACGGGGAGTGAAGGATTCTTGCAGGCCTGGGTTTGCATGAGTGGCTAAATTATCCCCCTATCTGACGTGCGTCTACTGATCATTTCAGCTTCACTCTTACCACTAAACAGGGTAAAACACAAATTGGGCTCCCAGGTTTCTCTATTTGTAACTTTCATAATGTGTGTACATTTCCTAAATGCAAATTTGATGAGCCTTTAAATCTTATTCTTCCATCTTCAGCACATTTAGGGCGTGACTTAAATCACAGCCTCCCTTTTTGCATCTGTCGGTAACTATAGACCCAATTACTTGTAGGGTCAAACGAGGATATGTCTAGCAAATGACTAATTACTTCATTGCTCCCCCAGATCAGACAGTTAGAGCTCTGCAAAGCCTAACTTGCATTCGCAACGAGTTGCAGGACCAGTTATATGCACACATACAATTCTAAGTGAAAATGGGAAGCCAAGGATGCTTTAATAATTAGGCCAGTCTTCTGTGGTCAGTGAAATTATTTGGAAATATTTTCCCTTTATGTATAGGAAATTATTTGAAATAGGTCATTGAGATACTGGATGTTATCCGCATTATGTTCCCTTTGCCACTTTTCTCAGCTCTAAATTTACAAACTGAAGATGTTACTTTTTATATAAATGAGGGACTCTGTATTTTCATTCTGTTTAATCTGCTATGGCTATTATCTTTACAGAAAGTTATAATGATTTTTAAAGTATAGGGATTCTCTTTCAACCTTAGTCATGCCTCCTGTACACACTCAAGTGACATAACTCCTTACACAAACCAAATGTTAAGGGCAAAAAAGTTTATATTACAACCTATACGTACCTACATAGTATACCAGAGCTGAGCCAATAATTAAAAAAATAAATACATTCAACCAATTTCACATTTTTCTGTTCACAACTCCATCAGCACTTTCAAATGTATTCATTATTCAAATCATTCATGTATTCCTTCACGAAATAATTTTTGGTCTTCAGGTGATTTAAAGTATGAATATGGCAACGTGCACATTTTAAAACAGGATCTACAATTTACAATTTGTCCTGTGTTTGTTATATAAGGCATGGGATCTTGTATCTGTTTCCTGACAGGATGACTTAGTTAGATAGCAAACACTTAGCAAATTTTAAACTCTATACTTGCTTGTACATATGCAATTCACATTTTGTGCAGTAGTGATTAGTGCTAATTATGGATTGCTATTGAATTTTGCTATTGAATTTACCACAGAAATTTACTTTAGGTGAATATTCAAGCATTTGAATTTTTAAAAAAAGCTTTTTGCAAGGTTTTGTGAGAGTGAAGCATTTGAATTCTTGTAGAAAGCAAACGACATTCACACTGAAATTCACTTTGGAGTTTAACAGAATGTTGACAACTAATTTTTTGCACTATTTGCTCCGCTGTCATGTATAATGACTATACATCTCTTAGTTCTGTGTTTGCATTTAGGACTAGCACCGTGGGGTCCTGACCCATGATTGGGGCTCCGAGGTGCTACAGTAATATAAAATGAAAAATGGACGGGAGAACCCAAACTTCAAAATATTGGGCCAATACAAAGCTATAGGCCGATTTTTCAAAAGCTCCCCAGAAGATCTAGATTCCCAGTTCCCATTCATTTTCATTTGCATTGGAGTGGGAACTGAGTATCCAACTCGTGTAGATGGAATTGAACTTCTTAGCCCTAAATTACATGTGAATGAGACTTCCTAGCTGTGGTTATTGTAGAAGAGCCTTTCCTAAAAACATCCCCCTGTCTTAATGTTACTCCTCCTGGTTTGTTTTCGTTCTAGTTTGTTGGCTGAATTATGACTTTCCAATTTCTCTTTAAAACCACAGTAGCTCACAAGAGAACCAGATCCTTGGAGTGAAAAGTGACTTATGAAAGGGTAGTAATTATTTCTTTTCCAGAACATTTTTTGGGGAGAAAAATCCCACAAGGTCAGAAGTTTACCCCTGGGTACGGTATTTTGGCCATACGCTGTCTGATCCAACCCATAGTGATTATCACATTATGTAGAGTCGGTATGCCAAACCCCAGAACAATGCCACAGCAATTCTATTCATACCCTCAATGAAGCAGGCATATCTGAGTTTTAGCAATACATTGGCATTCCAATAGACCATATTGTTCCAATGACCTTAGAATAACATGAAGTGCATTGAGACATTAGAGGTTCTTTGACATCAGCTATGAGGAGATATTTACATAAGTGAGGCTCGAGTGTATCACTGGCTTATGCTCAGGTAGCAGTTCTTAGTTGATTACAAGAGCCACTTGCAATGTTCTGGCCATAGAGTGCAATGCAAAAGCCCCAAAGCTCAAATATAGAAATGTTTATTGTTTAACAATTAAAACAACATGAGCATGCAGTCATTTTGAATTTCCCTTTTTGAGTACACCACCATTTTCATGACTCAGACTGACTATAGTTTAAGGCTGAAGTGGGCATCCAGTTACATGTGCATTCCTTTTCAGTTATTCAGTATCAAATTAGGAATGGACTTGAGCAATATAACAGTAAACATATTGCTTCCATTCCAGCAAGCTGTCTTCATAAAACCCACTTAATTTACTGTCCCAGGTTCACATGCACCAATGCCCTCTAGAATTTCCTAGAACGATTCCGCCGTCAAAGAATTTATAATCTAAAGAAAAAGACAAGATACAACAAGCGGGTGTAACATAATTTGAAGGATATTTTCTTCTTCTCCCTCCTAAGACCTTGCATCCAACTGCATAGGCAACAAAGGATCCTGGTCCTCTCTACAACTTTTTCTAAAATATCATTCAGAATTCATGTAACTAGCTATACACAGTACACAAAGGATTGGTTTGGTGTACTGGGTTTATTGGCACTAGTTTGGAATGTTTGGGATAAACCCTGAGTAATGCAGCCACTCCTGAGTAATGCAGCCATCCCAGTTCACACAGATAGAACCTTCATTCCACACCACACCACCACATCATCACCTTCTCTCTCTCTCTCCCCTCCCCCCATATGTATACTATAGGTACACTTATTTGTTTGGTTCATAACTACATTTTAGTACAGTCCCCTTTTTTGGCCGCCACAGTAACATTCCAGCTGACTCTGTGATCAGAGGACAGAAGCAAGTGCCTGAAGACAATTTTATCCACGCTTAACCCTTCCCTCCCCAACCTGCATGCCCATATATTAGCTAAACAGGCAAATAATCAGCTGGACAGGAACGATTTCTGTGACGTGAAACTCCCTCTTCTGAGCTCTGTGTTCTTGACACAACATACTCTGTAAGGCTATGGCTTCACTGCAAAAAAAATGGTAACGCGGTGTAAAATCCTAGCGGAGAGCAGGCACTGTCTGCTTTACTTCAATGTAACTAATTGAGGTAAGCCCCATGTGGGGACAGAGGGTTGACCACAACTAGCTACATCGAGGTTAAAAACTACCTGTGCCTTGCCTCCACTAGGATTTTATGTGAAGAAAGCTATTTTTACAGTGAAGACAAAGCCTAAGCTAAAATGATCAGAGCTGGATTAGAAGACAGTGGTAGCAGCAGCTGCTCTATTAACACAGCAAGATGGCGAATGAAGAATGGGACTGTCTTTATAATCGGATTCCAGCCATGGAGATATTTTATCACTTTTTCAATGACTTTTTAATCAGCTTACTTGAAATAAATTGTAAGGAGGAACTCTTGATAGGAACTGCAGCAATGGGGGGAAGGAATGCGTGGCCGCACTTTAGATTAGATTTGCAAAGGAATTGAACTTGACTTATTGGGCTTGATTTTCCATTGCACTGCACCTTGTGTAGTCATCTACAACTGCAATGTAAATGCAAAAGGCTACTGTGCTGATTTGGCAGCATTTCACACCCATTTAGGAAGTGACAACACAAGGCTGTGAAGAAAAGGCCCTCTGTATAGAAGACAAGGTCTAGGAACCACTCAATTAAAAAATGTGAACCATCTCAGGCTAGTGAGGAACTGAAGGTCAGGGTTCTAGTAAAGAATAATGGGCAGTCCTTTATATGATATTGTGTGTTTTCATTTATAGTCTACGTGCCCAGAACATAGAATGGATGCCTATGCATGTATTTATGTATTTCAATACATAAATCAAATATTAAGCAGCTATTGGTGTGGCAGAGTTCCACATTTGGGAGGTGGCCTGTTTGGAGAAGAAAGTTGCACATTCATCTCTACAGAAAGATTCTTCAAAAGCAGAATCTGTCAACCCAGAGTGAGTTACAGAAATGTCAATACTTGTTCCACTAATACGCAGCTGAAAGGGTAAGCCTGACTTTCTGTCTGCCTGAAGGAAATGGCGTAACCGAAAAAAGCTTTCTGCTGCTCAGAAAAAGTAATAGATCTGCAGTGAATTGCTGTTTTTCCTAACTCCACATTTAAGAAAAGCATTTATAATAAAATATGTACAAAGAAATGGCCTATACATATAATTAGAAGCTAATGGCAATAATTAAGAAGTGAGCAAAGAATTTTCCACACATTTGACTGTAGTTGACAATGCTTTACACTATAATTCTTGCAAAAGATTTATATGGTGCTGTAAATTTGTACATCACTTTACAAACATAGATAAGACGTGTTCCCTGTCAAATATGGCAAGGCAGACAAAGGCTAGACAAAACACAGGACAACAGCATGAGAAAGGAGGGTTCTTGGCAAGCATAAGGGAGCAGAGTTCCTTGGAGTATACATTCTATACATATTATAATACTTCAGCAAATATAGAGGCCTATTCTCCAGTCATTTGCACTACTTGTACATCAGAGTCACTCCATTTCTTCAATGGAATGAGTTCTAATTTACACCAGTGTGAGAGGAAAAATGAGGTCCAACATGTTCTTTAGAAATTACTGATGGTCGGGAATCAGAACACTGGACATTGAACTTTGGGGACACTCAGATCCAGATTTCATGACAAAGACCAATCTCTATAATGGGCTGAACTAGAACTACAAATCCAAATACCCACAAACAAAGAAGAAGTTCAGATTCAGATCCAGTTCTGGACCCAGCTTCTTAACCTGGACACATCTCCATTGGACATAGGGATCTCCTAGACAGAGGGAATCCTGTGGTGGATCAGTCTGCTGGGTTCAGGACTACTCTACATTGCTGCAGTGGCACAAAGTTGCTGGATTATTCTGGCGACTAGGGACCATGATATTTCTGTTGGACAATTCTGTTCAAAGCATGCATTTTATACTTCCAATTACTGTAGCAGCTTCCCTTTGATGCATTCTCCTTTATCTCAATCAAGTGATCAATGTAACAAACTTGTAAAACTCCATCCCAGGAGCTTGTAAACTGGCTCAACTTTTAAACCTTTCAAATGCTTTCTTGCTCCTGCAAAACACTCAGAGTTGTTAGTCACACAGCCCGAACTTCAACTTTTTGTCTGGGAAACTTTCTCTGTGTTACTTTAAACACAAAACTCCACTTGTGCAATAACAGTACCATGTAACGACAGGAAGGGAAGTGAAAACTGCTTCAAACCAAGAAAAAAAGGATAAAAGAAACATTAATGCAGGGGTTCCCCTTAACTTGTCGTTCTGTGTCCACATCATGACTTGCAAACCACACTTCAGTTTAAAGACACCTTTGCATAACTCCCATTTGCTTCCAAATTAGCACCAGCAGTTTGTGGCGAGGATCACCTCCCTTTTTCAGCACATTAATAATTCTTGAAAGCACAAAGTTTAAAAAACAAACTTGCCCAGTGGGCAGTCTGTTAAAAAAATGTCCCCCCAGCTTGACAGACTCCTCCCCTGCTTACTTCCTTTATCAGCCTTTGTGTCAGCAGGATCCCTGGCCAGATTTCACAGGAGGAAAATATTTGAAATTTCTCCTGGAAAATGTTTTTAGTTTTCTGGCCAGCTCTAATAAATATAAAATATAATATAATAAATAGTAATGTGGATCTCTGAGCCTTAATGATTTACAGATACAACCATTCTGCTTGTAAGATGTAAACGCCTGTGGCTTTTTTCGGGTGCAAAGTTGAAAGATTTCCAAGGTTCAGGGGCACAGTCTCACATCTCACCTTTGTTCTCATTTCACATGTTTCTCTCATGTGTGTTTGGCTTTTAGTTTGTCTAGTATGATGACTTATTTTGTCCTCCTTTGAGTTTTTCCGTTGAAGTGAACAGCAGTGCCTCACACTTATCCAAGGAGAGAATTTGACATAAATGATCTATTTGATCTTTCATCTGTGCACCACCTTGCACTTCTTTGTTAAAAACTTTGACTGAGGAGCCCATTCTCCAAGCCCTTTCACCTTCCCCAACAACATCTAAAAATTGGTTCTGGACTTGCTTGACCCACATAATCTTTTTTTGATATTTTATTTGCAAGTGGTAGTCCAGAAGGACAATGTACTATGGTGTGGCTTTGCTTGAGAAAAGTAAGCATGATAGAGCAATACAGATTTTGCTGCCTCTTCCTTCTAAGCCTCCAGATGGTCTTCATTATAGAATCCAAAAGGATTTAATGTCATTGGTAAATAAGAAAAATAACCAGAGGATGGTGGGGAATGGAATTGTTAGGTCAGGGGAGATGTCCTTTCACAATGATTCCTGAGGGTAGGTCTACACTGCAATTAAAAACCTGTGGCTAGCCCATGCCAGCTGTCTAAGGCTTGTGGCACTCAGGCTAAGGGGCTATTTCATTGCAGTGTAGCCATTTGGACTTGGACTGGCGACTGGGCTCTAGGATCTGCAACATGGGAGGGTCCCAGAGCTCAGGCTCCAGCCCAAGCCCAGACAACTACCCTGCAATTAAACAGCCCCCTTAACCCGAGGCCGAGTCAACTGGTATGAGCCAGCCCTGGGTGTCTAATTTCAGTGTAGACATACCCTTAGAGTACCACGTAATTATTTTCCAGAAATTGCTACTGATTCATTTTTTTGTTTGATCATTTTATGTGTCTGAAAACAACGACGCTTGAACAAAACAGGCTAAATTTTGCCCACTGGACATAAATAGATGCAACTTCTGTGAAATTATACCCTCGTCCAGTGGGGCTCACTTAGGTCCGATGAGTTGGGATTCTAGCTCTTTATGAATTGGTGACATCTAAAACCACTTTCAACACCTTTTGGTGTGTCACATTTAATAAATAATAATTGAGTGCAATGCAAATATTTATTGGGCAGCTGTAACCATGTAGTTGCTCTTTAATCATAGGGCATACACAATGTATACATACTAATATATTATGATGGGGAAAGGGATTGGATCAAGTCTGGATTTGCTGAGTGGTTTGGCATTTGCTCTGGGAGCACGGGGGAATTGGGAAGTGCCAAGTGGTACTTAAATGCACTGAGGGACAGGTATATTAGTTGTGAGGTGGCTTTCAGAGCAGGCGAATGATAGGAATGGGGCTGCAACTTGACTGGGCACAGGAGGTGTGGGGGTTCATGACTTGCAGACAAGGGGGAAAAGTCTTGGGATAGAGCATAAGGATGGAGATCAGGCAAGTGTGCATTTGGGAATTTCTAAACTGTGCTTGCTCAGCCCAATGTTGGCCTGTCTGTGGGTGTATCTATACAATTAACACATAGCAACAAGGCAATATCTAGGTTTTTAATCATGAGCGAAGTTATTGCCATTTACAGATGGATGGGCTGAACAACCGCTTTGAAGTTGCACCGCTGTATCTGCTTTATTATTTCATAATAACAGTTCATAACATTCATATTTCTGAAGACAAACCATCTGCTATTCTCAGATAAGGTAATTCTATAGCATTTTGGGAACCACATCCTGGCTGCATTTACGCCAGCATAAATGCAGAGTAACTCGTTTGGTTTCAATGGTGTTATACACATTAGTGTAACTGTCAGCAGAATTTGGCTCTTGCTGTTCAAAGTACTTGAGATTGAGCAGGTCTTGGGATCTGAAGAACTTACTCAGCTTTTGGGCCAGGTCCCAGGCTGCCCTAGGGCAGCTTTATGCCACTCGCCTGACACAAAGCTGCCCCCAAATCTGCTTAGTTGGCTACAGGAGGGTCCCTGCCCCTGTGCAGGAGGATCAATGAGTAGCACAAAGTAGCTGTAGTGGTTTTGCCATCTCCCCATCTTGCCTGTGGCCCATGCAGGGAGTATGATCAAAGAAACAGGTGAATAGCCAACGCATCCCTGTGCTTCTGAAATTTCTAGCTACTGTAATTAGAGGCCATAGGGCAACCACCTCTAATAATTTGCATCAGGGAAGCAGCTTGGTGGAGAATGACCCCAGAAACTAGGGAGTAAAGGGGGCTTAAAGTTACTTTTACTTCTGCTTCCCAGCTGCCGCTGAGGTACTAGCCCTTTGTATGCATGTGGATCGTATTTGAACATGGATTTAATTATTATGTATGAGTCACATGCTTGCTGTCAAATGTATATGGAAACATGTTACTACTTCTAACTACTCCCCCTGTGCACTACGAAGCAGAGAAAGGTAGTGCTCCTCCTCTAGCCCAATAGAATAACGTGAAGTTTGTGTTTCCCAGAAAAGCTGGTTTGGAGATACTAGGAACCAAAACCATATAGGGAAAATCTTCAAAAGTGAAGCCCACCTCAGCTTTTCCATAACACGTTTCTCCTAAGCCTCTGCTCAGATTCTCTCCAGGCTTTAATGAAAAATAAACTAACTTTAAGGAAGAACTTGGTATGTCAAGCAGATTGGTTCTATTTAGAGGCAATTAGTTAGGATGTCAATAGGCATTTAATGGGAAGCTTAAACCTAAACATCAGAGAGATGAGAGTTTCTCCATGACGATATTAAAGCTGACAGAGTTCCTTTCAGGATTCCCAAAATTGGTCTGTGCTCAAAAACTGGCTTGAAGTTTGATGAAAGGGGACTGATGTGCCCTTCATGAAATATGTCTTATAAAACACCAGAGAGCCTTCAAAGTGAAAAAGTTCAGCATTAATCGTCTAGGATAGTGTGTGTGACTGATCTTGTTATGACTTCAAACTGTTAACCATAATAAACTTTATTTCTACATAGGGCTACAGACAGATGTACTTATTACTCATTTCCGATATGCCAGGCAGCGCTAAGCACTGTGGCAACAGTGTCATTAAATGGTCATCATTGTTCAAGCCAAAAGCCAAGAGGCTGTAAATTCAAAAGTGAGTGCCATTTTATTGAAAAATATGGAAAAAATCAGCTTCCTTTCTATTGGTTACTGCTTGTTCATGAGTTCATTTACAATTATTTATGTCTTCTCTTGTAAAACTTACCATATCCATCATAATGCCGTGAGAGATGTTATGTTTAAATAACCCTAAATCACCAGCAATCCTCTATGCACATGCATCCGACCAAGTGGGTATTCACCCATGAAAACTCATGCTCCAAAACGTCTGTTAGTCTATAAGGTGCCACAGGACTCTTTGCTGCTTTTACAGATCCAGACTAACACGGCTACCCCTCTGATACTCTGTGCACACTGTTGGACATCTAATGACTTTACTGGGCATTGCTGAGTTAGTGAGTTCGATCAAGCCATATTTGTGTCATATCACTCACTCTGGAGGCACTCTTTTGATAGGAATCATTGCCTAGTACAGTGGTTCTCAAACTGTGGTCCATGAACCACCACTACCCCATGGAGCACTGGCTGGTCACATCCTACTGGCTCAACTCCTGGTTTCCAGCTGCCAAATTACATTACAAGGTAGCTACAGTACATGAAATGCTTTCCTTATGCGATTTTACTATGTAAGCAACTGATGTAGCTGCCACAGAGATGTTGGCTGAGCTCAGATGAGAGACAAGGAGACTCTGTGAGCATGTGATCTACACCAGGAAAAAGTTTGGGACCCTTCAAACTAGTGATTAAAGTATATGGCAGAGAGTCATGAGATTGGAGGTGAAGTCCTGGCCACAGTGAAATCAATGGGAGTTTTACTACTGCCTTAGATGGGGCCAGGTTTTCATCCCTGGGTTCTATTTCTGCAATGTGCTGTAGACCTACTGTATAACTTTGGTCAAGTCACTCACCGTCTCTGTGTCTCAATTTCTTTATCAATCTCACAGCCCCTATAAAAATGTGTTACAAGAAGGGTGCAAAGCAATCCACCTTCCAATGGTACTATTGCTGGATCTGCTGTATTTTGACTGATTAATTTAGAATGCTGCAATATTAAATAGAGAGAGAGAGAGAGAGAGACTCACATACATTTAAAGGCAGGGATGTTGTGAGACTTAACTTTACAACACACTTTGAGACCCCCAACGAGTGCAAAATATTTCCCTGTCACATAATGCAGTGACTCTTACCAACAGTTAGAAAAAAAAAATCAAATTCCAATTTTATGAAACATCTCCTACAGATAAAAGTGCCGGGTGTTCAGCTGCTGTAAACTGGCATTGCTACTAGCAGCGTATCTGGTCAAAATAGTTAAAGTAGTTGGTATATCTTTTTGAGAATAAGTTTTAATTATCAATGGATAATTATTTTCTATATTTAGCACTTCAAATATCTTCCTAATAATAAATGACCATAGATCATTAGAAGACAGAAACAAGCTTTCTCACCCCCCACAACATCTTCTTTCATTATTTTTTTATTTCCATTTTTCTGCATTCTGTGACCTGTTGTCTTGGTGATTCATCTTCCAAATTGCAATTGCTATAGTATATCTGATATTTACAGCTGGGCAGTTTTTTATTATTAGTAATATTTATTTTTAATGTAAATACTAAGCATTTGAATATTCTACAAGAGTAGTTTTTCAGCAAATGAGCGGGAGGTTGTAAAAATGAATCAGCAGACATATTCAAGCAACTTGTACTGTAAGTTATCCTGCTATCATTGAAGACTGTGGAAGTTTAGCCATTGACTTCAGATATATTCAGAATTGGGCCTTAGTTTTCATAGGGTTAGCTTTATGTTATGGGACCAATCATCAGCTGGTGCAAATCAACATAGCTCCATTGGATCTGGCCCTGTATTTCCACTTTGCAAAGGCTTTTCTTTATTGTTCTATTAGATGATCTGTAACTTTAGCTACAATTTCCACAGAGTTGCATGCTAATTCCCTTCCTTTTCTTACCATGTAAAGAATCCACAAGGATAAAAGCCTTAACCGTGTCTTGCTATATTTATTTTTTTGGCTTTGATTGCCACTTCAGTCTAAAACACTTTGCTTCAAGATTAGATATGTGCAGAAGCCACCTTGATCCACCTTACTAATGGTTACCAATTAAGTGAGCTGCATTTTCAAAACACTTGTTATGCTGTGAATCTTTATGAGAGTAACATGGCTTTGGTCGGATAATTAAATCATCAAAGACCTGAAGCTTTTCATACAATCCTTATTTTTCTTGGGCTATAAAAAAAGCCCTAAACAAGTTATGATCACTATAAAATGGAAAAATTGAGACATAAAAACAAGTTGCAGAGTACATAGTGTTCCAAAGATGAAGCCAAGGCCCCAATTATAACCTGAAAGGAACACATAATTTGCACATATGGGAAGGAACTCCTGCCCCAAGACCTTGCATACTACCATAAATAAATGTAGCATCACTTGACATAAAAATGAAGCCTTTACTTCTGAGGCTATCACTAAAAAACCAAAATGGCAAAAAGTCAGTTAATGCCCCTGAAGACAGGGTCTGTCAATTGCTCTAACTCCCTCTTTTCAAGATGAGTCTAAATTTTCTCTTAGACAGGAACACATTTATATGTAGATAATATTAGACATCCTGGTTGGTTTTTACAACTTGTTTCACTGTTGGGAAACGTGATGAATGGAAAAGAAGTACTGGTATTCAAGTTCAGCTTCTGCTTGTGAAGTTTTATAGCCTCTGTGTGACGTACCAGTTTTCTTTACCATTAGAAAATTGGAACAGTCTATAATTCTGTACAGATGGTGTGTGATGAATCCCATAAAAATGTTATATGTGTAAACTTTACGTAGGTTGTCCTTGTGTCAGCTTGCAAATAAGGTAATAACAGTAAGGAAGGGGACTCAAACCATCAGCCTTCTTTTTACAATAATTAAGAAAGTATTACTGCATAATGAACAAACATCCTGCCTCATTAACAGTTGTCTAGTATGGCATTTGAGACACATCTCCTACTACCAGAAACAGGACATTGCAACCTTCATAGTGCTGGAAATCAGGCACTAACAGCAACAGAAGTCTTGGTAGTACACCAGTTTAATCCTGCAGGAGTATAATTACAAGGGAAGAGGCTCTTAACATTTTTATTATAGTGATCAGGGTTTACTCAGTCAAAAGAAACCTTAACCTATTTTTTCTCTTCCTCTTCTTTCAGCTGCCCAGCACCTTTATTCTGTTTCTACTGTGTAATTTCAGAAAATTGTCCTGCATGTTTCTGATGAATTAAAAATAAAATGGGAAAGAACAGGCAGTGTGACCTGCCCGTATAACTGGATGATATCAGCTAAGATGATATCAAGATTCCAGTGGAACTCATTATGTTTTGCTCCCTGATTTTCCTTCCAAGTGCAGTGGTATAAATCAGAATTCCATCAAAACCACTGGGTTTACACCAGTATAAAAGGGACGAGAGTCAGGCTGTATAACCACAGAAGTCAGAGGTGAAAAAAACTTAGGGTGAAGTTCTGGTCCCATTGCAGTCAGTGGGAAAACTCCCATTGACTTACAGAGGGCCACAAGTTCTCCCAGGTTAGATAATGCAGTAAATGCAGCATTATTCCTTATGGCATAGTTTAAAGAGATTTATCCAGTCTAATTTTAAACATCTCAAGCATCTCAAGACTTCCTTATTCCGTAGCCAAGGAGTCAAATTATGCCTTCACTTGCAGCTCATTACAGACAATGGAGTTGCATAGGGTTTGGCTATTCACTTCATGTAGAGCTTAAACTCCCATTGCCATCAACAAGCACAACGTTACATCTTTACAGCCTTCACTGTTATTTTTTCCCCAGAATTCCACAGAACACAGGAGTTCTGACTGTCCATCACAGTGTGGACCAGCTCCCCTCCTATTCACAATCACATGTATCCTTGTGGAAATACAGTGACAGCTTATATGGGAAGGTATAATATTTCTGTATTTTCAATGCCTTTAATGTGATAAGTACGTGGTACTTTCCTGAAGAAAGTTATTTCATCCTGTCTTCTTTTACTCTTCATTTCATCTCCCTCTTCCATCTGTTGGTTCTCTCGCTTTTCCAAAGGCCTGCATGTGCTTCTCTAAAAACTGGTCCCCTTCTACTTTGCTTTTCTGTACTTCTGTCCAGCTGATTGGTCATCCTAATGCTGCCCAACTACCTGATTCTCTTCTCCCCGTTTCTCTGGACATCCTGTTGTCTAATTATTTGGTCCTCCTCTCCCTCTGCTCCCCTGGACATGCTGTCTGGTTCCTCACTCTCCTGTTCCTTTGGACACTCCTTTTACAACATTGGTCACACTGGCAGCTCTTGTCCTACTGATGACTGTCATCTCCAGTTTCCTCTCCTTTCCCTGTGGAACAGCAGCCCCCAGTGAAGACATTGTTGGCACCTATTTTTTCCAACTGTTTTTGTAGGCATGCAGAGTGCGGACTTTTCTTCACAGTGCAGAAGCAGGGAGGTATCAGTGACACTTGACCTCCCAGCTTTCTACAAACCACCAGCAAATGCTTTGTGGACCAGAAGTGGTCCATGAAGGTGATCACGGTCTAAATATTACTTCACTGCTCTCAGTTAACACCTCTTTGTAAGGCAACTGCTTCCTCTGCCTCTTGAGTATGCAGCTTTAAGGTACACTATTGGTGACAGCCATCATACACCCCCTTTATCATCATTTAGCAGGCCGGTGGAGTTTTCTCAGAAGCCCTAACAGCTTATTTTAATAGTTTTGTGACTCTTCTAATAGTGCAACAGAGATAAATAAAGATGAGCTAACTTCAAAAAGTCCACAAGTTTGGAAAGGCATCCAAAAGTCTAGATCCAAATCACGTTTTGGTCTAGAATTCAGCCTGGAAATATCATGATGCTAAATATTAAAAATATTATTTTGGTAGTTTCTGGTTTGATCACTATTGGAAATATGGCAAAAACAGCCCTTGGCATTTCCATTTATAGTCCCACATAAACTGGGGAAGTGGAAAGGCGCACAAAACAGGAAAAGACAAATGTTACCATTTGGTGTGGGTTTTTATGGAGGTTTGGACACAGAGTCGGGCCTTTCCCTAATTTAGAAACAGGACTCTTGCCTAACCAAAATCTCAGACTGTCTCTCTTACATTCCCTCATGGATGGTTAGCCATAACTACACACGTAAGCTCAAGATTACTAAAACAGGGCTCTTAATCTTTCATGCCAAACTCTTCCCACAACCTTCTTTCTTGATCATTGTGAATAAAACCACCATCCTGCCTTTCACTTGGGCATCAGACCACTCTCTAGGGCCTTGAACCTAAGACATGGACTTTCCTGTCTCTTCACAAAGCCAAAACTCTTGGCTGGTGTGCTGACACTGCTGATGATCATACTGACCAATATTATTTTGTTGTTTTCCTGTACTACTCTACCTGTCTGTCCATATCCATCTATTGTCACTTGACTTATATTTAGTTTGTAAATTCTCTAGGGTATGCGCCATACTTCCATACTATGTTTGTACAGTGTGTATCACAATGGAGTCCTGGTTCATGAGTAGGGCTTCTCGGTGCTTTGGTAATAGAAATAATAACAACAATAAGAAGAGGAGGAGGGGGGAGAATAGGATAAAAAGAATGTAAGACATTCCCAATACACCTTCGCATGAAATGACACACGAGAAATTTCAACCTGGCAGGAAATTTTTTGAAGTAGTGAAAAGCAGGGTTTAGAATGGCATGGCACTTTCAGCCTCTGTCTAAGGTCATCATGTCAGAGATATGCTTTGCAAAATTAAAAACTATTCAGAATTAATTTTGCACTTTATTACAAGCTTGGCAACAAGCCCATTTTCATGGAAAGTTTTGCTGAGATACCTGATAATTTAAGCAAAAATGACCCCTATAGAACGCCCTTCTTTTCATCTAGCGAGTAAAGGAAGGCCTATAGTAAAATGCTAAAGACCAGGTGAGGCTATTTCTACACTACAAGCGCTACTGCAGCACACCTGCAGCCACGCTGCTGTAGCGCAGTGGTGTAGCCATGTACTACAGTGACAGGAGGATTTCTTCCATGGCTGTAGTAAATCCACCTCCCCAAAAGGTTGTAGCTAGGGTGATGAAAGAATCTACAGTGGGGGTTAGGCCAACCTAACTACATTGCACAGGGTATGACATTTTACACAGGTCTGAGCAATGTAGCTAGGGCGACCTAAGTTTTAAGTGTAGCCCAGGCATTAGGATGAGCCTGGTCCTTGGGCCATTTCTGGATGGACAATTATACTGCGAGACTGACAAAGTGGGTGAGGTAATATCTTTTATTGGCCCAACTTCTGCTGGTGACAGAAACACGCTTTCAAGCTACACAGAGCTCTTCTTCAGGTCTGGGAAAGGTACTGAGTGTCACAGCTGCCAAATACAAAGAGAAACAGATTGTTTAGCATAAGTAGTTAATACATTTTCTAAGGGACCAGTCAAGGTGAAGTGGCCAGTTAACACCCCTATATTCATAGAACAAAAAAGGGGGGAACCTAGAGATTGTTGTAATAAACCATAAATCCAGTTTCTTTATTAAGACCATGATTTTTAGTGTCTACCATAGTTATGAAACTAAGCTTCCAGGCTCATCTTTTGAAGGTGTTGTGCAGGTTTCCTTTGAGGATGAGGACTGAGAGGTTTGATGGAGTGATTGTTTTGTGAAAAGTGTTTGCTCATGGGTGATATGATGTTCTTGTCTTCTAGCATTTTCCTCTGTGAGTTCATTTGAGAGCGTAGTGATGGTCTGGTTTCACCCACATAATTATTATTAGGGCATTTAGTGCACTAGATGAAGCACATCACTAGGATATCCACGTGTAGGATCCGTGGATGCTGAATGGTGTGTTGTGGGGGATATTGATCATTGGAGCAGTGGAGATACAGCTGCAGGATTTGCATCTGTTATTCTGGCAGGGTTTGGTGCCGCTTTGAGTTGGTGGGTCCTGGTTGGTGGAGAGCTTGCTTCTGATGACAGGCTTATAGAAGGTGGGAGGTGATTTGAAGGCCAGAAGAGAGGGTTCTGGAATTTCTTTCAGGCTGTGGTGCCCATGAGGTATGGGTGTAATTGTTTGATGATATCCCAAATGGTTTGCAGTGTGAGTGGTAAGTGACAAGTCGGGGGAGAGGGGGATGCGATCAGAGGGGTTTTTATTTCTGTATTTAAGCTGGTGGACTGTAATCTTTAAATTGAGAGTGGATGTCTTTCTAAAAGACCTGCTATAGCTCAAACAGAAGTTAGGGGCTTGTCTGAGGTTGCACACTGGTTATTGCAAGTATACAATATTAACCTATTGAAATTTGAGCTTTTTTGATTGGACACACAGGTCACTTGTTATGATTCTGCTCTTTGTTTGGATGAGCATAACTCTTATAATCAAGTTTCTGGTATCAAAATTAATGATTACAGATTCAGATACTACTGTTCTACAGTTTTCCCTAAAGGACCTCAGAATTTGGCCCCAAATTCCTTTCTTCAGACTGCTACCTGGGATTTATTTTCTTTATTCTTGAGGCAGACGTTTGCTCTCAGATTCTTGAACCCTGTACTCAGGCAAACATCCTACCAGGAGATCTTACTGAGTAAAGAATGCAGACTTTGATCCTCTGAGACCAACATGGGAGTGTAGAAACAATTATAAATTTCTCCCCTCTGCCTTACTAAACTCTAAGCTGCAGGCTTTAAACAACCCCACAAACATCTGCTAGAGCTATTTATTTGTGTGTGTGAGTGTGTGTACTTTTTCATGTGGCTCCAACCAAGACAGCAATGATCCATCCTGAAACATTAGCATCTAACTGAAGAACAGATGATACTTGGGACATTCTTGGCTGAGGCTCTTTCCCTCAACAGCCACAACTGATGCTCATATAGTTGAATATCTCTAGGCTGCCTTTACTCATGCAGTGACAAGGTGGGTGTAGTAATATTTTTTATTGGGCCCAGGGGTCCCGAAAGAGGAGGGACCTGGCAGCTAAGGCCCCATCACTTTTTGCCGGCCATAAGGACAAGCAAAGGGGGAGGGGGTGGAGAGGAGCGAACGGGGGGGTGGAGTCTTGGGGGAAAGAGGCGGTGTGAGGGTCCTTGGGGGGAAGGGGCAGCGTGAGGACAGGGTTCAGGGGTGGGGCAGGGGCATCTGAGAAAGGGACAGCTTGGGTGCAGGGCTAAAGGGGAAGGGGCCACAATTCAGGTACCAGTCCCTGCCCCACTTTTAGGGAGCTTCCATCACTCCTGATTGGGCCAACATCTGTTAGTGGGAGAGACCAGCTTTCTAGCTTATACACAGTTCTTCCTAAGCTCTGTATAAGCTCGAAAGCTTCCCTCTTTCACCAACAGAAATGATCCAATAAAAGATATTACCTCACCCACCTTGTCTCTCTAATACCATGGGACCAAGAAGGCTACAACAACATGGCATTCACCCATGCAGCTCATCTATTATGACCTCCTGCTTAAAAGCTATTTGGCCTTCTTAGTGGGACAGCCTTCAAGTTCTACCCTTCTTACCGGAATGCCGCTCTCCTTTAGCATGCTTCTTTGCATTTGCAGACACATATAGAGTCTTATGAGCAATGCAAGAACACTTAGACAAGACAGTGTCTTGTATTGGCCAATGGGTAGATTCCAGCTGCATGAGGGGATGGTGTCTGGGAAATTCATGAAACACCTGAATGTATTTACCATGAGGGTAGAGGTTACAGTTGCCCTGTAATTACAATAGTTTTGTTAATGGTATCTCATCACTCACACAAACTGCATCCCAAAATACTTTACAGAGGTCAAAAATACAGCTACAGACTAGATAAAGAGTCAACATTAACAAATAAGAGGAAGAGAAAAAAAGAGATATACAGGTGAGGAATAAGAGAACCCCTTTGAGAGAGAGGAAGGATGGCCTTGTGGTTCAGACACTGAACTGACATCTGGATTCAATTCATCCCTCTGTCACATCCTGTGCAACCTTGGGTTAGTCACGTATTTTCTCTAGGCCGTAGTTCTCCAGCTGTAAAATGAGGATAACATTTCCATTCTCCCACCCTTTGTCTGTCTCATCCATTTACAGTGTAAACCCTTCCATCTCTTACTATATGTTTGTACAGTGCCTAGCACAGTGGGGCCCTGCTTGTAGTTAAGGCCTCCAGGCACTACTGTAATAAAAATAAAATTAATAACAACTCCTCCGATTTGAAATGAGACGGAAAGGCAGTGATGCAGAGAGACACACAGGAAGGCAGTTACAGATGGCAGGAGCTACAGAGAAGATGGTTCTCACACTAACAGTGACCAGAAGACACAAAGAGGAAGTCAATGCTGATGGGGGGCAGTAAAGATAGATAAAAAAACAAGATAGAAAATCAAATACCAAATGATATTGCGGTGGTATTAGATATATTTCTAGAGAGACAGTGGCGTCAGTGTCTAGAGCTGGTCGATGTTTTCTGAATTTTAATTTTCCGCTAATTTTTTAAAAATTGTGGCACAAACACACACAAAATTGAAAGACTGGTCACAATATTTTTGTCAGTTTTTTAATGAGCTCCAAGCGGATTTAACTTACACACCAGGGATACCCGGGGGTGAGTGATAAGCAAAGAGCAGGAGAGTTAAGACGGTATCAGATAGAGGGATGTGGAGGGCTGCTTTACCATACCCTTTGGAACCACCTGCTGTCAGTTGTTTCTCCAGATGCAATCTAGACACCATAATAATCTGTACTGTGCTCTCCTCACGTGTTAGGAAAATTGTCGTTTCTATTTATGATATAAACAATAAGCTGATATTATATATGCCACAGCATTTAAAGGTGAAATGCATATCTGTAGTTCATATCTGTAGTTCTGCATATTGGACAGATATTTTCAGCTTTGGTCTCTATTTTGTATATAGGGAAGATATGAAAACTAATGAACCACTTACACTGGAATTCTCTAAATTCTCAGCACTGTGATGAGGTTGTGCCGCTGCTCTGATACTCCCATTTTTTCCTACTAGTCTTTGAGTTGAGGAGGAGATATTTTTGGTGTTTATTTTGGCTTAGGGGTAAATAGAGAGGAAATTACATGTTTCATTGAAAATCTCTTTTGTAATAGTGCTATTTCAAAGGATTGATTTTCTTTTTGGTAGGAGACGATCTATTTAATGGGGAAACTTCTGTGGTGAGGGTAACTGAAAAGGTGTGTGGAATGGAGTTTGCATTCATTAACTAGTAACTATTAGTGAACAAAATAGAGTTTCACAATAAGAAAAACAGGATTAGACCATCCTGGGGAAATTTGCTGTGAAGTTTGTAATAATTTTATATCAGTACAATCCTGCAGAAAGTAATAAATCTTTTCAGAGTCCTAAAATACTGAGTAAATAGTGAATAAAATTCGTCATTTTCCTCCCAGCTCCAATTAACACAAACTATCACATCCAACTGGCTACTCATTAGGACTTGAGTTTGTCATTGGATTCACATCAATGGATGTTTGCATGCACAAAAAGCCCTTCACATGCATGCAAGGGCCTGCCTGTATGATTCAGACTGCAGGCAGAAGCTAAGCACAAGCTAAGCATTTATCCCAGTAGGGTAGCAACAGTCCAAGCACACATGAAATTTGATGAATCAGCTACAGCTCCTAAACAAAAAAGTGGCACCCAGTGCATCCCCTTTGTATATTTAGTTCTGTGTTCTACGTACACTGAAGCATTATAAAAAGGATTTAACAGATATAGCACTGAAGAAATGAATGTTCCAGAGGTCCAGGTAATATAAATCCATAATGTGGCAATCAAGATGACATTCAAAAACATACTCAGTATTGCCAATAGATTCAGGAGTCTCACTTACATGCTAAATAACTATTTTTAATCTTAGTTACGGATTAATCAATCCAGGGCCGCCTGGAGGGGGAGGCAAGTGGGGTAATTTGCCCTGGGGCCCCAATGAGAGTTTTTTGGGGCCCCTGGAGCGGGGTCCTTCACTCTCTCTGGGTGCCCCGGAAAACTCTCGTGGGGCCTGGGCCCCCAGAGCTTCTTCCACTCTGGGTCTTTGGCGGCAATTCGGCGGCGGGGGGTCCTTCCGTTCTGGGACCCGCTACCGAAGTGCCCCGAAGATCCACAGCAGGGGGTCCTTCCGCCCTGGGACCCACAGCCAAAGTGCTGGGTCTTCGGCGACAATTTGGCGGCAGGGGCCCCCCACCGCCGAAGACCCCAGGTCCCCTGAATCCTCTGGGTGGCCCTGAATCAATCACTGGTGAGTCAATATTTTGGCCAGCCAACGTATGTACAATTGTGACAGCATACATGATATCCTGACCCTGGAAAAAGGAGATTTTGCAACCCTTCCTTCTTCATGAGACAAACCTATGACTGTGGCAGACATAGACAAAAGGTGAGCACAGAAAAAGGATTAGGAGGCTGTTAACCACACGTGACACGTTCACAGAAATCTAGCAACATACTTTTGTTGTGC
Organism: Mauremys reevesii; assembly: GCF_016161935.1. Taxonomy (NCBI): domain Eukaryota; kingdom Metazoa; phylum Chordata; order Testudines; family Geoemydidae; genus Mauremys; species Mauremys reevesii. Next base: position 40,833,034 of record NC_052628.1, on the reverse strand, counting down.
GCAACCATCAGGATCTAGACCATTGAAATAAAAGTTAGCAGAATCCAGGCAGCCTGTATCATTTCTTCCTTGTGCTCCCCTCTCTGTCTGTCTGCATCCACCTGTTGTCTCATCTTATATTCAGATTGTAAGTTCTTTGGGGAACACACCCTCTTTTTGTTCTGTGTATGTAGAGCACCTAGCACAATGAGGTCCTGGGTCCATGCCTGGTGCTTCTAGGCACTATTGCAATACAAAAGGATAATAATATTAACCAGTTGTAGCAGCTACTACAATACTAACCATCGTAGCAGCAACACCATTCCCTAACTCTCCTTTCTATCAGTGTGTGCAGGCAAAGCTTTTGAGTGCATATCTTATCTATTGTTGAACTAAGCCTCACGATAGCAAGACCTGCATGGTACAGTGAAAGCTGTGTTACCTGGCCCTGTACCAACTGGAAAACTCTACACACCGGCATTTCTAATCATCATTGAAAGTCCGGTTTATAGTCCAGTTGGCACAGGGGCGGCAGGCTCCTTACCTGGCTCTGCGTGGCTCCCTTGAAGCGGCAACATGTCCCTACTGCTCCTAGGTGGAGGAATGGCCATGAGGAGTTTGGAATGTGTGGGGGGAGGATGCAGGGGGTTGGGGCTTGGGAGGGATGTGGACTCTGAAGGGAGTTTGTGTGGGGGAGGGGGCTTCAGGCAGGGGGTTGGGGTGCAGGAGGGGGGATGCAGGGGCCAGATCCAGGGGGCACTTACCTTGGTGGCTTTTCATAAGCGGCGACTTGTCCCTGTCGCTCCTAGGTGGAGGCACGACTAGGCGGCTCTTCTCACTGCCTCTGCCCACAGGCACCACCCCCTGTGCTCCCATTGGCTGCGGTTCCCGGCCAATTGGAGCTGTGGAGCCAGCCCTCGTGGCGGGGTGGGGGCAGTATGCAGAGCTGCCTGCCGCACCTCTGCCTAGGAGCAGCAGGGACAGGTCACCACTTATGGGGAGCCGCCTGAGGTGAATGCCCCCCCCGATCTGGCACTCCAAAACCCCTCCCATGCCCCAGCCCTGAGCTCCTCTCCTGAACTCAAACTCCCTCCCTCTTAGTTAACTGGAATTTTTCACTTACCGGCACTCCCCATTCTCCCAGCATGCCGGATAAAACAGCTTTTAGGGAAGGCAGTGCTGAAAATTTTACTACTTTTTCTAGTTCAGACAAATTGACATTGTGAATACACATTTGATTGGCCATTATGAATGGTCATGTTAATCCACAATATGGAAATGTTATCAAATGCATCCTCGACAAGATGGCTCACAACTTCTCAGTAGTGTCTTCATCCAAAGTGTTGCACTGCTAAAATGTTAATATTAAAATATGTATTAATTAAAGTTAGTTAAGTGGTTCTCAACCTTTTTTTCATTTGTGGACACAAAAAAATTTCAAATGGAGGTGCGGATCCCTTTGGAAATCTTAAAGATAATCTACAGACTATGCAACCAGGGGTCCATGAACCACAGGTTGAGAATCTGTGAACGGGACTCAGGAGATCTGGATTCAGCCACAGCTCCTCAATTAATCCACCCTTGTGCCACAGTTCACTATTTGTAAAATGGGGATAATCCTTCCTTCCCAGAGGTGTTGTGAGAACAATAGTCCATATATATATGGAGATACACCTATCTCATAGGACTGAAAGGTTGTTGAGTCCATCCCCCTGTCTTCACTAGCAAGACCAAGTACAGATTTTGCCCCAGATCCCTAAGTGCCCCTTCAAGGATTGAACTCACAATCCTGGGTTTAGCAAGCCAATGCTTAAACCACTGAGCTATCACTTCCCCCTCCATCAGTAACTGTGAGGCAAAATAGTAGGAAAAATTTAATGCACATGAGCAATGTCACTGAGATTTAATACTAAGATAGAAACAAATACCAAAAGTCGAGTTACGAGCAGGCAATAGAAATCTGAGAAATCCAATAACACACCAAATAAATTAAGTTGAGGGTGGGAGACCTATATTTTCTTTATTGAGAAAGAAATTAGATCTATACTAGGAAGAGAACAGAGGGCTAATATAATTCTCTATTCTATAAACTGTAATGATCTTATGCACAGAAAATGTAAATATTAATCCCGCAGAGTCATCTTTAATATCATGTTTGCAGGTTGAAGGAATGTAAAAAATGTTTAAAAAACAGTGGTCTGCTTGGGATGAATGTGTAATCTGAGGCAATATGGTGAAGAGGGGGGAATGAAACCCAGATACAGAGATAAGATTAAATGTATTAAACAGATGATCTAGCACTGCAACATTTTCCTATGCTGTCTCGATATGCTGTATTTAAACAAACAAACAAACAAAAATATTTACCACTGTTTATAGGGTTCACAACACCAGGCTGAACTTCACACCACCCACATAACACCAGATTGATTGGGCCTCATGTGCGTGAGGTGCCAGGGAGCAGGCGGGTGTAACACCAGAGAAGAGTGCAAGACTGCAGTATAGCCCTTGTGCAATGTTGTGAGGGCACTGGATCATCAGTGACTCCATGGATCCTACATTGGCCCAACCATACCCATCCTAGCCAACGTAGGGCCAGCACAGAGAGGCACCTCAGTGCAGCCACTCCAACAAGCACCCACCTCAGAGTCCCAAAAGGGGAATCCGTAGTTCAGAGGGACTTCCTCTTGCCTCCTTCACCAGAACATCTCTCACCCTAAGTGAACAATATGTTTTCGCTTCAATAATTCTTCACTAAATAGTGTTTTTGCATGTGCTAACTACTGTATCGACCAGCAAATGACTGCTCATGCTTACCTTGCAGGAAAAACAGCAGGGCTCTGACTTTGGGTTTAATAGATACCAAATGCCATTTAAATATGTTTAGAAATGGACACCAAGATGCTAAGCTTGTTGTGGAAGGGATGGCTTGAGAATCTAGGAGATGGTTCAGAAAATGGAGGAGAAGGAATTTGAGAGCTAAATAATCAGAGTAAACAAAAACGGGTGAAATCCTGACTCCATGAAAGTCAATGGGAACTTTGCTATTGATTACAGTGGAGTCAGGATTTCACCTAATAATCGGTTTTGACTGACCCAGTTACTGCAACTTGCTTTAAACTGGAGGCTAATGCTCAAATAATTAAAAGGATATTATGCATCGACCATCACAAGCCATGACTCATTCATTGCACAGTTCAATCAATCTGCTTCTAAATCAATCAGAAAACTTCTTACCAGCAGCAATTGTTGCAGCCTTGGGCTTCAAATGCCTTCTGTCTATCTCCCAAAAAGCTTTATAGAGACAGTAGCTATGTCCTGTCTCGCTCCAACCCACAAAGTCTCCTGACGCATGTTTCTTTATGACTCTAACCTGATTCTAGTAAGTTACTAACTCCTAAGAGAAAAAAAGAGAACAAAATTTTCATACAACTCCATTAAACAGGGAACTAAAAATACAGAAATCATTGTACCCTCAGGTTTCGTTGACAGTAAATAGCTAGCTAAGATGTTGATTAACTCTAAAGTATGAAACCTCCTGTCCCATGGCAAAAACAGGGATTGTTCATTCTGTCTGTGATTAACCCATGACTTTCAACTGCTTAATGGATGTTCAGGCACCTAAATAAGTGATCTAATTTTCAAAGCGGTGACCACTTCTATTGACTTTAATGGGCTTTGGATCAGACCACAAACACTGTTTTTCAGATCCACAGTAAATCTAGGGTTGCCATGCATCTGGTTTTCGACCAGAACACCTGGATGACAAGGGAGCCTGGCAGTTCCAGTCAGCAACCGGGCCATTAAAAGTCTGGTCGGTGGTGCAGCGGGGGTCCTGGGGTACAGCAGGCTCCCTGCCTACCCTGGCTCCATGCGGCTCCTGGAAGCAGCTGCCAGGTCCGTGCAGACCCTAGGCACATGGGCGATCAGGGGGGCTCCGCGCACTGCCCCTGCCCTGAGTGCTGGCTCCACAGCTCCCATTGGCTGGAAACTGTGACCGATGGGAGCTGTGGGGGTGGCGCCTGCAGGAACCAGGTCATGCGCCTAGGGGCTGGACATGCTGGCCACTTCCTGGGAGCCATGGTAAGCACTGCCAGGACCCCAAACCCCTGCCCCAGCCTGGTGAGAGTGAGTGAGGGTGGAGCAGAGCAAGCAATGGAGGGAGGGGAGATGGAGTGAGCGGAGGGCAGGGCCTTGGAGAAGGGGCAGGGGTAGGACAGAGGTGTTCAGTTTTGTGCTAGTAGAAAGTTGGCAACCGTAAGTAAATCACTGTATTGCATTTAGCATTTTACGGACTTACCCATAGTGACCAAGAGTTAATATATCTGCTAGCTATTTATCAGCTATTAATGGTAAAGCAGATAGTTACCCTAGTGCTCAGATTTCTGCATTAGAAAACCCACCACAATTGGGTAAACAACCTTGTTTGGTAGCCTGCTCTTTCCCACTAGAACTGGCCTTTCCAGGGCAATGTTGCGGCAAGTTGGATGGTGGTAGTTTGGGAAGCTTTAGCTGCCATTGTTTGTCACTGTTCTTAGCTTAAACAGATGACTTCAATTACCAAGAACTGTCACAATTAGCACCTTCCAGGAGTACAACTGGTCAAAAACTGGAAGTATGCTCATGAAGAAAAACAACTTTTGAAAATGTTCGACGACACATTTTGAAAATTTCCAAATATTTCAGTAAAAATGGAAATTGAAAACTGGAAACTTGTTTCCCTCCCCTCCCCCCCATTTTTAGATTTTTCCTCAGACTCGTTTTTTTTTTCTTTTAAAACCCTTTTCGGGCAAACCAGAAAAAGAGAAGGGAGGGAGGAAAAGAGAGGGAGAAAATAAAAAGCAAAATGAGAATTCTAAGTGAAAAAATTCATTTTCCAAAAAGAAAATGACTGAAAAATTTTGAGTGGTTTTATTTGTGAGCCAAAAATGTACTGCCACCAAAGACAACCAAAAAAAAAGAGTCTAACCACTGAATAGGCTATTGGATGGGCTCATGCTACCTTAAATTACTACCTAATGAACTTGGGTTTAACACAACAGCGGCAATAAACATTATATGTCAGTTAAGATTAACCACCTCATGTAACTATACCAGTCCCATTCTTTTTCATCGTGTCATAAAATGATACTTTGGTAGGTTAAGTCCATGCTAGAAAGCCTATGGGTAAATGCTTCATCTCATTTATATTCTACTATTACTTTTTTGCCAAGAATGAAAATGAAAATTTGGTTTCATTTTTGTCTTGTCTGCCTCCTTATTCTTTTGCTCTTGTTTATAAGATTTAGTCTTCATTTCCTGAGTGACCCATTCTGTGCCCAGCATATAAAGGAAAAATGTATTTATAGTTCATGGTGAATCTGGACACTGGATCTCTCATTTCGTATGTCGTAACATGAATAACAGCTTACTTTAGCCATGAACAAGTGAGCCAATAGACAAATAGAGGACACAGCACACTTACTGGAAGGGCCCTCCCCCAGCTTGGGAAAATGTTTAGCTGCGATTGATGCAGCCTTCTTCAGTCCAAGGAGAGAAAGTATAGGTCAGGTATCTTTACTGTACTATATTGTTTGTGTATCTGGGTGCATTCCATGCCCTAAAAACATAGGGCTTGACTTTCAGAGATGCTGAAAGCTCCCCTTCATTTCAGAAGAGGCTTAGGGCCCTGATCTGTGGTTTTCAAACTGCAGGTCACGATCCAGTACTGGGATGAGGAATGTAAGGCACTGGGTCATGGCGGCTCTGGTCAACACCGCCGACTGGGCCATTAAAATCCCAACAGCGGTGTCTCCCGGCTAAGGCAGACTAGTCCCTACCTGTTCTGACACTGCGCTGCACCTTGGAAGCGGCCAGCAGCAGATCCGGCTCCTAGGCGGGGGGGCAATGGGGCTCCGTGCACTGCCCCAGCCCAAGCACCGGCTTCACACTCCTATTGGCCAGGAACCGGCCTATGGGGGCTGGGTGGTCGGTGCGCATATGGAGCCACTTTTGCACCTTTGCCTAAGAGCCGGACCTACTGCTGGTTGCTTCCGGGGTGCAGCACAGTCCGCAGTGCCAGGACAGGCAGGAAGCCTGCCTTAGCACCTTCACTGTGCTGCTGACAGGGAACCACCAGAGGTAAGCCTGCGTCCCAACCCCCTGCCCCAGCCCTGAGACCACCCCAAACCTGAAGCCCCTTCCAGCACCCCAAAACCCTCATTCCTGGCCCCACCCTGAAGCCCTCACCCCTGCAGCCCAACCCTCTGCCCCAGTTCTGAGCTCCTCCCACACCCCAAGACCCTCATCCCCATCTCCATTGAGTCACAGGCATCAACAACAAAAAAATGAAAACCACTGCTCTAAGTATTTATGTACCTAACTCCTACTGACATTGGTGCTCAATACCTCTGAATATCTGGGTGCTCAATACCTCTGAAAATCAGGCCCAAAAGGTACCATCTTGTTCCCATTGAACTGAATAGGGGCTTTGCCCTTGACTTCAGTGAGCTGAATCAGGCCCACAGCTTTCTCTCTCTCACCTGTTTCAGGCCAGCCACTGTGGTCAGCAATGAAAATATTATAGAAGCAAGCTCTTAGTATGATATTTCTTCCAAATTATAATGAGAACTTCTGTTTCATTTCCATACCCAGGCCAGGACCGTGTATGTATATGTGTGAGCACTGAGGTCACAAAACGTATGGATTTTGTGGTCTGTTGATTTTTTTAAAATGAAGTACAGATCCTCCTTATTTGTCTAGTTTCTGGTGCTGTGCTCCTATGCTGGTCAGCTATGTTCACCCTTGCACTGCAGTGAGAGTAACTTGAATTGTGATTGTTGCATAGCCGCCGATTACATGGGTGCTCTGAGCACCCATGGGAAAAAAATGGTGAGTGCTGAGCTCTCCCTCCTCTTCCCCCAGTGCCTCCTGCCCACTGGCAGGCTCCTCAGATCAGTGCCTCCGCCTCCCTCCCCGGGTCTCCTGGCCACTGCAATCAGCTGTTTCATGGCATTCAGGAAGCTTGGATGAAGAGTGCAGGAGGAAGGATGCAGAGTGTGCTCAGGTGAGGGGGTAGAACTGGGCGGGAAGAGATGGGGCGGGGGGTGGAGCGGGGGTGGGAAGAGGCATGGTGGGTGTGGGGCTTTGGGCAAGGGGTGGAGTGGGGGCGGGGCTTTGGACAGTTGGCGCCTGTGGATTGTTGAAGGTGTATGTGAAATTTCTTCAGAATTTGAAATTAAAATCATATTTGTTGTGCTGCAGTCACACTCATAGCAGAAAGGAGGATAATACGAGCACCGGGGTGAGAGAGAGAAAACAGCATAAGGCGAACGAAAAAACTTTGAAAATAAACATTAAAGGGTTTGTCTACACACAAATTTGCTCCAGTTTAGTTAAAGCAGTATGGGTAAACTAGTGCCAATTTCTGTGTGGGCTAGGTCTACACTACAGAGCCTATGCTGGCATAGCCCTCTGGTGTATGCTTACACTAATAGAAGGAATTTTTCTGCCAATGGAGGAACAGCACTTCCCTGAACAACTCTTCTATTGGCAATGGTGGTTTTGTTGACATAGCTTTGTTGCTGGGGAAGGGTTCAGGGAGGATGAATTTTCACTGCCCCAACCTACATAGTTATGCCAGTATAAATCTTAAATTTAAGAGTGGTTCATTTCAATATATCTTAAACCTGTTCCTAATTGACTAAAGCTAAACTGAAATAAACCTGTATTAAATCAAGCAGAGTGTGTCCACACAGCCTTTCACAGTGGTTTAACTGAATCAGTTTAAAATCACATCTTCACTTACTGGTGCAACGAAACAATCCCAGAGTCCACAAAACGGGGAGGACTATTTGGGAAATGTATTCTAAGGCTTTAACTTACTTCAGCCAGCCGCGATGCTCCGAACTGTGTGTAGGCATTTCAGTATACATGCAGCATATTGGTGGGAGAGGCAAATCAAATATTTTTTTTTCTTTTTTAGCTCATTTGTTTGCACAGTGCCCCATACAATGCGGCTCTGATCCTGATGGGCCTTTGAGAGCTACTACAAGACAAATAATGAATCATATTAAAACAATGGCAATAATTAATTAATCCATATGGGCTAAAAAAAAGTCCCATATTACAGCTGGGTGAATTTTTTTTTGGCAAAAACTGGATTCAGCAACACCCACATGTTTTATGGATTTGTGTTACTTTGCCATATTGTTTCAGAAAAAAAACTAAGAAATATTCTGAAAAAAATCAAAATGTTTCTTTTTGACATCTTTCTAACTGAAACATTTTGATTTTTTTGGCTGAAAATGACATTTCTTTTTGGAATTTCCTTTAATTTTATTTTTTAAAATCTAGTAACATTAAAAATGATGAAAATCAAAATGAAACATTTCATTGTGGGACAAACAAAAGCTTCCATTCAACCCAAAACCATTTTTTTTTCAATTTTTTGCAATTGGCAGTGAATCACAAACTCCATTATTCTCACAGCTCTATCCCATACACATTAAAAACATTCCATATATGAGAAGGATTAGAAATAGACTGAGGTTTTTACATTTTTCACAAACTAACTGACCCTTTTTAAATTTAAAAAGAGCTTTTAGAACTGAAAAGACATTGCCAAGGAAAAGAGGAGGTCTCCAAGGTGTTATGGGTATTATCATGAGATTTGAAAGCCTGGATTATTTATCACATACAAGGTTGGGAAGCTCAGTTCTTCAATGGAAAATGGAATAATCACAAGCTGTAATTGTCAATACTAAAGCTTGGCAGAAAAGGGTTGCTCAAGAGCTTGGTGAATGAAACATGACACCTCTCACTTCTAGGTCATTGGTTTGAATCCAGCCCTGATTTATAGTAACTGAATGTAGTTACTAATTGTGACTGAAGAATGGCCTATGTAAAATGAGTTTGGTGGCCTCACTTCAGTTCCTACTGGAGCTGTCTTGTCCAGCTCACAAAAACCATTTCCAGAATTGGCACTTTTGTTGGACATAGCATCAGAGAGGTTGGCTGAATAGGCATAGACTAAATTATCCTCCCTTCTCTAGACAGCACCTTCCAGATTAGGGCTGAATTTGTGTGAATTGATAGGGCAATAGGAGGAACTTTGCACTTCAGTTTTCAGTGCTGTAAATCCAGCAATTCTCATTATGCTCACTTCAAGAAAAGAAAAAATAAATAAAAACAAAACCTGACCTGTTTCAGATGAGGAGACAGAGAGAAGGTCAATTGTATACTGAGATTTCATTTCAGGATGAAAGACATGCTGCTCATATAATTAAATACTGCACTGGTATTTCTATAGTTGCCCATGCAACCTGCTTAGCATACATTCCCATACTCCGATGTGGACACTACAGAACCAAACCACCAAAAAAGAAAATCAACCTTCTCCTGCTGGCATCTGACTCAGAGGATGAAAATGAATATGCGTCAGTCCGCACTGCTTTGGATCGTTATTGAACAGAACCTGTCATTGGCATGGACGCGTGTACTCTGGAATGGTGGTTGAAGCATGAAGGGACATATAAATCTTTAGCACATCTGGCACGTAAATACCTTGAGACACCGGCTACAACAGTGCCATGCAAACACCTGTTGTCACTTTCAGGTGACATTGTAAACAAGAAGCGGGCAGCATTATCTTCTTCAAATGTAAACAAACTTGTTTGTCTGAGCAATTGGCTGAACAAGAAGTAGGACTGAGTAGACTTGTAGGCTCTAAGGTTTTACATTGTTTTATTTTTGAGTGCAGTTTTTTTTTGTACATAATTCTACATTTGTAAGTTGCACTTTCACGATAAAGAGCTTGCACTACAGTATTTGTATTAGGTGAATTGAAAAATACTATTTATTTTGTTTTTTTACCATGCAAATATTTGTAATAAAAAATAATATAAAGTGAACACTATACACTTTGTATTCTGTGTGGTAATAGAAATCAATATATTTGAAAATGTAGAAAATACCCACAAATATTTAAACAAATGGTATTCTATTGTTATTTAACAGTGCGATTAATCGCAATTCATTTTTTTAATCACTTGACAGCCCTAATCATTATTATTATTATTTTTGCTGTGTACATGAGTTTAGGTTCCTATATGGTTCAACAGGAGCTTTGTGCATCACAAAACTAGGACTTAGGGGCCTAAAACAAGGATTTAGATGTCTAATTCCTTTTGCATATTCAGGCCTGGGTTCTTAGGGAATGCCCTTGTTAGAATAGAAATTGTGTGTAATGCAGACATACTAAATGAAACCCATATCATCTCTGCTCTACCATTCTCTGAAACCAGTCAGGAGCAGAGAGGAATACATACAGGGCCAGCTCCAGGGGTTTTTCCGCCCCAAGCAGCCAAAAAAAAAAAAAAAAAAAAAAAAAAAAGCCGCGATCACGATCTGCAGCAATTCAGCGGGAGGTCCTTTGCTCCGAGCGGGAGCGAGAGACCCTCCGCCAAATTGCCACTGAATACCTGGACATGCCGCCCCTCTCCGGAGTGGCCGCCCCAAGCACCTGCTTGTTAAGATGGTGTCTGGAGCCGGCCCTGAGTACATAATCTGACACATTTAGCCCTCCCACCCACCCACCCATACACAAATTGCCAACATTTTCCTCAGACTTTTAACTGAAATTATTCACCAGATAGCTCTGTCTGTTTGGTCTGTAATTCAGAAGCAGCACATTGCATTATTTGAAATGCAAGGTGTTATGAGTGGACACACAGCTCACCAGGTATTGTTTTTGCTTACAGATCGGATAAGTGTAACTTAGCATCAGTTTTATGTGCAAACACTCATTTATTCACTCAGATTCGCTTTCTGCACATGCACCTCTATGCTTACTTAAAATTCTTTGTTCCCATGAACATTCTTACTGCTAAATTCATTTGCTACTCAACATTTGCAAATTGCAAGGGACAAACCCACTCAAAACCCACTCCGTCCTAGTTAGCAACAATCTCATTGCAGTACATCGATATTTACTGCAGAGCGCACTGGGCTAGAGGGCCCCGTAAAGCTTTCAATATGATTTAAACTCACGTAGCCTTTATATAGGTCAGCAAAGAGAAGTGTAATTTCCCCTGGTTTCGTTTGGTTGACGTTGCCTGTTCTAGCACTTAATTAATGACCCTGGTGACATGTTTGGAAAGCAGCAATGTTTCTAACCCCAAGTGCACTGCCAAATTGAGTACTTCCTCCTCGTTGTCTATTTTGGAGAGAAGAGTGAACTTAAATCTATGTTCTGCTAATAAAAAGAGAGGAAACTATTTTATGGCTTCTGAAAAATGTTTTTCTGCCCCAGTGCCCATCTATTTCAATTATGGTTGCATAAAAGAAAAGGTGATATGGATTTTGGAAGCTAGGGAAAAGAAGAGAGGGGAAGTCAAAGAGAACAGTGCAATATGGTACCAGTCACAATAATCTGCATCATTGCTTGACGTTAACAGAAAACCTTACACCAGCCTTGAAACTCGAGCGGTTAGTGTCTATTATACCAGGGGAAAAGTCTCCGAGCTTCACACGCTGCATCCAAACTGAGCTGTAGTGAGGGTGAAAATGATGGAGAAAAATGAAGACAGAGCCATATCTACAGCAATGGGCATATGTCCTGCGGTTATTGCTCAGTCCTTACTGAGACACAACTTCCACTGGCTGAAGTAAGAGTTTTGCCTGAGTCAAATACTGAGTAAGAATCGCAGGAGTTAGCCTGGAATAATAGTAAAGAATCCTGTGGCACCTTATAGACTAACAGATGTTTTGCAGCATGAGCTTTCGTGGGTGAATACCCACTTGCATCCGAAGAAGTGGGTATTCACCCACGAAAGCTCATGCTGCAAAACATCTGTTAGTCTATAAGGTGCCACAGGATTCTTTGCTGCTTCTACAGAACCAGACTAACACGGCTACCCCTCTGATACTGGAATAATAGTGACATGCATGTAGCTGACAGGCAATAGATGCAAATCAGAAAATGCATCAGATGACAGAGTTTTATACTGAGGATGCTTTGGAGAAGAGAGGCTACTGCAGTCCCTTTTTCCCCACCATCACCATGACCATTTACATGCAATTTCCACATTTTGGTCTCTATCACTCAGTAGAAGGAAACATAAGGTACTGTTTATTACAGATATACTGATTGATTGAAAACGATTTGAATAGACACAAAAAGACAGAATACGTTCAACTGTTTGCTTTCTACTTTTGCCTACCCCCCCGCTTTCCGTGTTTTTGTTGTCCTTTGAAATTTGGTGCAACATTGTGCACTTTCACTTAAGTCAACGGAAAAACTCCCATGTCCCCCAGTGATGCAGGGACCACCCCACAATATTTGCTGTGGATAACTCACAGGGGTGTTTTAAGGATAAATGCATTAAGGATTGTGAGGTGGACAAATACTACAGTAATGGCAGCCATATAAGTACATATGAAAATAGCTGATTCCCAATTGCCACTCTGACTTCCTGGGACAATGATATCAAATACTTCAGCCTTCCTTACAAGAACAGGATAAAGTTAACATGCATTGAACAGGAACATGGACAAAACTTTTGTAAAAATGAAATATCACCATGTGATGGTAATTATGATATGACCATTCACCATTATATTTTTAGAAAGAAGAATTTAGAAATATATCCCTTGAGGTCTGTAGACTGCTAGTTAATCTTTACTTAATAGCTGGACTGCTCCATATAAACCTGAGCTGATATATTTTCTTTAAATAGATGCTAACGATGTTGAGGTGTTCTCTGTAGCGAAACAGATACTGGAAAGATGGTCTTGCTGTGGAGAAACCAAAACAATTTTTCAGTTTTTCAAAACACAAGCATGGAAGAAGGGACCACTGGGATCAGGTAAGAGTGAGAAAAAAGTAATGTCTGATTACAGTCGAACCCATTTACAGTCGAACCCATTTATCTCGACCTCGGTTAACTTGCCAATCGTATTAAGTCGACGTTTTAGAAGTGGAACCGCCAAACTCCCTCTTTGTCTTATCAGTTTCTCATCGGTTATGTTGATTCTTTAATCTCGCCGAACCCTAATATCTCGAGCACAGAAGAGCGCCGAATTTGCCACTTACCGGTAAACTACTAACTCCGGCGGCGGCCCTGCCCGGCTCCTGCCGCATCCCTCCCCGGCCACGCGACTCCTGCCCTGGCCCCGCGTCCCCAGCCGCGCGACTCCTGGCCCCGCCCCCGGCCGCCCGGCTCCCGCCCCGCCCCGACCCCCGGCTCCCCAGCCCCAGCCCCCCGCGTCCCCAGCCGCCCACTCACCGGCCGCCCAGCCCTGCGTCCCCAGCCGCCGGCCCCCCGGCCCCGGCTCCCCACGTCCCCGACCCACCGTGTCCCCAGCCGCCCGCTCCCCGCGTCCCCAGCCGCCCGGCTCCCCGCGTCCCCCTTTAAAGCAAGTCAGGGGTGGGTGGATCATTTCAAAAAGAGGCACAACATTGTCTTCAAAGCAATTTGTGGAGAGAGCGCTGCGGTTCAACAGGAACAAGTGGATTCATGGCTGAAGACTCAAATGCGCACAATTTTGGATACCTATGAGACTCGGAACATTTTTAATGCTGATGAAACTGGGCTGTTTTGGAAATGCCTTCCAGACAAGACTATGGCGTTTCGTGGGGAGGCTTGTCACGGTGGAAAAAAGTCGAAGGACCGACTTACAGTGCTAGTTGCTGCTAACATGGATGGAAGCCAAAAACTCCCGCTCTACGTTATAGGAAAGTCCAAGAATCCCAGATGCTTTAAGCAGACCAAAGTTCTCCAATGTGATTACGATGGCCAGCCAAGCGCCTGGATCACAGGAGATCTATTCAGTGCATGGGTGAAAAAGTGGGACAGGAAGTTCCAAGCAGAGAAAAGGAAGGTGGCACTGATCGTGGACAACTGTAGAGCTCATCCGGATGTTCCTGGTCTCAAGGCCATTAAGATCTTTTATCTCCCACCTAACACAACCAGTAAGCTCCAACCAATGGACCAGGGGATAATCCAAGTGCTTAAGGTGTACTACAGGAAAATGTTGATGCGCCAATACCTGCTCCATGATGAAAAGAAGGCACAGTACACCCCTTCCCTTCTAGATGCAATGAACTTCCTGAGATCAGCCTGGAATGACGTGAAGAAGGAAACAATCTCAAACTGCTGGATGCACTGCGTCATTCAGGATATTTCCGATGATGAGTTTCAGGCACAGTGCCGTGCAGCCGCAGAAGAACTCGCGGAAGTGGCGGGAAAATCAAGCCTTACAGATGCTATCTTGGAAGAGGAGGCACAGGAGTTAGCCATCACTGTCCAGGAATTCCGAGATTACATAGAAATCGACAAAGACGTCGTTACTGATGGCGTGATCACCGATGAAGACATTGTATCAAGTGTGCGGTCAGCACAGGCAAGCACATCTGCATGCGGCAATGACAAAGAAGATGAAGAAGATGCGGACGAAGATTTGGAACCAATTCCCTCAGCTGGTGAGGTGGTAGAAATGCTACAGAAAATTTGACGGTATGGTTCTTTTGTAGGAGATGAAACTGTTTTAGACAGCATAAATAATATTGAAGCATTTGTTTTCAAGCAGACTGTTAAAGGCAAAAAGCAACAAAGCATTTTAGACTTTGTAAAGAAACCATAGTAACCGCGTGTACGATACTTTTCAGAGCTGTGTCAGAGTGAAATGACTCGCAAATTTAATTTTGACACTGGTTAGCTTTTTGTAAAAATGAACTACACCCCGCACGTTTTTTGTGATTTTGTGATTTTGTGAGCGATCTTTGTGTTTGCAATGTTGGAGAATATAATAAAGGTTTGTATCGAGAATCGACGGTGGTTTGTATTGTATACTGGTAAACAAAAAAACTGCGCTCCAAAAAAACTGAATGCAAAGACCTACGAGAAGGTCTCCAAAGCCATGATACAGACATGTAAACTTTTATTCTTAATATACTGGTAAATCTCTGCTGTTAGTTGGTGCACATATGCCTTTTGTTGTTAGCAAACATGTCTGTACATTTTTATAGCATGCCGATCGCTTCATCAAACAAATCGCGGCAACGCTGTTGTGTAAAAAAACCTCCAAAAACATGTGCATGTACCTTCTCATTTATTAACGCACATCATGTACATAAAGAAATTTCAAGCACATGTTAATGTATTGCCGCCATATTGGTTTTTGTTTATCTCGATCATCGGTTATCTCGACGCTTTTTGGCAAACCCCTAGGCCGGCGACATAACAGGGTTCAACTGTATTATATTATAAATTATTATAAACTGCTTAGCTGGAGCTTGATGGTACAGCCAGCTGAAAGAATAATGGCAAGAGATTTTATCTGGTTAATATTGAGCAGGGATAGCAAAACACAAGAAATAGCACTGTACTTCTGTAAACTATGCTGATTCTTTGCAACCAGTTCTTGCAAATTTGGGGTTTCCTCCAGTTGCCAAAGCAGTCAGTAGGAGCTCTGCCATTGACTTCAGTGGGAGCAGGAGCAGACCAGTAGATAAACAAGAAAAACGGAACCAACGCAAAGTCTTTTTTTTTTCTTCATCTCAGCCAAGATTTTCAAAAGCGACTGGTGATTTAGGGTGCTCCAGTTTTGGGGGACTGAAACAGAGGAACCTGGTTTTCCGAGACCAAGTAGTCAGCACTTCTTGAAAATCAGGCCCTTTTAGAATGTTTCAGCCTGGGCACCCAAACATTGAGACAGCTACAATCACCTAGCTGCTTTTAAAATTCTCGTGGAAAAAAATTTAAAAGTACAGTAGCTTCCCTTTACATGCCCGCAGCTCTCCTCTAGAAGTTTTTTTATTATAAAGGTAAATATTTATACTTCTTACCTGTTCCTTTACAGACTGCTTTAAAACTGAACAATGGTTGCAACCACCTTACCCCCCACTGAGTTTGGGAATGTCCATTTACAGATGCAGATCTGAACTTTCCAGCTGTGGCCTATCACTGTAATGGGTTAGAAGCACAAATCTGACAACCTTCTCCCCCAAACTCTGGGGAAGTTCAGATTTTGATCCAACTCTGCAGCCAAACTCCCTGGCTCTGGCCATCTCTAGTTCTGTTGTCATGGCATGAGTAGTAAAGTAGTTTGGTATATTGCTTAATAGAGGTTTTTTTATTTTATTCTGGAGGAAGAATATGGAGAGAAGATTCTGGAAGAAATATAATTTTGTAATAAAACCAAAGAAATACAAAAAGGTAATTGTTATGCAATTTGTAATGCTGTCAACTTTATGGTGGTGTTTCATCATGTCACTAATATTAACTAAGGAATTCTCCAGCTGATTCTCAGTTGCATCTTACTGTCTAAAGGCAGACACTCTGTGTACCACACTAGCCTTTTTCCAGTATGCTGGGACTGAGAGCCGATTAAGATACGGGACTTGGTATTCCATAACCTCCATTGGATGAAGGAAATTCTGTAATTTAGCTGTATTTATCACTAAATAAAACAATGCACACCTTGAAACACCGTACTGCACCAGAACTACTTTCTGTAACTGTTTCAGTGAAATCAGATGTAACCTCCAAATTTAATCCTGAGAGATGTGTTAATGGACTTCAGAACTCAATTTTAAACTGAGCATGTATTAGAATTTGGTTTGTTGATGTTATGCAGGCTATTATAGTGAGTACCAATCTGACAGGGTCTTTTTTTTTTTTTTTGATGGTGTGACACAGGCTTTTATCTCCATGAGATGGTGATTAGGATATGACCCATCAACACATGTATTTGTGTAGTGATTGTGGTGGTGGTGTGTTACGGCATTATGCAAGCAGTTACTGTATGTTGCAATGTGATATGATGGTGCTGTTTTGTTATGAAGACTGCTACTGTACAGAGTAGAGTAATGTAATGGAGTTGTGCAGGCTGCTATTATATGTAATATAGTAATGGGATGGCATTGTGTTAGGGTGTTTATACAGGCTGCTACTGTATGCAGTGATGTGAGAGTATTGTTATGCTGCTATGCAGGCAGTCACTGTATGTAGTGATGTGATAGCACTGGGGCATTGTGGTGTAATGCAGCTGGTTATTGTGTGTAGTATTATGATAGTGTTGTGTTATGCAGGCTGTTACTGTACAAATTCCTAAAACCTGGGCTCGGATAAGGCAATCATTCTATGTACTTTAAAAGGGACCCCCGAGACAGCATTGAACCTGACCTATACTACTGCTACTGACACCCAGCAGAAGAGTTACATGAGTACTCATTTTCATTTGCTTATTTATAGCCAGATTTTAAATTGCCTTAGTTTTGTCTGTGCACAAAAGTCTCTTCTGCACTGATGAGCATGCAACTGTGCACACAAATCAGGTGGTAGGGTTATGATCAGAGCCCATGTCATAAACAGATAGTTAAGGGTTAAAGTCTCTTTTACCTGTAAAGGGTTAACAAGCTCAGTAACCTGATGAACACCTGACCAGAGGACCAATCAAGGGACAAGATAATTTCAAATCTCTGTGGAGGGAAGGCTTTGTCTGTGTCCTTTGTTTGGATTGTCATTCTCTTTTTGGATCTAAGAGAGGCCAGACATATTCTTCAAGTTCTCCAAAGTTTCCTGAAGTATTTTCTTCTATTCAGTATAGTGAGTATTAGAAAGGCAAATTAGTTTTATAATTTAATTTCTGCATTTGCAATTGTGTGTTTGCTGGAGAAATATCTTTATTTCTGTTGCTGTTACTTTGATTATTCTGAGGAGGAGGGAGGGGAAGTCTCTCCAATTTTTATAAGTTAGACCCTGTAATTTTTTCCATCCTGGTATTACAGAGATAATGTACTTTCTTTCTTTCTTTTAATAAAATCTTTTCTTTTTAGAACTTGACTGATTTCTTCCCTTGTTTGGATTTTCAGGGGAAGGGGAGGGGGAAAAGTGAATCCCTCTTTGTTTGATTCAAGGAATTTGAATCCAGGTATCTCTCCTAAGGACTTGGAGACGGGAGGGGGGAATGGATTATTTCCCTTTGTGTTAAGATTCAAGGAGCTTGGATCTGTGTTCCCAGGGAAGGTTTGGGAGGAATGGAAAGTGTACCAAAACACTATATTTTTGGTTGGTGGCAGCTTTACCAGATCTAAACTAGGATTTTAGTTTAGAGGAGTCCATGCAGGTCCCCATCTTGTGGACGCTAAAGTTCAAAGTGGGGAATAAACCTATGACAGCCCAAATCAGAATATTTGCACATGCACAAAATGAAGGCCTTTTAGAGTCTGACATTCATCAAATTTAGACTTAAGATTTGCCCACAGTTGCATGTCTAATTTGCATTTGCAACTATCAAAACTGTGCTGGCAAATTAGGCATTTGGATCTATTTGGGTGCATAAATACACAACTGGACAGTAACTGGATGCAAACAACACAGGCCCCAGGCCTCAACTTTCTGAAAAACAGGCATTTCGTGTCAAAATGAAAGAAAAAGGGGGGGGGAAACATGTTCCTGTAACAGTGTAACACAATATCCCAGTGCATCACATGAGAAGGATTCCTCCTGGCAGTAAGGTATTCTTTGCATTGGCTACAGTGACAAGAGCTGCTTTGGAGCCAGAATTATGGTAACAGAACCCTTCTTGAAAATTCCTTACATGGGCAGGAGAGATTTTGAGAGATTGTGTCTAGCCAGTGCACAGATGCACAAGAGAGTGAATGAGTAAAAGTGCAAATGGACTGTCAGACCTTTCACGGCCTATTTGCAGCACTAGTCACACCAAAAGGGGCAGGAAGCAAAGGGAGCAGATGGAGCTATAAACTTGCCCCCACCATACCACCCAGCAGAGCTCATTGACTAAAGAAGGGAGTGCCCACTGCCCCTTCTTAAGGGGAGCAGCCACAGATGTGAGTCCCATTTGCCTTGGAGAGCCCTACACCACTAGCAGCAGCATGGACCTGTGCCTATAAGGCACAATGAGCCCATAATACCCAATCTACTAGCCCTTCGTATCTCATACAGTGTGCAAGGATTTGTTAGAACGCAATGCATTTGTTAGAATGCTACTCCAGCTTTTAACCAAGTAGCTATACTTTGTATGCAATCCTCTGCTCCATGTGACAGTGTCAGATTTAATAGCTGAAAATGTCGAGAATCATGAACCTCCTACACACAAAGACTTGGCACACAAGTTCTCACTGAAAATAGAGTACCCCTTAAAAACTCGTGGGAACACCCTTAGCCTCTAATGCCAAATACTTTCTGGGGTTAAAGCAGGGCAAACCACCCTAGAGATTCAGACAGAAATTACCACAGTGTGCACAGAGAGAGAGAGAAATCAGAAACTGTCTGAAACAGACCAGAAATAATCACCCATTTACAGAAGTGAAGAGAAAGGGTGGAAGGGAACAGATCTAGTTAGCAAAGCTGCCAAAATACTGAACAAAAGGCTTAACATACTTGTCTGTTCAGTGGGAAAATTCTCTCCATGCATTGCATGAATGGTACATAGTGTACAATGCAGCTAATTGCACAGTGGCACATACTCTTTGCAAAGCCTACTTAATAGTTACATATTTACAGTTTTAACAGGATGATGAACTTTATGATAAAGAAGTAGCTACTTCATTTGTAAAGTCACATCTTAAACCAATTTTTAAAACATATGTTATTTATGTGGAACGTGTCTTTTTTTAAAATATTTCTGTTCCCAATAAAAGCCTCACAGTGTAAGACTACTATTTTAGAGTATTTCTATTATCTTGCATATGAAGTTGATCTTTAAAAAAAGAACAGCCGTAACCTTTTTAAAAGATTACAATTATTTTATTCCTTAGAAGTGTCAGGTCTGAGAATTCATCGGGGTAAGGCTGCGAAGCAGCACAAAGCAATCCTAAGCATACTGCAGAATCAGGGCCATTTTATATAAGTATAAATAATGGCATAAGATGCAAGAGAATGGAGAATCAGGCCTACAGACTTGGTGTGGCCTCTGATCCAGATGTTTTGAACCTTAAACCTGTTCCGATCAAATTAACTCACTGATAATTGGTGCCTTTGGGCTGTAGGAAAGTCTGCTGCTGCAATCGCTATACTATTGGTCCAGCAGGAATTGTTGCAGTATTGCTAAGTATATGAGAATTCACAGCCCTTTCGAGCAGCATCCTTTTAACAGAGATGTATCTTGCTCTAGTGTAGAGCAAGCATTCCAAACAGGCTCACTGGGATCCAAGCCACCTCAGTGAAGAACAATGCAAGTTTCCTCTGGTCTTGACTGAAAAAACAGAGCAGTGTCACTGGAACATTTTTTATAGTGGGGATGCTGAAAGCCAGCAAAACTATAAAGCAGTGGTCCCCAAACTTTTTACCTCATGCACGCCCCCCCTTGCCCCACTCTGTGCCCCCCACCCACACCCCCTAGAGCTGGGAGCAGGGCCGTGGCTCCAGGGGGGGAGACGCAGACAGGTGTAAGGGGGCCGAGGCTGGGGCCACAGCTGGGGACCTGCACACAGACTCAGGCACGGAGCCGACAGCCAGGACCCTGCATGCAGGGCCTGGAGAAGAGTCCCATGTAAAACTTGGGGGTGCTGCAGCACCCCCCATACCTCTAGTTCCCACGCTTATGCAACAGAGGTGTCAGGGGACAGAATAACTCTAACCTCATGTTGCAGCAGCTCTTTATGGGAGATATAAAAGATTTAAAGTAAGAAAGGTCAAAGCATACCCTAATAAGAGCCTCAGGGCTCTGCTATAAGAGAGTCATCTTGTCTCCTGAATAGTGGTGCTGGAACATTTTTTATACTGGGGACGCTGAAACCTAGCGAAATTATAAAGCAGTGGTCCTCAAACTTTTTACCTCACGCCCCTCATTACCCCAGTCCATGCCCTCCCCCCAGCCCCTGATCTGGGGCTGGGAGCAGGGCCATGGCTTCAGGTGGAGGGGAACATGGACAGGTATAAGAAGGCCAAGGCGGGCCACAGCTAGGGGCGGATGCGGATCCCTGGGCACAGAGCCAGGAGCAGAGCACTGGGCATGGGCCCGGTAGCTGGGACCCCAGGTGCAGGGCCAGGAGCAGAGCCTCACGTAAAAGCTGGGGGTGCTGCAGCACCCCCATAGCAATAGGCCCTGCGACTATGCTCCTGAATTCAGTACATGCCTTAATTCTTAAAATCTTTACATTAATCACATAACACTGCTACTCTGGGGAATAAAGACACCCTGTTAAATAATGCAGTGAGCTGAGCTTATCAGAGAAAGCAAGTGTACATAATGAAGAGTAAGTGGGTCTAAATGCAACTATCCTACCCCTGATATTCTCTTCATGGAACAGTGTAAGATCTTTGTGTTTGAAACCCCATGTTGTCCTCAGACACGGTACCTGGACTCAGCTCCCACTGATGTCTGTGGACGTTGAGTACATGGATATCTGATGTCAGCATTCGTCTCAGGCAGGGTTTCTTAAACTTCATTGCACCGCGACCCCCTTCTGACAACAAAAATTACTACATCACCCCCGGAGTGGGGACTGAGCTTGCCCAAGTCCTGCTGCCCTGGAGTGGGGAGGTAAAAGCCAAAGCCTGAGCCCCACTGCCCCAGACACGGGTTGGGGCAAAGCTGAAGCCCAAGGGCTTCAGTCCCAGGCAGGGGGCCTGTAACCTGATCCCCGCTGCCCAGGGCTAAAGCTTTGGGCTTCAGATTGGTCCCTGGGCAGTGGGGCTTGGGCTTTGGCCCCAGGCGCCAGCAAGTCTAAGCTAGCCCTGGCAATCCCATTAAAACAGGGTCACGACCCACTTTGGGGTCCCGACCCACAGTTTGAGAACAGCTGGTCTAAGGCATTTACTACTGGCTTTCTAAGTATAGTAGTGTTCAGGCAACATGCCAAGAGCTCGTTTTCCAAATATGAATATGGGATTAAGAGATGACAGGGAATGCTTTTTCAGGATGATTCATGGCACTTTTGCACTGAAGATGGTCTTGTGCAAGAGATTTCAGAAAAATGAGGGGGTGGTGGAAAATCAAAGAAGATGTTAAGGAGGGTGAAATTAAACATATCCAAACATTGTCTCAAGAAGAGAAAACACAAACTCCCCGTGGAGAGGTCTTTTTGACATGCAACAAACTTTATTATAACCCAAGATATATGAAAAGAAAAAGACATTGTAGTTGCAACAGGATCAAAGCTTTTGAAATGTTAGAGGATTTGAGATAAAATTGGAAAAATAATTACAGTTCAGAGCAGAATGTGTTGTCAATATACAACTGGCTATTGTACTAGGAACCGGGGCAAACAATAGTTCAATCCCCAAGATGGCACATCTGTGCAAACACCACCATCAAAGTCAAGACGCATTGCTAGTAAGATGGTAATAAAGGTTCATATCACAGTAGCTGGTGGAGGGGGGGTGTAATTGACCTGTCTACAGAGCAAGGGAGTACAGAAGTGTTTGCTAACACCAAGGGAACTGGAGTTCTGAGACATGTCAGGGAAAAAAGGATAAGACTTCAACAGCCTGGAGAAACTGGCAGACTCTGAATGAATATATGAGCCACATATTTTCTGATTTCTCTTTTGTAAGATCAGTGGCTGGTCCTCCCTAGGCAAAGCTAGGGAGCCCTAGACTTGGGTATGTTTTTCTACTGTTCGACCTTGAGTTAATTTGATCCAAACTTCTGACTTTTGGTGAGAGGTGGTAGGAGGCAAAATGGTACCTGACCTGGAGTGTCTGGTCATAGGCAGGGAGGAAAAGACTGTCTCTCCCAAGAGGTCTTCCTAACACACTGAGTATGTCTACCTTTTGAGCTGGGGGTTTGTTTCCCAGTTTGAGGAGACATACCTGTGCTAGCTCTGATCAAGCTAACATGCTAAAAATAGAGTTCAGCCAGGATGGTGCAAGTGGCAGGAGGATCTAGCTGCCCTGAGTACAATTTCATTTGAAATCCTAGGAACTTACGTGGGGCAGCTAGCCCCTCCCTCACACTGCCGCACTCTATTCTTAACATAATAGCCCAGTGGTGCCCAACCTGAGCCTGAGAAGGAGCCAGAATTTACCAATGTACATTGCCAAAGAGCCACAGAAATACATCAGCAGCCCCCATCAGCTCCCACTCCCTACCCTCACCTCCCAATCAGCTGTTTTGTGGCGTGCAGAAGGCTCTGGGGGAGAGGAGCAAGGGCATGGCAGGCTCAGAGGAGGGGGCGGGAAGGGGTTGAGTGAGGGCAGAGCCAGGGGTTGAGCAGTGAGCACATCCCGGCACATTGGAAAGCTGGCACCTGTAGCTCCAGCCCCAGAGTTGGTACCTATACAAGGAGCCGCATATTAACTTCTGAAGAGCCGCATGTGGCTCCAAAGCCACAGGTTGGCCACCCCTGTACTAGCTTGATCAGGGTTCGCATGGATTCCTCAACCTGGGAATTACACCCCCAGTTCCAAGTACAGACATATCCACTGTCTGAAGTTGATAAGACACACAGGAAAGTGTGATAACTGCAAATAATGAAATCGATAGGGTAAGGGACCCAAGATTACAACTCATTAAGAACTGTTCACTAATGAGCTACAGACCAAAGCTCATCTACTATGCAAATGCGTCTTTATTCCAGTTTCTTCCTTCTTAACCTCACGTCTAACCAATTTTGACATTTGAAACAAAGTTCATGTAAATTCATGACTTTATGTTGTATGACTCTCCTTTCCATTGCCTTTGCTCACCTTTGCTCACTCTCAGCCCTTTGCTCACGCCTTTTCCTGTCTCAGGTTCTTACCTAGCCTATACTGTAAGTGCCTAAGGACAGGAATGTAATTTTTTTTTTATTTGTAAAGTACCATGAACACTTTTGCAGCTGTATGAATTAACATTAATAATAAAACAAGCACTATAATGATTAACAACAAAGCAAATATTGTGCTTGCAAATAGTTCAAATTATCACAAAATGTTTGCAAAACATACAACACGGTGACAAATTTGATATCATTTTACCACTATAATTGCTGTGGATATTTTAATGGAAAATTTACAGGATAAGATTCTCTGCTTGTGTAATGGGATGCAGCTAGTGGATCTGCCCAGTTAACATGAGAAAAATCACAAACAGAAACAAAATTGGTGCAGAACAGCACCAAGCAAAGTTCAGCCAAGTCAGCATCTATCCAGCCAAGTCTGGGATACATTTTTTAAAATCCCTTTATGAAAATCCCTCACTTCTGCATACAGGAAACTCACTTGCAATTGTATATTCACAAATATTCTACATCAGGCACTTCTCTCTAGATGAGAATATTGGAGGGGAGTTCAACATATGTTGGAATTACTTGGTGACTGCAGCCCAAGACTAAATAATAGGTAATGTTTCTCAATTAGACATGCTAATCCTTCTTACAAAAACCAGACAAGTATGCTGTGCATTCATACCAACCCCCTCAGCTTAGTCTACTGTGGCAATCTTCTTATGTTGCATAGCTGAGGCAACCCAGCTGTGGCATGGCCTACAAGGATTCCAGATAATAAATGAAAAGTAATCCTTTTAAAATCATACCGTGAGATTATATGCATGCATCCCCACAAACCAGTTCATTTCCAGTAGGAAAAAAAATGGCATAAAGTATCAAACAAATTGACATTATTTTCTTTTACCAAGACCAAATGAAATCTGCAGTTTGAGCAAGCATAGCCCTAGGTGAGAAGTAAAAACCACTACGTAAAATCAATGTGGAGAATATCTTTTTAGCTGACTTCAATAATGATCATATATTTAATAACCCAGGGGCTAAATCCTTAGCTTAACTGCCCCCTATGCAAGTTCACAGAAATCAGTGGGGCTGGGTGGAGTGCAACACACTCTGGAACTGACCCAGGTCATAAAAACCAAAAGACACGACAGGATAGTGAGCTACAGAGCGTATCTCTGCCTGTCACAGAAATATTCTAGCCTAACATACTCCTTCAAGACTGGATTGTAAATAGTTAACTCTACTACCCCATCTTCTGACACAAAAGACCAGAACCCTCTCCCATTCCCCCCCATGCCTAAACTCTGCCAGTGCAGGTGGGAAGTAAGAGAGCCATACATGCCTTGCTTGTGACTTGCTGTCCCTTCAACTGTAGGGGCAGCTGAAGTCCAGGGCAGCCCCTAACACAAGTAACTTGTGCTGCTGGAACAGCAATTACACCAAACTGGTCATCCAAGCATAACACATTCTGGCCATACTGCCTACAACTCTTGGCATATACCCAGAGTGCCCACAATATGCAGGGGTGAGAACAGTGAATCTTCTTGCAAGAGGCAGTGACCAGACTGCCCTCTCCTCTGGCATGGTGGGTCACCTATTCATAGAGAAGCTGGGAGCTTCCTAATTTCATTCTTCTTCAGGTTTAGCCCACAACTATACTGGAATTTCACTCAACCCTTTGGTGCAGTGGGACTCAGGAAACCCTCCACCTCCTCCTTATACTCAAATTTAGTATCACCAAGGGCTTATGCCGAAGAGTGCACCTTGGAATTTGGCAATGTCTCCCCTTTGGATGAAAGTACATCCAGAACACCAAATCTTCTCTCATTTGCTCCCTCCTCTGCCTCACCCTTCAAATACGTTCCCGTCATGCTTTTAAAGGCCATCTCATTCTAAAATGAGCACTCGTGTGCATATCTTGTTGACATTTTGCTTCACTACACAATCAAGTTTTTCCTCCATTTCCTCAAGAGTCTGAGAGGCGGTTTTTAGGTCTTATTCAGATTAATTGCACTATTTTGTATCTGCTTTCATTAAGAGCCCTTATATCAGCGAATAGCGCACCAAAGTAAAATTCTCCCTTTTAAAGATGTTTTGCCTGCTTGAGGATCACAGAAACAGTAATCAGTATTAAAAAAGCAGTCTGTCTCTTAAAAGATAAACTGCATGAAAGGATTTAAATTAAAGGGTTACATTTGAAAACAGGAGGCTTTTTATTAAACAATTCACATACAATAAAATGAAGTATCGAAAAATTAATTGAAACATAAATAAATCCGTGTTCTGCTAAAAAAAATGATTTTAAATAATTAAGCTTTCCCCAAACCATTCTATTAGGACACTTGGAACCATTTAAAAATATTTCAATAACATTTATAATCATTTGGATTGGTTTCCACTGGCTTCCTACAACATTGTTATATTACAGGAAAATATCCTAGTACCATTGTGTTATCATGGAAAGAAATGTAAAATTACAAACAAAGCAATCAGCCTTTTGCAATTAGCAATTGTTTCCCCTTCTTTACAAGATAAGTGTTTATTAAAATGCAGTAATCAACAAAAGACCGCACAGTTAGAGAGACAAAGAAAATAATGAAATATATGTTATTGTAAATACTCCACAGGCCATACAAATAAACTTCGGTGTAACAATTTACACTAGCTAAGGATCTATCTGCTCCCACATGTTTATTATCACTGGTAAAATGGTGGCAGGAACTAATTAAAAACAGTATTTTAAAAGGGGGCCTTTAAAGGTTATCCCGCACTCCTTGGAAGTGAACTGTTTGCACGCATAGTTGAAAGGAATGGAAAATACCTGCAGTAATGAAGTAAGAAATACAGAGCAAACGGAGTCTTGAATAAGAGAACCTTTAGTGGCTCATGGAATGCAAAATTCTTGATATCTAGCTCTGCGTATGCAGAGCAACTACCATTGCAAAGCACCAGCTCATCTGGAATAGAAACAAACTTGCTTTAAAATTTCAGTGCATCATTGTTTGTCTTTGTTTTTTTAATGTGGCTATTTTTGAAAATAAAAATCTTGCTGCTGTTTACATATTATTAATTTTGCCAGGTCTTTTAAGCTTGTGCCAAACAAATAGTTAGGATACATTGCTTAGCAAGAACAATGACTGAACACTTCTGGAGTCAGCCCAGAGGGAAGAAATGAGACTCTCACAAATAAGAGAAAATGAGACCTGTACTCGTAAGAATCCTATAATAATATTTGCATTTCATTAGTGCCTTGCATCCAAGGAGGCCTTATAACACCCTTACGAGCTCAGTAGGATTATCCTTAGTTTACTAGTGGGAAAACTGAGACAGAGAGATTAATTGATTTCTGTAAGGTCATGCAAGCATGTGTCCCAGGCAACAGGTCTGACCTCCCAGTCCTGAGCTTTAACCACAAGACCAAACTTCCTTGTTAAATATTTCATTATAGTAGTTGTAACCACAGTGCCACCAAGAGAGAAATCCAAGACTGCTGTGATAAGAGTATGAAGCAATTCACGGTTACTGCTGTATTTATTATCCTCTCACAGAAAAACAAACTGCTGAGGAGCAAAGGTGTTGGTTGATGGTACCTCTGTTACTATGGTAACAAAAGGTAGCTGTATTGTGTTACCTTATTATATGGTACTTCCTCTGAAATAATATAAATTGTAGATAATCCTGCCTTACTATATCCCACTCTGCTGCAGTACCCAAAGTAGCCTGAGTGGGGCTCAAGCATAACTGAACTAGTCTCCTGGGATACCAGTAACATCTTAAATGTCTGTCTTTGAAAGTAATAAAATAAGTATTTAAATTAATGTATTTGAGGTCTGTTCAAATTGGAGAGGGAAAGTGTGGAATTCTTCCAAGCTGTGCCCTCAAGCCAAGTTCCACCAACTTCAGATGCCCAAATGAGACACTATTCACAGCAGATTAAGCAAACATTTAAAATCGGCCCACATGTGCTCTGCTCAGACTTGGCTCACCTTCAGTGAGGCTTGTGTGCCCACTTGGGCAGGTCCAGATAAAGACAATAGGCCTTAGGAGAAACTTATCTCCAACGTGGGGAGCCTTCCTGAGAACGCTACAGACAGCCTCCGAGTAATGGCTGCTATGACTCAACAAGGACATGTGATGTGACCACATGTGTCTAGACTCCATCTCAAGATGTCTTTTCCACAGACAGGTCTGGGGAACCAAGCTTGGAAACAAAGGGTTCCTGCCATATACAAAAGCTATATAAGGCGGGAGTGACATCACCCCTGGAAGAAGGCTCCTGGAAACATCTGAGGAACAAAGACTGAACTGGGGGAAGTGCTGGATCCAGGCTAAAGGGATTTTTAGCCTGTGAATGGAACACCTGGAGATTCCACGTGTAAGCAAGTGCAGCTTTCCCCTTAAGAATCTGCAGCCTGCTTGTATCATCTCTTAGGGTGAGAATCTGCTATTTATACCCAATCTATTTAGTATATTAAGTATAGTTTGTGTTTTTTGTTTATTTGGTAGGTAATCTGCTTTGGTCTGTTTGCTATCACTTATAATCACTTAAAATCTATCTTTTGTCATTGTTAAACTTATTTTTGCTTTATCTAAACCAGTGTGTGGGAATCATGACTCTGGGGCAGAAGGCTGTTGCATATTTCTCTCCACATTGAGGGAGGGGGTGAATTTTATGAGCTTACATTGTACAGTTCCCTGTGCAGCACAAGACAGTATAATTTTGGGTTTATACTTCAGAAGAGGTGCGTGCCTGAGAATCTGGTTGTTACCCTAGCTGTCGCCTTCCTATGCAGGGGCTGGTCAAAACACCTACATGTAACTGCAGCTGGGTGTGTCCCTACCTGTTGTATGCTGGTGAAAGTGCAGGTTGAAGCCTGGACAGCTTTGCAGCTTGTCACACAGTACCATGTAAGAGGGAGCCCAGGCTGGTGGGTCAGGGGGCTCAGTTCCAGGTGGCACCCCAGGGGGAACCCGTCAGATATGGTATATATATCCTTATATATATGGTATCAGGGCATTTAGGTAGGACACTGCCCACGCTCATAAGCTCCTGGCCAATGGGAGCTGTGGAGCCGGCGCTCAGGGCAGGGGCAGTGTGTGGAGCTTCCCTGATTGCACCTGTGCCTAGGGACCATGGGGACATGCTGGCCACATCTGGGAGCTGCGCAGAGCCAGGGCAGGCAGAGAGCCTGCCTTAGCCCCACTGCACTGCCAACCGGACTTTTAACAGCCTGGTCAGCAGTGCTGACTGCAGCCGCCAGAGTCCCTTTTTGACCAGGCATTCTGGTTGAAAACCGGATGCCTGGCAACCCTACATTTAGGACCTGATCCAATGCCCACTGAAATCAATGGCAAGCTTCCCTTTATTTTGGGGGCCTTTGATCAATCTCTTAGGATGGGATCCACCAAGGGACTTAGGTGGTGCAATGCTGAGCCTCATGGCACCTAGAAAATCACAGGAACAACAATGCAATCCACAAAGCCTAGTTAGGCTACTAGGTTCCCCGTTCAATGAATAGGGAAAGTCAGGAGTCTAAGAATGTGATCCACAAAAGCCAGCACACTGGGCAGGGAGCCACCGAAGCAAGCCAGTAGGAATTGCTTATTGGAGGGGGGTTGTTCTATGCCCTGCCCCTCTCTTGGAGATGAGTGCCTAGATCCAGGCTGCAGGGAGGTGCCTAGCCCTGATTAGCAATCCACAAATGGCTACCCACTGCCTGCAAAGCATTTCTTGCAGGAATGAGTTAGATGCCTACCTCATTCCACACAAAATGGCAAGAGGAGGTGGTTGTGCCCATATTAAAACTTTTAGCTTATTGGTTAGAGTACTTGTCTTGAGTGGGGAGATCCTGGCTCAAATCGCCTCCCTCTCCCAAAGGGGGAGAAAGGATTTTAACGGGGGTCTCACACCTCTCAGGAGAGTGCTCTAAGCACTGAGCAAGAGGGTAGTCTTGTGAGGCGGATGGGGGAAAGCTCCCTCAATCTCTCCTGTTGAAGCTGTTCCACTGTGGATAAATAATGAAAGAGTGATTGGAGCAGGGGGCGGGGGTCTGGACTCAGGGTTTCCCAGGTGGGTGCCCTGACCACTGGGCTACAAAGTCATTCCCGTAGGCTTTAGCTTTGTCTCTAGCCTAATGACTGTTCCACTGTGGATAAATACTTAAATATTCATTGGGCCAGAGCAGGCCATTTCTCCCCCGCTGGCAGAGATGGGATTTTGTGCCTGGGTCTCCCCAATCCCAGGTGAATGCTCTAGCCACTGGCTAACAGTTGTAAGGTGGACACCTGCTGTTGCTGCTGGATTTTGAGTGAGACCCAATCCTGTAGACACATGCTGAGCACGCTTCCTGAATCAGGCCCTGCATATGAGTTAGGTGGCTGAATGCTTATGGATCGCTCTGGCCTTTAAGTAGGAGATAGGCATCCCAACACTATGAGTGAGGTAGCAGCTTCAATGTCCAGAGGCAGAAACATAGGTGACTCGAGAGCTTTTACTCTGAAAATGTAGGGTACGTCCACACTACAAAATAACCCTGTGACAGCAAGTCTCAGAGCCTGGGTCAGCTGTCTGGGGCTCATGCTACAGGGCTAAAAATAGCCATGCAGAGATTCCCACTCGGGCTGAAGCTCAGTCTCTGA
Organism: Mauremys reevesii; assembly: GCF_016161935.1. NCBI lineage: Eukaryota > Metazoa > Chordata > Testudines > Geoemydidae > Mauremys > Mauremys reevesii. The sequence goes on along the minus strand of NC_052628.1, from coordinate 40,802,760 downwards.
AACCTACAAGGGAGAAGGGTCTGTGAGCCCAGGCTCCAGCCCAAGAGAGAATGCTTACACGACTATGTGTAGCCCTGTAGCATATGCTCCACAAGCCGAAGTCATCTGACCTGGGCTCTGAGACTCACTCGCTGCCACAGGCATTTTCCCCCCCAGTGTAGATGCATCCTTAGGTGCCTACAGGGTTAGGCAGGAGTTTTGTGGACAACAGTGGAGCCAAACCTGGGACTTAGGTGCCTAAAACAGGAACTTAGGTGCCTACGTACTTGCGTGGATCCCAGCCTTCGTATCTCCTTGAAAGAATGCGTTTAGTTTTTCGGTAGAATCTCTGAAGTTTTTTCAGCTGGGAAAAAACAGAAAGAAAAACATTTAGCACAGTGACTTCTATGAGCCACATTATTGTTAAAAGCTATATCTGCTACACACAATAGTTTTGCTTCATCAAAGGTCATGGGTTTCCCCTGAAAAAGGAAATTAATTGCTATTGCTCAGTCATAACTCTCCAAGAAATCTAGAAATCCATTTCCTTTGGAGTTCTTTGGTGAAATGTTTTGCTAATACTGTATTTTAAAACTAGCCTATCAGTGAATTATAATATCTGATTTAAAGCCAATTAGAGTAATCAGAAAGACTACCATCATTACTTCAACGGCCTTTGGATCTAGTCTATAAACAGCTAAGAGTTTTACATACCATAGTGCCATCCTGTGTAATAACTTACAAATAATTTATTTCCTCTTTACATCACAAAATGGTATATCACAGCTGATATAAATGAAACCAATGTAAAGACATTCACTGATGGTTTTGATTGCACATTTTATTGTGGGTAGATTAATATTTTCAGTGGTTCATGATGTGGCTTTTGCTTGTTCTTGGCTCAAAACTTAAAGAATGTTTTTGGTTTTTGTTTTGTTTTGTTTTGAGTTATCTAACCACAAAAGCTGTTTTTCATCCATTTCAGCAATTTAATTAAATGTAGATAGCTTAAAAAGTAGGATATGCAACTTGAAACTTGGCAAATAAAAACCTGTTAGAGACTGACTAGTTAGGGCCAGATTCTCAGATGGTATAATCTGGCACAGCTCCACTGTGCTATACGATTTACACCAGATCAGAATCTGACCCCTAATAGTTGCACAATTTTTTGAACTTGATAAAGCAAAAATATACACAGCTCAGTTACTACTTAGTGGAAATGTGTGATATTCCAGAAAGGGTCAAACTTATCTAAATGCTTGGGGTAAATTAAATTCTAAAGCAGCTTTATGTAGGACTGGTTCATCCTACCAAAATGTATTTCTATGTCTGTTTTGTATCATGTATCGGGGGTAGCTGTGTTAGTCTGTATCCACAAAAACAACAAGGAGTCCGGTGGCACCTTAAAGACTAACAGATTTATTTGGGCAACTTCTTCAGATCTGAAGAAGTGAGGGTTTTTTACCCACGAAAGCTGATGCCCAAATAAATCTGTTAGTCTTTAAGGTGCCACCGGACTCCTTGTTGTTTTTATGTCTGTTTTAAGGACCTGATCCTTCACTCCTTACTCAGCAAAACTGCCCAAAGAAGTTAGCACTTACAAATATATTTGCATCTCTTTTCTGTAGTTCAAAGAGACTCGTTGACATCAGAGACATGAATTGCTGTCAAAAATGTGCTTGTGATTCAGGAAAGTATCCTTCTTCAGGAAGGTCACTTGAGCATGTGCTTAATTTTAAGCATGTATTTAAGTCCGAGAGAAGTTTAAGTACTTTCCTGAATAGGGATAGATTTAAGACATTCAGGTTTTTAGAAGAGAAAATAAAATATTCAATTAATTAACTATCCATAATTGCCTCTAAGAAAAGCCTCTTCGTTTGATCACAACCCAGTTCTCTCAGAAAACTAGTGTTCCCTATGGCTACTGAACAGCTGTGTTCCAGCTGTAAAAATTCAGTTAAAGTAAAGTGAATAGCTACCACCTGATAAAATACACTCATTGCCCAGCATGGAAAATTATCTAGCTTGCACAATATTGTGCTTGATATAAATATAAAGTATTTATACACCTACTGATTTGCTTTAAATTGGTCTAATAACTGTTATAGCAATGAAATAGCTCCTGATTTTTTCAAGGTTCATTTTTACTGCAGGTGATATTTATGTAAGCTTGGCAGAATTTGATTTTTATAATTTCAATTAATAATATTGATGTTTATTTTAAGCATTTTTTTCCATTTTTTATCAATTTAAATGGTCACAGTTGTGGAAATTATGGGGGTGTCAGATAATTGGGGATCCAGATAAGTTATTTAATGAGAGCAGACATTAAGATTCAAAAAGTTAAATTGTCAATATCACATGTCAAAATATACAAAGTAAACATCCTTAAATCATACCCTAAGATATTTTCAAGCACCATTTTTCTTACTTTGCCTATCTATACATTTCTACTATTATCGATGGAAATATTTTTTCATAGGTTTGTGTATGTGTATGGTGAAATTGACATTTACTGACAACAACTGAATCCTTCAAAGTCCATACTTATGCCACTGTATTTTTTTTCCAATAAGATCATTACCACTTAATTATGAATAGCAGCTACTTTAAAAATATTTTTCCCATGTAGTCATGTTTTGATTATCATAATTTTTGATCATACTGCTCTACGGGAGTTACCATGATATAACCCGATTTACAGTTACTATCTTGACTTTCTTAAACCACATAAAACTGAAGCTTGGTTGTCAGACTAGAAACAATTTATTTTAGTGTTCTTATTATATAAAATTACTGTAAATTATGGGACTATTTTTGAGTTCTATGGTTAGGCCTGGTCTCCAATCTCACCAGTTTTATACCTTTATAATTCAAGACTTATTCCAGAGTTACAACAGCATGATTGAGATCAGAAGCAGGTTGTTCTTAGTTTTACAAATATTTTAGGAGGTTTTTCCAGCGCTAGATCAAAAAAATGAACGAATTTAAAAAGAAAGTGACATTTTCCAGGCAGAAAATCTTTATAAAATTGACAAACCCTTTTGAAAACTTGAAGGAGAAAAGACTTTTTAGCTACATTCATTATTTTTAGATGTGAAAATTACCAACTAATATATACATTTAATTAATTTCATAATTTTAATTCTCTAGCAAATAAGAGTGTAAGACAACATCTTGCTTAATAAAGTTTATCACTTCCTATTCAAATCGATAAAATGTTTCCCCTATATTGGACTATATGTAAGAAAGCGGAGAACAAAACACAAGCAAATGGAGTTTGAATAAATTATATAATTTGAAAACCTTGTACTGAAAAACTATGCATTCAAGGGATATGCACTCTCACACAGGTTAAGGGCCCTTCAAATACTTACCTTGAACATAGAAAGCAGTGCTACCTCTCTGACTATTTGCATTTATTATACAATTTGTATTCTCTACACAAGAGGTTCCAAAACTGTGGTTTGTGAATCAGTGCTAGGCCAGCAATTACTTGTTCTTGGTCTACAGAGAGCTGGCTGGTCACTTTGTTCTGAGAGGGCGAGATGAAATGAAGTGCAAAATTAGGATGATGAAGTTCTTCCATCAAGTAAAAAATGTTTATTGCAAGGAGGACAGTTAACAGTACATAAATACTTGCCTAATACTAGTTTTCTATGTAAGCAACTGCTATAGCTGTAGTTTTATGGGCGGTCAAGGTGATCTGTCCAATTGTGATTATGAGAAGAGAGGATTCCTAAAACAAACTCTCTGTTAAAATACGGGTCAGACTATGAAAAAGTTGAAGAACCCCAGCTAGATGACTTAATAACAGTGGGGTTGTTTTTTCCTCCGGGGGGGGGCATATGTTATTGCTCTTTACTTGTTTGGTGTCCCTCCCCCCCAATGAGCAGCATTGTTAAGAGTTTTGATTTACTTTGGGCAATGTGGGCTGAGCTACTCTGTTTTATGCAAAAATAATTAATAAAAATACATTTTAATAAGAATCAAAGCAAAATGTTCTTAGGAATAAGGACAATGACTTTAACTCCCATCTGTTGTAGCTATTTGTTGTACCACATACTATTCTGAGGAGAAAGTGCACACTAAACACCATAACGTGAGTAAGGAATTTTTGAGTGATAGCTCATCCCAGATGCAGCATCTGGTTTTCAACTTTTAAACAAGATTACAGCTTGGTTTATTACAGCACAAGAAGGTCAAGTGACTTGCCATAGGTCTCACAGTGAGTGGTTGATAGTACTCGATTTGAACCCACATTCCACCTGGCTCCCAACCTTTCATTGTATTGTTTAAGATAGTAAAATCTGTTAATGCCAAAACAACAAAGACTGTCAGATTAGATTTTAGGTTCTTAAAACTGAGTCACCCCAAACGGAAAATTCACTGAATCCTTAGAGCAATCCAATAACATAGTGAAAGCCAAACTGTGCTACCCTGAATGAGTGCACTGGAGTGGAGAGAGACCCGCCTCCACTCCCTCTCCACCACTGTCACATGGGGGCAGCCATAAAGTGCCATGATGCATTTGGCAATCTTCAGGGACTGCCTGTGGTACCAAAGCACAAGGTGCTCAGGAAGTAGTGCCACCAAAAGCACCCAACACTCCTGAAAAGCATATCTGGCTGGGGGGTAGCCATGGCCTATGCCTTCTGCCTATAAGAAAGAAGGTGCAGGTTGTGCTGGGGGGAGCTCATTTGCATTACTGCTTCTGGCCCAGCAGTCAGAGGCCCAGCAGGCAGAGGAAAGTTGCTGTGTTCCAACATAAATGTGAGCCTGGGCTAGTCATGGGCACAGGAAAGGTAGAGCCCTTTGCATGGAACAGAGAGAAGTCTCAATGGCCTACTATATTCATGAGTTTCTGTGCAAGAGAATTAGGTAAGAAAGGGATGTGGCCAGAGGATGGACATATTTCCCCGCTCCACCAGGGCAGACAGTCTGGTTTGCATCAGTGGAGTGAATGGGGCCAAACACAGATAGCCTGTGAAAGAGACATTGGTGAAATGAGCAGGCACTTCAGGTTGGGCAGAAATTCCCAGAGCAGAACTGCATGACACTCAATAGGCTAGGTTAGCAAGACATGTTCTGTTTCTTTTGGTTTTGCAAAAAAAAAAAAAAAAAAGAGAGAGAAAGTTTCAATTTGAGTTTCTGGGTTCATTCTGGTTTCAAATGAACTTAAAAACAAAGTGGAAACTGCAGTATTTCACCTGGTTTCTCATCAAAACTATAAATGGACCTAGGTTCACACATTTCAGCTGAGTTGGAGTTTGTAGTGAAAACAGGTGTGGTTTGGGGGTTCCTACGAAAAAGCTCTAATTAAGAGCCCACTTGTATAAGAACAACATCTTGCCAAGAATTCTATGCTGCAAAAGCTGAAAAGCAGCTATTTTGCAGTTTCCACACCCTTGCCTAGTATTGGTCCTAAACTGATAGACTTGGAACAGACTGTTCATGATATGAGCCTGCCTGAAACAAATTATCCCAGATGTAAATAAACTTTCGCCCAGGTTAACCTGTCCCTGCCTGGAGCATATCTATCTGTGTCAGAGAGACCGCCCTCTTAGACAACTCCATTTCAGAAAAGACCTTCTATGGGACAATTAATGTGAAGTGTTATGTCTCCAGGTGCAAACAAATGAGACAAGCCTTTTTATTGACAATTATTTTAATCAGAAGAAAATAAAATGATAAAAAGGAATCAAGCTAGCCCACCAAATGGGTTCTCATTTATGAGCTATCCCCAGCTTCAGCTGCTACCAAATGACAAGTTTTATCAACTTAGTCATAAGGAATGTTGCAGACCGTAAAGGAGCAGTAAATTCACCTGCAGTATGTCTACATTACATGGACTACAAAGGCACAGCTGCAGTGTAGACACTACAGTGACAGAAGAGGTTTTTTTGCCTCAAGAGGCACTGGAAGAATTCTTCTGTTGATCTAGCTGTGTCTACGGGGGGCGGGTCTGCTCAACGTAACTACATCACACAGGATGTGAAATTTTTCACAGCCCTGAGCAATGTATCTAGGTCAGTCTAGTTTTTAGGTGTAGACCATTATTGGTCCATTATGAGGGGCTTGGGCCATGGCTCTGAGGTGGCACTGAGCACTTTCTCTCTCTCTCAGGTACTTGGCTGGCTGGAGCTTGCTCACATATTCTGGGTCTAACTGCTTGCCATACATGGCGTCAGGAAGGAAATTCCCCCCAGGTGGCAGTAACCCTGGGGTTGTTTTGCCTTCCTCTGCAGTGTGCGGGTGCCAGGATTATCTGGATATAGCTCCTTTATTCATTTCCATGCCATTGCAGGGGCCTCAAGCAGTGGTGCACCTCGTTCCCTCCCCCACCCCCACCAATTCTCCTGTGGACTGTAATACTTTGGTCTCACTTTGATGGCTGGGTTTAATGTGCAGGTGCTAGGTGGTGGTGGTGCAGATTGTCAGACTAAATGATCTAGTGGTCCCTTCTGGCCTTAAACTCAATGATTCTATAACCAGAACACAATCCCCACATTTCTTAGGGCAGGTCTACACTACAAATTTACATCAGCGCAGCTGCACTGTAGTAGCGCGTCTAGTGAAGATGCTCTAAGCCGATCGGAGAGAGGTCTCCGATTGGCTTAATAACTTCATCTCTGCATGAGGTAGTAGCTATGTCGGCAGGAGACACTCTCCCACTGACATAGCACTGTCAACATAGCAGGTTAAGGACATTATAACTATATCGCTATGGGGTGTGGATTTTTCACACCCCTGAGCAACATAGTTATACCAAAGTATATAGGGTAGACCAGCCTCAGCCTCCATATAGTACATCCAGTAAGATCTGATTAGTGTCTGGTTGTCACATGGGAACCAGCCTGAGCCTCCTTCTGGTCATGCTCCTTGCAGATCTATCCAAGTTATGGTGCAAAAGAATCAATATCAGGGAATTTCCTGCCCATAGCAGTGAGTTCCACCCAATTTAATCAGTATAAAGGGATGTGTGATCTGGGCAAGTGTCAGAGAAACTTGATGGTTTTATGGCAATTGTAAGAGAATACAAGGTACTAGGACCCTGAAGAGTGGGGCAGCAATAGTCTGCTGATTCATGCTCCCTCAGGCTGATAGCTAAGGCCAGATGGGTCTCATTAGTTTCAATGCAGAGTAAAAAAAAAATTTTTGTCCCCCCCCACCCTTCTGGCAAAGGTGGGATTAATGGGTGAAATGAGATGTTTTCTAGGGTAAATCCTTAGACACAGACAGTTTGTAAGGAAGCTCAGACTATTGTTTGTGTTTGGTTAGTCTTAAATAATGAACAAAGAAACCCCCAGAAAGGAAGATCGTTTGAATGGTTAATTGTGTGTGTGTGTGTTATGTTAAGCCATGGACTCTGCCAATTCATAGCAACCTTAAATAGCCTCCTACAGTGCAGAAAGAACAGATATGTTTCTACTGAGTCAAGCCCTTGACTTACGCAGATGGTTATGAGATGAGAAAGAGATTCATTCTTTTTCAAGATAAACTATATTTTTTGAGGAGGAAGTGAACACTAGCCAAAAAGCAAAAATATAATCCATGAATTCCTGTATTTTCTGTCTCTCATCCTGAATTAATAAATAAAAGTTAATCAAATACTTACTAGCTGAGTAAATATTTTTCCTCCTATATATAAACCAACCTAGGTCAGATTCTAATGTTTTGGCTCTGTATTAAGAACTGTGTCTTTGAAAAGCTACTCAAGGTTGACAGATTCAAAATTAATTTTAACTTTTTTTCTTAACTTTCTGTGCTTCACCCAGGAGATATAGGTAGCTATATACACATACACACTCTCCAAGACTTTTCTTTTCCTATAAAAGTAAAATCAGTCAGTCAATTCATGCCAGTGCCCATACATAATCTTATAACAACAAGCCAAAGTTCACATGGCGGTAGTTAACAAGTTTCAGCAAGGTAATATATTCCAGCTTGCTACAAGCTATTATAAATACCATAGGGGGAGGCAGAGGAGCTCTCTTGTACACATTAAAAATATGAGGAACAAAACAATATTGTTGGGACTGGAAGGGGCTTAAAAATAGTTAAAGGAGGAAGTTTTACTTTGGTGTGTCTTCTGGGTAAAGAGGTAATTCATTATAATAATAATAGTAGTAATAATAGCAATAGTAACAGAGTAGTTTCCTTAATAAATTTCTAAGTGCTTTAAAGTGGTGGGTATCATTAATCCCATTTTATAGTTGGGGAACCTGAGGTGCAAAGATGCTAAGTGAGTGGTCCAAGGTCTGCAGATCTAGGAACAGAACTCTGGTCTTGTGCTCCAGTCCCGTGCCCAAAGTCCAAACACTCCCCTCACCACAAGGGAGCAAGACACAGAACGAGCCATGGGTGTTTGGAGTGCATGGACATTCAACTAAATTGAATGTTAATGGACTAAAGTAAAGAAAAACAACTTAAAATATAAAATAAAATAAATATGGAGTGGGGTTGAGCCTGACCCTCCTTGATAATGTAGTTTATAAATGAATTCTGGTATATACTTTTGAGCACTCATAACCATTTAGCCACCAGCCCTGTGTAAGGAGTAGTGCAGACTGCGCTGTTCCAAGGAGAGCTGGGGGAGGTAAAAATCTCTCCCCATGTTTACTAGTGTGCAGAAGGAAGATGCAAGTTACCCCATCCCTGGGCCATGGCTGACAAGACCTCCTTCCAATTCCCAACTTTGGTGGTATTTGTTTCTCCATAAGCACTTGGATGGAGCAATTCTGTGATCCTTTAAGCACCAAGACATCTAATGGGCCTCGCCCTTGCACAGGGAGTGTGATGTGGCTACTTTGTGCTCACCCCCTTGTACTCCTGTGTTAGAGTTAGGACGTAACGATCTGGCCCCTAGTGCCTAAACTGGAGAAGACAAAACTGTTTTTGACCTACAGGTTGAAAAGGATTTTTTCCCCGCATTTACATGGCTAGGTGCGTTGTGGGGACAAAAGTTGGAAGGTCATTTTGTGAATCATTCAATACTAGCCATTGCCAAAGGCAGGATAATGTATTTGATGGATTGAGTATGGCAGCTCCATTGTTCCATTACAAAGTGGGAGGGGCGGGAGTGTACTATCGTTGTCTCAGGACTGCTGTCTTCTGTTGCCAACACTCTGTACTATTTATAGTAGCTGCATTGACTTTTTCTGTTTGTTTGTTTGCTTGTTTTTTAACAGTCAACAACAAGCAAAATGCATGGAGGAGCAAGGAAAGCCAGTGGCAATAGGTAGAGCACATCTATGACATGAGATATAAAATGAAGGCCCTGCCTACTTGTTGTCATTGAATACCTCTTGTCATTTTTCTTAAGAACAGGAGTGATAATCTCAGGCACTTCTCCAAATTCCTCATTCCATTTACTTAAAAATTCACTTGTTGTTTCACAGTGAGAATATATACGCTACTCTTCTTTAAAAAAAATAATTGTGTAGCGTCACTGGCGTATAAAATAGCTGACGTGTTTCTTTCCAGAGGTGACTGCCTGTCAAAGGAGGCTTAGTGCAACTTGAGAAGCAGTCAGAACCTGTTTACTTTGAAAACAATTACCCCTGTGCAGCAAGTGCTGGGTGAGTGGAACACGAATGGGAGTTCTAGAAGCAGAGGACCAGGATTAGGCCTAACAACTGTAGAGACAGAATTAATGTATGGTGCTATGAAGACAGAAATAGAGACAGAAATAAGCAAGAGAAATCAAAGAACACTGGTATCATCAATGTAAAGATACCTTTGAAGTGACATCCCAGTGACTGATAGAGGGGTGGTTGAGCAACAGTTTAATGAGCCTTCCTCTGTGGTGAATACTAGTGTGAATCTGAGAGTACGCAAACAGAGCTGGAAGTGTCGGTGTCAGACAAAGGAAGAGACCTTCAGAAGGTGCACCCAATGGGAAAATCTTCACACTGTAAAAACATCAGCTACATGAGTTGTAATTGCAGAAATGGAAGTAAGTCAGATGGGGCCAAAGCTCAAAAGATGAAAACTGCCTCTACATTCTCAGGGCTTAATTAATACTGTGAATAATATTACTTAGCTGCTTTTAGCACCTTATGTTTTTCAAAGTCCTGTACAAAAGTAACTAGTCATTTCTCAAAACAGGTTTGTGAATCATAGGGTTAGAAGAGATCACAAAGGTCATCTAATCAAGATGCAGGATTTGTTGTGTCTAAACCATCCAAGACAGATGAAAACCTCCAGTGAAGAACCTTCCACAACCTCCCTATGCAATCTGTTCCACTGGCTTACTGTTCTTACGTTTAGGATGTTTTTCCTAAAATTTAATCTAAACCTGCTATGCTGTAGTTTGAACACATTTCCTTTTCTCCTGCCCTCTGTGGCAAAAAAAGAATAACTTTTCTCCATCTTTTTTTATGGCAGCCTTTCAAGTATTTGAAAAACACTACCATATCCTCCCCTTAATCTCCTCTTCTCCAAACTAAACTCATACCCAGTTCTTTCAGCCTTTGTTCATATGGCTTGCATTCCATCCCTTTTATCTTCGTCACTCACCTGTGGATCCTTTCCAGTTTCTCTACATCTTTTCTATACAATGATGAACAAAACTGGACACAGTACTCCATCTGAGACCTAACCAATGCCAAATAGAGTGGTTCTGTCTCCTCCTATGACTCGCATGCTATGCCTCTGTTAATGCAACCTAAAATTGCATTTGCTTTTTTTGCAACAGCATCACATTGCTGACTCAAGTTGAGGTTGTGATCCACCACAACTCCCAGATACTTCTCAGCAGTGCTGTTGCCAAACCAGTTTTCCCCCATTCTGTATTTGTGCATTTGTTTTTTCTTCCCTAAGGGTAGCACCTTACGTTTGTCTTTATTAAATTTCATTTTGTTGTCTAAAGCCATTTCAGCTTATCCTCCAAAGTATTGGCAACCACCCCCTAGCTTTGTGTCATCTGCAAACCTTATCAGTATGCTCTCTATACCTACATCCAGGTCTGTAATAAAGATGTGAAACACCAGACCCAGAACATACCCCTGTGGAACCCCACTTCAGACATCTCTTCAATCTGACATAATTCCATTAATAGTTATTCTTTGTTTGCAGCTGTTTAACCAATTATATATCCATTTAATGGTAGTTGAGGCCACATTTCTCCAGCTTACTTATCAGAATGTCATGTGGGACTGTATCAAAAGTCTTGCTGAAGTCCACCGCATTCCCTCTATCTACCAAATCAGTTACCCTGTCATTAAGGAAATCAAGCTTGGTTTGTTCTTAGGAAATCCAGGCTGGCTGCTAGTGATTACCTCCTTCATCCTCCAGGTATTTGCAAACTGAATGTTTTCTACATTGCTCTAGTAACTTTCCAAGTATCGAAGTCAGGCTGACTGGTCTATAGCTCCCCAGCTCCTTCTTTTTTCCCTTTTTAAACATGGGCACTATGTTAGCCCTTCTCTTGTCTTCCAGGACCTCTCCTGTCATCCATGAGTTTGTAAATATTATTGCCAGTGGCTCTGATATTTCTTCAGCTAATTCTTTCAGTACCCTTTGCTGATTAGCATCCGGCCTCACTGATTTGAATTCATACAAATTGGTTAGAAGATCTCTGACTTATTCTTTACTTATCCCGATCTGCATCCCTTCCCCTTTATTGTCTACAGTAACTTTGCTAGTCATCCGGTCACATTATTTTTTGTGAGAAGGCTGAACCAAAGTAGGCATTGAGCAGCTCTGCCTTCCTATTATCTTTCATTACCAGCTCACCTTCTGCATTGCACAGTGGGACCCATACTGTCCTTGATCTTTTTTTTTTTTTTGGTCTGACATATTTGAAGAACTCCTTCTTGTTGGCTCTAATGTTTCTTGCCAACTGTAACTCATTCTTTGCCTTAGCTATCCTCATTTTGTGCCAACATGCTCATGTTATTCCCATGTATACTTCCTTGGTGACATGCCCCTCATTCCATTTCTGGTTTTTAGATAGCTAAAAATCTCCTTGTGAGTTGCATTGGCCTCCTGTGGCTTGTCTTATCTTTCCTCTATGTTGGAATATCTTGATGTTGAGCCTCTAGTGTTACATCTTTTAAGAACTGCCAGTCCCTTTGACATGTTTTCTTCCTAATTGGTCTTTCCATGGGACCTTGCCTACTATTTCTCTGAGTTGGTTGAAATCCACCTTTCTGAAGTCCAGTGTCCTTGTTTTGCTGGTCTCATGTCCTCCTTTCCATAGCATCTTGAATTCTATCAGATCATGATCACTTCCTACCAAGTTTCCAACCACCTTCATTCACAACTAATTGATCGCTATTGGTCAAAAACAGATCCAAAATAGATGACCCCCTAGTGGTTTCCTCAACTTTTTTAACCAGAAAGCTGTCCCCTACACATGCTAGGAATTTGCAGGGTGTATTATGTTTTGCTGCAGAGGTGTTCCAACTTCAGGAAAGTTAAAATCCCCATTATGCTAGCTCATATGTGTTAGCTAATCTTGTTACCGGCTTGTAGAAAGACTCATCCACTTCCTCTCTCTGATTTGGTGGTCTATAATAGACCCCCCCATAACATTGCTACTGGTCCTTTCCCTTGTTATTCTCACCCATAGACTCTCAATAGGCCTGGCACTCACTTCCCCTTGGACCTCAGAGCAAGTGTACACATTACTGATGCACAGCACAACACCTCCTCCTTTTTTCCCATACCCATCCTTTCAGAACAAGTTACATCCCTCGGTGCTGGTGCTCTAATCATGGGTAGTCTCTGTGATGCCAACTAAGTCATAATTTTCTTCATACACCGTGACTCCTGGTTCATCCAATTTCCTTCAACTTGTATAAAGGCAACAAAGATATTTGGCAGACTGCCCTGCTGCTTTTCTTTTTGCCGTTTTAATAGTTGTGATTTCTAGCCCCTTCTCCAGAAATTTGCTCATTCTCCTTGTTGTCGTTACTTTAGCCTAGATGCACATTGGCCAGATTTTTTTGTCACCATCTCCCATGAGACATAGTTGGCCAGACGATGTTTAAAGATGCTCTTCCCAGTACACCTCTACCTCGATATAACGCTGTCCTTGGGAGCCAAAAAATGTTACCGCATTATAGGTGAAACCGTGTTATATTGAACTTGCTTTGATCCACCGGAGTGCACAAGCCCCTCCCTCCGGAGCACTGCTTTACTGAGTTATATCCAAATTCGTGTTATATCAGGTGGCGTTATATCGAGGTAGCCATGTATTTCATAGATGGATCCCAGTCCTGCCCTGTAATCTTTCTTGGAACACCAGCTCATTGTCAAAGAAGCCAAAGCCCTCTCACCAACACCATCTGTGTGGCCATGCATTTATTTCCATGGTTCAACGGGCCTTGCCTGGGCCTTAGGTAAATAGGTAACAGGGAGTAGGTAAATATCCTCATTTTATGGTTGAGGAACATGAGATGCAGAATGGTTTAATGTTACCATGGCTATGATTTGACATTGCTCGGTCCACTAATCAATGCTACCTTTTTTACTGTAGTGTTACACATGGCGAACACAAAAGGAAAGTAATGAGTGCGGCTGAGAAAAAATATCAAGAACACAAAAATTCAGACTGGTAAAGTGCCTCCAAATGAAAAAGGAAAAACAAGCAAGCAAAATCAGTATACAGCTCTACCACTAATGATACTTTGCTAAACACAACAGGTCATTTCTGCCTTTCAAACAGAATTACAAACATTGAATAGGTGTGAGGTAGCATGTTCACTAGAAGTAGATACACTATTTTGGGTAAAACCAAACAGGATATAAACCAAACTTTTTTGGGTGAATCAAAATAATTCTGTTATCTTTATTTCTTTGCATGCACCTCTATCTCTTGGTTTCAGATCTGACCTGATATTAAAAGCAATGCTTTTCCAGTAGTATTTCCAACCTGGTTAAACCAAGAGGTATCAGAAAATTCATGTGCAAGCTTAGTCTTCTGAGATACCCAATTTAATTTTTAATGTTTATTCAAATCAAACCTAGAAACTTTTTGAGATTCTCTTGTTCCCTATGCTCATAAAACTGAAGTCACTTGAGAGTTGTTTCCCATAGTAATGGTATCACTGTGGATTGCAATCTCTACTGAAATGCAGTGGTTCTGCCACATACACCTCAGAAGCCCATACAATGAATTCTGGGAGAATTGCACAAGTTCATGTGAGGGCTTAATTTGGCCCATGTTGCCAAATTCAGACCTGTGGTAAGAAGGAGCAAACTATAGGCAGATTTAGATAGTAAAGTGATGAGCATTATAGGTATGTCTGTAAATAAATTCAAGTGTCCTGATGTAGTGACTTGGCTCTCGTTGACTTGATTTCTGAAACTGTAAAGAACAGAGAATTTTGAAACTAAGCTCTGCTGAAGGTCCTGCCCCTCACAAAATAAATATATTGGCAAGAAAGATGAGAAAAAATTATGTGACCATTTTGAATTTGATCATGATGTTCCATTCTCACAGAGTACAAAGAAATTGCATGTTATATTATCCCTGAAGGATAAACCCTTGCAGTGGTAACTATAAATAGTCTGCCAGTTTCAAACCCTGAATGAGAAAGGCAAACCATATTGCGTGACTCAGACACACACAGTTTCCTATGAAGAATACAGCAGCATTGTTATTTTTAAAGCAAGTCCAGACTGCTTAAGAAAAATATAACGTAGAGCTGTAACTTGCTCACTCTTCTGAAGTTCATGTCAGAGGTGGCCTGAACTAAAACCCTGGGTCAGAATTCTATCACACTTGTGGGAAGCTCCACTCCAGAGCCAAACTTGGCAGAATGCTCCTCTCTCCGTAGATCCAAAAAAAAATTTATTGGGATTGAGTTTGGGGTTCATACTTTGTAACTTGTGCCCATCTCCAGTTACAGGCAAAATTTGGTGACATGAAGTATAATTAAAAATGCAAACAAAATTGATATGATCCACAGTAGAAAGGATGTGGTAACATGTGGCAGATTATGGTACAACAGCAGCAGGAGCAAAGAAATTGCATGTTTGATAAGTCCCCTGCAGACCTTACCCAGGCTTGGAACCCAGCCTACTAAGGGGCCCTTCTGCCCCTCAGTTAAGCAGCAGAATCAACTGTGAGAAGAAGTTTGGTTTTGCACTCCATCTCAGCTCAGGGATCTGATCAGTGCTGAAGGCAGCACAGACTAAAGCAGTAGACTGAGCATCAATCTCTCATGTTGCCAGAAGCATTTACCTCTCCAAAGGAGTGGAGGAACAAGAAATGTGTCACCGAACTGGCTGCTGCTACACAAAACTATATTCTTGAACCTTCCCGTAGCATGACCTTGGAATCCATGAATCTACATGCAATGTCAAAGCATCTTCCCCTGTGTGCCTGAGAGCACATATTTGGCACTGTTGTTCAGGGGTATCATCACACACATGTAACATCATTTTGCAACAACATTGCAAGTAATGTTATATCACTAATGTTTCGAAGAAATAAAAGGTAAAATGCAAATGTATACCTAACTTAACAAGCTAAGTGAATTCAAAGCAAAGTGTCTCTCTCGTCATATGATTTTGCAGTCTTACTGACTGGATGCCTTTCGGCAAGGACCCCTCACCCAGTCCAATGCTCCTTTCCTTGTCCTTCAAGCAGGGGCGGCTCTACGTGTTTGGCCGCCCCAAGCAGTCATGCGCGGGAGGCGCCCTGGAGCCGCGGGAGCAGCGGACCTCCCGCGGGCATGACTGCTGGTCCCGTGTGGCCCGGCTGGACCCCCCGCGGCTGCGGACGGTTTGCGGATCCCGCGGCTCCGCTTGAGCTGCCGCAGTCATGCCTGCGGGAGGTCCAGCCGAGCCGCGGGACGAGCACCCCCTCCGCAGTCATGCCTGCGGCAGGTCCAGTCCTCCCGGGGCTCGGTGGACCTCCCGCAGGCATGACTGCGGTAGGTCCGCCGGCCCAGCCTCCCGCCCCCCCCCCCCGGCCGCAGGGGACGCCCCCTAGATTTTGCCGACCTAGGCACCAGCTTGTTTTGCTGGTGCCTAGAGCCGCCCCTGCCTTCAAGCATCATGGATGCCGTGGGCAGAGAGAAAGGGCAGAGAGATCTGAGGAGTTTGCTTCCCTTTCTTATAGCAATTCTCTTCTTTGAGAATCATCTCTAGCTAGGGTTCAGGCAACAGAAAGTCTGTGCATGGGAACCTCCAGCTGTTCCATTGCCAAGATGTAAATTTCTCACTCACACGTCTTCCTGTCAAAGAATGGCCACTTAACCAGGCGATAGTCCATTTGATTATGTTGACACCTAGCTGAGATGTTGGCTAGCCTTTTGTCTTTGGGGAACTATTTGAAGCTATTTCCCCAGACTTGGAACATGTCTTGTACAGTAGAATTTTATATCATGCAATGTTGCCACGCATATCTTACTGAGACAATAATGTTCAGCAGATTCTGAGTTTTCAAATGATGTCTCATTTGTACAAAATTTATCTGAGCCTTGTAAAAAGGGTAAACATAAAGATATAGACTATCACAACATACTGACATATTCTCTGGTGATGCAGTGGTTTGTGGACCACTGCAATGTGGCTCCTACCATGGGATATGAAGTATGGGACGCATCTACGAGTTAGGCAGGTACAGTAGGCAGTAAGTTGTAGAGCCTGTGGAATTGGGGCAGACTGAGGAAATAGTCTATTCTTTTATCCTTTTTGTTTCACTTCTGACTGTAGGAGGGAGGGGCACAGGTTGCAGGGGGGAAGAATTTGGAGGAGGCACCGAGTTCTTAAATAAAAGGGATTACCTTAGTGCCAAGTATAATAAGAATGTTATGCATCCTATTTAGCCCTACTCTCCCAGACCCCCAGTGCAGTTAGTGTTGGTAACAACAGACATCAGCTAACAGACAGTATTTAATATGTTTGCAATATGTGAGTTGCAGCCTGAAAGAAAGTGTATACTTTGAAGGATTCTTTCACAGCTAAAGAAATATTTCATTGATTTCTAAATAGAAATCTCCATATTACCTTTGGAATAAATTACAGCAGCCAAATCTGCTTAGGCCAAACAATGGTTTTACTAAGACATTTTATTCAGTTACTTTTTAAACCCTTGGATATAGTGAATTATCAGAAGTCAAAGAAAGGAGACACCATCTCAGTATAAGTGAAAAATATTGCGCTTGCTATTAACAGAAGAATATATGCTGCACTGGCAATAATGCTTTATGGGTGCATTAAATTAGTGAATGGTTGTTTAAATTAAAAAAATATTTTATCAACTGTACTTGATAAACCTCGTGTACTTTGTGGGCCACCCAGTATTAAAGAACAAGCAGTTTTATTGGATTAATTTGGCATTGCCAGTCAACCATCTGAAGTCCAAAGAGCTTCCCTCCCCTACTCCGTCTACCTATTTCACTTTTACAGGGTTTGGATCAGGCCCTATGAGCTTAATATGGTTTCCCACCTTTTTTTAAAAAACAGCCCCCTTTTACAATGTGTTACCAGATCAGAGGCCTTAAAGCTCCCATGGCAAAGCACAATGGATTGTCTTTCTATTTTCTCTCTGTTCCTTCTGTCTCTTTTGTGCTCCCTTTATTTCATGTTCCTGGCCCTTCCTGGTTTTTGCTCCCTCCTTTCCTGATGGCTTCACCTCCCTGCATCGGAACCTGAGGTGGATCCACTGGTGGCTCTCAGAG
Source organism: Mauremys reevesii (assembly GCF_016161935.1). NCBI lineage: Eukaryota > Metazoa > Chordata > Testudines > Geoemydidae > Mauremys > Mauremys reevesii. Next base: position 40,785,139 of record NC_052628.1, on the reverse strand, counting down.
GTCTGACCACTTGTGCTAATGTGGCTATGCTGAGTTCCGAGGGAGCAGAGAACATTCTAGAAAGACTTGGGCAGGAGGTTGCTGAGTGAGTCTGTATCTTTTAATAAGAGACCAGTAAAAGACAGTGAGCACCTTTGAAGGAGCTGCCCACTGCTCTGTATGTCTGGGAGGGACATAGCTAGGTTCAGACACTTTTTCCTATACCCACTGTCCTTTCCTTTTGTCCTTTGCCATTCACCCCCCTCCTGTAAACTAATTTGATACCTATTGTCAATACCGAGGGGTGGGGGGGGTCAGACCTCCCCCTCAAAACTCACTCACCAGGTTGAGAAATACTGGATTACAGTTTGAGGCATCTTTAAACCCCTGTTCTTTATGCCCCACTGCAATTCAAAATATTGGGAATTTATATTATGTATGTCACTATTCTTCAGCACTTGTTACCAGACTAGAGAAGAGATCATAATTTACTCACTTTTCTGACATGCACAGACATTAGCAATGCTCTTTAAGCAAGAGACTATAATCCTGAACTACAGTGGCCATCCTGATACCCTCCCTTCCCCTTTGGTGTCTCCATTGTAGGGGCATGGCTGAGGGGAAAGGATGTTGCCAGAGAGCCCCTACACTCCAGCTATCCATTGGCTTCAAGAATGTCGTCTTTGGCCATAGGCAGATGAGTTTAATTTAGAATAGCCCTGAGGCTGTGTTAAATTTAACTGGAGAGCTGGCCTGGCCTATGGTTAACCCCAGGGGCCACCCCACTCCTCTGCTGCTCAGAGTGCACCTCTGCCACAGCAAAGGACATAGCCCATAACCTTGTTCTCCTCTGTCTGTCAGGCTTTTTCCTTCTTCATCACATGCACTCTTATTTTTCCACCCAAAACGTTCTCATTCACATGTTTGTTACACAGCACAAGCATTTCAAAAGGAATAATTGTTACTATTCCTGATCTCCAAGAATCTTTTGTCTCCAAGAATCATGATCTTTTTTAGCCATAAATTAATATCAATTAATTCTTGGTGCAAGTGCTAGATCAGAGAGGTAAGTCACAGATCTAAGTTTGCTTCATTATAGCTCTGTATAAATACATGCTAGCTAGTATAGGGGCTTGTGGTTTGCAGAAAGTACACCACAAATAACAGGAAGCCTCAGAAAAATAATCTGGGCTAAGAGAATAAACAGTGGTTCTTCTTAGTTTGCTAATCTTCTGAATATTTCCATTTTTAAAGTGCTTCTGACGTGTCTTTTAAAATGTAATCTGAAAATCTTCATATAATTGCGGCACTCAGTAGCTCCATTCCACTATATTTAAGATTAGGTCAATGTTTCCATAATATACCCAGTTTCTCAAGGAATTGTTATGATTAAAATCATAACATTTTCCCCTATACTAAAATCTAGCAAGACTTCAGCCTGATGTAAATATATATTTTTACCTCAAGTATCAGAGGGGTAGCCGTGTTAGTCTGGATCTGTAAAAGCAACAAAGAATCCTGTGGCACCTTATAGACTAACAGACGTTTTGCAGCATGAGCTTTCGTGGGTGAATACCCACTTCTTCGGATGCAAGGGTCTTGCATCCGAAGAAGTGGGTATTCACCCACAAAAGCTCATGCTGCAAAATGTCTGTTAGTCTATAAGGTGCCACAGGATTCTTTGTTATTTTTACCTCGATATCTTTAAAAATTAGTTTGGTCTTTTTAGTTTCTATGGATGTGACCAAGTGATGGTTTCTTGTGTATAGGACATTGTAAGGTTCCTTGGCTCTCAGGCCCAGGGCACCCCCTTCAGTGGCAGTGGGGAATCAGTGCTTGCACCAGGTGGGTTGATCAGGCTTCCTGGTTCACAGTTAAGCCACTGGGCAAGTGGTAGCTCAGGCCTCCTGGATGGGGGCAAAGCAAGGAAGCAGACAAGGGGTCAGGCCTTCGGGGTAATGGCTGAGCAACCAAATAGTCTGTGGCTCACGCCTCCTGTCCGAAGGGTTGGTGCTTATCCAGCACTGAGTACATGGCCAATGGTAGGGGGACCTAGGTCCACCCTGCTCCACTGGGTCTCAGCCCAAGGCCCTAGAAGTGATGGGTGATCCCACCACAAGATTGGCGGGGATGTGTCCCTTGTCTCCCAGCAGCACAGCCGAGTCAATGTCTTGCTTTCCTGAGCTACTTCTTACTTACATCCGCTGGGTCCTCATCTCTGTGCCAAGCAGCTCACTCTCCACTTCCTCTTGGGATGTCTCCATCTCCCAGGACAGCAGCTGGGCTTCTCTCCAGGACGGCTCAGGGAAACTGTCACCTGCCACAGCTGGTCATGGGCTCCAGTGGGGGTTCAGATCCTTGGGAAAGACTTCTGGCTCCTTCCCTCGTTTGCCTCCAGCTGAGCTGAAGGACCCTGCTCTGGCAAAGGGGGCAGGGTTAGCTGTGCCCAACAAGGTGAGTTAACCCCATCTGTCCTGGAATGAGGCCACTCTGCCTCATTACAGACTTAGATTTGCTTCTTTAAGTGTCCTTTCTCAATGAGACATTGACAATCTCTATCAACAATACACTCGTTTTTTCTCTGTAGACCTTCACCAGCGAGCAATTACCTGGATCTTGAGTTCAAGCTGATGGCCAAAGTGTTCCTCACATATCCAGTGTCCCAGAGAGAGCAACATTAGCCAAACTCAAACTCAAGCATAGAAGACTTATTGTTTGTCCCCTCTGCCACATTCTTTATTTCCTTGGAAGCAAACAGTTCTGACAGAATCCAAGCAATTTTATCTGAAAAATAGGCAGGAGATTCCTCACAGCAGGGGGTTCTTGAGTCAGCCCTAGAGCAGAGACAGCTTGGATTTCCCAAGCTTCCCACAACCCAGAACAAATCCACTGATCAAGATTTTGCAGATGCTAAGGCAAAGAACCATTTCCTTGCCTCCCTCATGGCCACAGCATACAATTTTTTAAAAAACTATGTCCCAGTCCAAAAATCAAATTTATACCACCAGCACCGTAGCAATGCACACTTATGCTTTTATTGCTGCGGGTCATCTATAAACCATTGTGACCCATAAGAACAAAGCTAGTGAAGAGGGCACTTAGCTGTGACTTTATGCATGGTGGAGGAGAAAAGAGTGTTATAATATCCCAACAAACCACCAATAGAATGGCCAGCCAGAAAAACAAATTGAATAAAATTCACAATTTCCGTTTTATCTGTGTGACACTGTCATAGGTCTCACCCCCACTTAGAGCTGTTGGGTTCCAAAATGGGGACCTGCATGGACTCCTCTAAACTAAAATCCTAGTTTAGATCTGGTAAAAGCTGCCACCACCCAATAATGTATGTGTATTGGGACACAGTCCTTCCCCAAAATCCTTGGGGATCCCAAGAGCTCCAACTCCCTGGAGTTCTTACACCTAGGAGAAATAAACCATTCCCCCCCTGCTTCCTCCCGCCTCCCTTTTCCTAGGAGAGATACCGGGATTCAACTACAGAGGGATGCCTTCCTCCTCCCCTTTCCCTGAGAATTCACCCAAGGAAAGATCAACCAAGTCCTTAACAGAAAAGATTTATTAAAGAATAAAAAGAAAGTAAACTGTCTCTGTAATACCAAGATGCAAAATACAGGGTTTAACTTATAAAAACTGGAGAGACTTCCCCTCCCTCCTCCTCAGCATAATTAAAGTAACAGCAAACAGGAATAAAGAATTTCCTTTAGCAAACACACCATTGCAAATGTAGAAATCAAATTATAAGACTAATCCGCCTTTCTAATTAATACTCACTATTGGATAGTAGGAACTACTCCAGGAGAACTTGGAGACATGTCTGGCCTCTCTTAGATCCAAAAAAAGAACACAGAGAAAACAAGGAACACAGACAAAGGCTTCCCTCCAGAGAGATTTGAAATTATCCTGTCCCTTGATTGGTCCTCTGGTCAGGTGTTTCTCAGGTTACTGAGCTTGTTAACCCTTTCCAGGTAAAAGAGACCTTACCCCTGATCTGTTTATTTATGACAGACACAATGCTGTACTTTCTGCAGTCATGTAACTGAGATCAGTGCTCCAGGAAGAGCAATACAGTAAGTGTGCCCCTGACCCAACTTTTAGAGTATATTGTGCTCTTTAGCAGCACTAATAACAATTGGTCTTATAAATCCCCTTCATCAGGTTAAAAGCTTTCTCGAGGCTGCCATGAGACCACTTCTTCTTTCAGTAAGAATATGCTTCACAACCTTAAACCTTCTTGTAATTCAAATATTTGAAAGCTAATGTCATTTTAGTTGCTCTGTAGTCCATCCCCTGAAGTTTGTTTTACTTTTTCTGATTGCGATTATCATGAGCAAATGCACAAATGATACAATAAATCTGAATGCGGTGGCCAGCATATTAAATATTAGTACACTATTACTGTGGAAATTCCATGCTTTATACTTAGGGCCCTATGCTTAGTCAGAGAATTTTCACTTGGGGGCATGCTATCCTGTCCTTCAATGGGAATTTTGTCCAAATGAAGCTTGCACGATTGAGGCCTTTAGATTTACACATATACTTAACTTTACGTAAATGAGTGGTTTAGTGGAACTATTCACATGTGTAAAGTTAAGCACATGTGTTAATCTCCGTGGGATCAGGGCCTCATGGAGTAATTACAATACATGGGTTTCACACGTGCAATGTGCCTATAGACTGCCTCAGAAGGTATGTCTACACAGCAATTAAACACCTGAGGCTGGACCGTGTCAGCTGACTCGGGCTCACAAGGCTCAGGCCAAGGGGCTTTTTAATTGCAGTTCACACGTTCGGGCTCGGGCTGGAGCCAGGGCTCTGGGACTTCGTGACGGGGGAGGATCCCAGAGCTTGGGCTCCAGGCCAAGCCCAAACGTCAATACCATAATTAAACAGCCTCTTGGCCTGAACCCCGTGAGCCCAAGTCAGCTGACACAGGCCAGCTGCAGGTTTCTAACTGCAGTGTAGGCATACCCTGAGTCACAATTCAGTCCCTGCTTCCCCATTTCTCTACTGGGAAAATAACCATTATCCTGGTGGAGGTTACTTCCACCTCCTGGCCGGCACAGCTGTCTTGGCTGAGGCACTGGAGATGGGAACAGAGCCATAACTTGACCACCTGGACAGAAAGGGAAGTAGTGGCCCAACAGCTGCTTTCTCTGGCCCTCCAATTGTGACTTGTGATGCACGTAGCTTAGGCAGAGGAGTAAAGGAACACTTGATGCACTCTTACTCCTCTGCATGGGCATGTGGGCCAGTTCACAATCAAACCCCAAATAAATACTATGCAATTGTTATAGAGATAGTATGTTACTGCAGACTCTTTGGCAATTTTATATACAAAGCTACAGGTAATCAATTGCCTTTTTTCCTAACCTACAACTATTTATTTATTTTATGGTTACATCAAAAATGATTTGAATCATTACAGTGAATCATTGACAAAATAATGCAACATGGGATTTATGGCATTACAAAGTGTCTTGTGATGCATGTGCAACACAAAATGATTTTTTTTTACAGAGTTTCACCTACACCTGAAGGTTGCATGTGCAAATTTAACTGTAGCATTGCCTGACTTCTGAGTACTCAGCCATGTAACCTTAAAGTTCTCACAACAGTTTTTTTCTGCGAAATTATGGTATAAATAGGATCAAAGACTATTAAACCACAAAAATAACAAGGAAGTAGGTTTGATATACTAACCCCCATGCTGTTTCTCATTGTTGTTGGAATCTCTTAAATTACCACAGGCGTGGAGTTTTTTTTGTTTGGTTGGTTTAATGATGGTCATGCCGGCCCTTGGGAAAAGAACTAATTAACCTCATGTCAAGAAATGTAGTATTTTATATTGTGTCTGACATTAATAGCTGTGTGGATGCCAAAGGAACTTTGTATTCAAGTTAATATGTGGTTTTATTATTGTTGCTCAAGCCATGTCAAGACATATTTGACCTACCTACACAGCACAATAAAATTTACAGTTCTATAGCCTCTTCTATACATAGTATCATCACATGCTTTATCAAAGATAGAACACCTTATAGGACATAGCAACCTTTATAGAAACACAGAAGGAAAACAACATACAGAGACAAACAAGGGGAAAGTAAAACAAAAGCTGAAACTTACTAGTAATGCAATATGTTCCAGTTCAGGGCAACTACACCCATATTCCCCCTCAGTGGGCCAGCCTGGGCACCCGCTCTAGGCTCCCAGCTCCTCAGCTGTTGCCACTCTTGGGTCAAGAGCACATCTCTGTCTCTCTCCCTTCTGACTGGGGTATTTCCAGGCTGCACAGTCCCCTGACTACATTGTGTTATCCCAGAAAAACACTGTCTACCTAAACAGACCTGTTTCACTTCTCTCCTTAGAGATGATACACAGTGTAATTGACACGGTTATAAATTACCACACAGCATTTTCTTTTTTTAATTATCTATATTTTATTCCAAATACAACAAATATACTCAAATACCAGATTCATCATAATACACAAAGTAAATAAAGAGGCTTAAGATAAAGGGAGGGTAAGCAACATATCTATCTTCAGGGTCTACATTAATCATAAATCTAAAAAGTCAGCCCAAATTGCTTTGAATTTTTGGGGCATTTCCTTTCTGTGGAATGCTAGTCATTCTGTAGCTGTGAGGTTGGCCATATTACTCATCCAGGTATCAATATCTGGTGGGGATCAACTTTTCCATTTTTGAAGGATTAAATTTTTAGCGACCAAAGCTGCACATTGGAACCATGCTACCGTGTTACCAGACAATCTCCACCTATCAGGGGGAAGGCTCCAATTTAGCAACCAATATCAAAGTGGTCCTTTCACCCACCTCGTACCAGAAATTCTTGATACAGGGGCACCCCCAAAACATATGAGCTAATGTAGCACGAAGAAAGTTACATTTCCAACAGCAGACAGCATTTATGAGGCCCATTAACATTAGCCTACATGGGACCAGTATGTTCAAAAAACGGTCTTTTGGTGAATGTGATGGCATGTTCACCCCCGCAAGGTAGAGCAGGTTAAATTAGATTAATTAACCTGACAGACTGCATCTGGGGGAGGTCCAGGGATTGAAAGACTGAAGGAGCAGAGGAGCTGATAAAAAGCCAGGAAGTTGGCAGCAGAAAAGGACTTCAGGAGTAGTAGCCTGCAGTCACTTCCTGGGAGAAGTAAGGCATGCTTGGGGCTGTGGATTTAGGCATTCTGCAATTACTCCTTGGGAGGAGGGAGTTTGGGCTGGTAAATCCAGAAAAGGCAGCACCAGAAAATGTAGGAAGGAGTCCAGGGAAAGAGCAACAGGGTCTGAGAGAAAGCAAACTACAAGTGATTGACATAGGGTCCCTGGACTGGGACCCAGAGTAGAATGCAGGCCAGGGTTCCCCTACCAGTCACTGAGGGAAGTGGCACAGACTGGGCAATGGAACAGAAGACTGCTTGGGACAGTCGTCCAATAGAACTTTGATACCCTGAAAGGGGAGCGTTGTTAATGCTTTGGAGAATTGCTGTTACTGCTGCTAGTGCTACTGTATTTGGAGCTCCGGTGTTATCTGCAATAGCAGAAAGTTCAGCATGCTGATTCATCAGACCAAAGCATGATACTAGTACCCCATACAGGTACACTAATACAAGTATGCCCACAACAATGGTACTAGTTCAATCAGGACACCAGGCTCCTGTCCCCTAGGCTAGCACAAAGTTGCCCATCCTATGACTTCTCCTTTTATACACTGATACAAACAACTTACATATTACACTCCAGATGTTGTCACTTACCACCCTTATCCTTGTATCTGCTAGTTCAAACAAAAACATCCTTATCCATTATCTTGTCATCCCCTCCTTATCTAATGAGGGGTTGTTGTGTTTAATCTCAAGGTGGAGTGTGCATGGCCATATCTAACATCCACAAAGATGCCTGGCTTAACAAAAGGAGATATGATCGTTTTCCAAAGTTGGGAAAACAAAATCCTCCCAGAGATAAGGGGAGCTGTAATTTGTTCAGAGCCAGTTTAGGTATCTTATCTGCTCCCCAAGAGAAGATTCTGAAAATATTATTGAATTTCTTAAAATAAATTTGAGGAATAGAAAAGGGAGACCCGTCAGGACATATAAAATTCTGGGAAGGACATTCATTTTCAGTATATTAAATTTTACCTCACAAACTGAAGGTTAATGAACGCCATCTCCCCAAGTAGTTAGCCATTTGGGCATTTTTTTAAAAAACACCATAATAGAGGCTCAAATTAACTGTATACCCCATTTAAAAACAGTAAGAGGATCAAAACAAATACCACCCTGGCTAAACAAGAGTAAAACAGGCAGTTAGAGGCAAAAAGGCATCCTTTGAGAATTAGAAGTTAAATCCTATGGAGGAAAATAGAAAGGAGCATAAACTCGGCAAGTTAAGTGTAAAAGTATAATTAAGCAGGCTAAAAAAGAATTTGAAGAGCAACTAGCAAAAAACACAAAAATGGACATTTTTTTTAAATATATCAGAAGCAGGAAGCCTGCCAAACAATCAGTGAGGTCACTGGATGATCAAGATGCTAATGGAACACTCAGAGAAGACAAGGTCATTGCAGAGACGCTAAATGAATTCTTTGCATTGGTCTTCACTACAGAGGATATGAGGGAGATGCCCACACTTGAGCCATTCTTTTTAGGTGACAAATGTAAGGACCTGTCCCAGATTGAAGTGTCGATGGAGGAGGTTTTTGAACGAATCAAGAAATTAAACAGTAATAATTCACCAGGACCAGAAGGAGAGAAAAAGAACTGTTGCCATTTTCATTACCACTACAAACAGTTCTTTTTCTCTCCTTCTGGTCCTGATGAATTATTACTGTTTAATTTCTTGATTCGTTCAAAAACCTCCTCCATCGACACTTCAATCTGGGACAGGTCCTTACATTTGTCACCTAAAAAGAATGGCTCAAGTGTGGGCATCTCCCTCATATCCTCTGTAGTGAAGACCATTTAGCGTCTCTGCAATGACCCTGTCTTCTCTGAGTGTTCCATTAGCATCTTGATCATCCAGTGACCTCACTGATTGTTTGGCAGGCTTCCTGCTCACCTTAACTGATCACTCTCCTTATAGTGTGTATGGTAACACCCATTGTTTCATGTGTTGTGTGTGTGTGTGTGTGTGTATTCCTACTGTATTTTCCACTGCATGCATCCGATGAAGTGGGCTGTACCCCACAAAAGCTTATGCTCAAATAAATTTGTTAGTCTAAGGTGCCACAAGTACTCCTGTTCTTTTTGTAAATGTAAACAAACTTGTTTGTCTTAGTGATTGACTGAGCAAGAAGTAGGACTGAGTGAACTTGTAGGCTCTGAAGTTTTATATTGTTTTGTATTGAGTACAGTTATGTAACAAAAAAATCTACATTTGTCACTTTCACGACAAAGATTTCACTACAATACTTGTATGAGGAATTTAAAATATTATTTCTTTTGTTTATCAATTTTACAGTGCAAATATTTGTAATAAAAATAATATACACTTTGATTTCAATTACAACACAGAATACAACATATATGAAAATGTAGAAAAACATCCAAAATATTTAATAAATTTAAATTGGTATTTTAGTGTTTAGCAGTGCGATTAAAACTGCGATTAATCACGATTAATTTTTTTGAGTTAATCACGTGAGTTAACTGCGATTAATAGACAGCCCTACTTATAATTAAAGCAACTAGAAACTGAGAGGCCTACCCAATCTCTATTCCTTTTACAAGCATCAGGTTCTGTCCGATGTGTTTCCTGGAGCCTGGCAACATTAACATTCTCCATTTGAAGCATTTTGTCACCATACACATTACTGCTAATGGGAGTTACATGGGCATAGGGAAAGTGGAATAAACTCCTTTAGAACAACTGTTATTAACTTATTGTAAATTAGGCAACATCCCTGCACAACAGTACCAAATGATTAACATTCAATAAGTAATAAATGATGTGATGCATATAGAAAGGTATGTCATGGATATAGGCAGGAGGCCACAATGTCTTAGACAAGTTATTGACTGCTTAGCAGATAAAATCACTAAAGACCTCTGATGGTCCATAATCAAATCAGAATCTTTAGCTCGTGTCATAATTTCCAACATAGTGATGGACACAAGAGACTGAGTACCCTTGAACACCAATATGGTACACAGTGTCACAATTCTGACTAAGAAAGTCCTTTTCAGCCTAAGTATATTTTCTTATAATCCAGCATATTAATCAGGTGTTAAACTATCACTACCAATTATCATTACATTGCTTAATGCACTTAACTGCTAAACTAGATACAGCAGTCTCCTTATCCTGAGCATTATAGCTCTAAAATTAAAACAGAGTGGGACTGCTGAATGCTGGTTGCGTCAGAAACCCAGAAGGTTATGAGATCCTTCCTGATGAAAAGTGTATAACACTATTAGAGGCTAATCCTATTATTTTATATTTAATTAAGGAACCTTGCAAGCGAGGTTCCCATATAATTGAGATGTGCATAGGCTGAATGTAGTTCTTGAAAAACAACTTTCAAAAGGTGGCAAAAAAAAAGCCAAAAAATAACAATTGAAGGCCTGTTCCTGCACAGCCTTACTCACATGAGCAGCTGAGTTTTTAAGGACTATTAGCATGAGTAAATGTTTGCAAACTTGAGCTCTTAGTTGGTACTAAGGAAACACCAGCTATCATTAAATCAATGTAACATCTAATTGCTCTGATGCTGGTTGCTTTATGTTACACTGAAAACTATGTGAAAGAAAAATACTTTTCTGCAGAAAATTTAGAGGGAGGAAATTGATCTGAATCTTCACCTGAAATATAAAGCAAACCTGAGTCTTTTTTTGAGATTTAGAAAAAGTTCCAGTTAACTTTATTTATCAACAGGTTACTGAGGCAAAAGCAATTTGTCGGCAGCTGTTTTTACTGCACAAAGCGGCTTGATAGCTCCTCTTTTGAGCCTGAGGGACAGTGCTTGGAACACCACTTATTTTATCCAGTTCTGTGATTGTCTTGCATCTAGGACCCCTGATGGCAGTGATTTAACACTGTCACAGGTTGGCTGACCCTTCTGGCAAGCTAGGTTCAGCCTTACACATGGCTTAGGCCAGGTCTACATTCAAAAGTGAGGTTGACGCAGCTATGTTGCTCAGGAGTGTGAAAAATCCATACCCCGAGCAATGTAGTTAAGCCAACCTAACCCCTGGAGTATACAGCGCTAGGTCGACGGAAGAATTCTTCCATTGCCCTAGCTACTGCCTCTCTGAGTAGAGGATTAACTACAGCAATAAAAGAATCCCTGCCATTGCTATAGTGAATGTCTAAGCTGCAGTGCTGCAGCTGTGCTGCTGTAGCATTCCAAGTATAGACAAGCCCTTAGCAGCTATCCCTCAGCCTGACTGATGGGCTGGCAACATAAGGCCTAATTAGTGACCCCAGCTGGGTGTAATGGGGCTTAATGAGAAAGACTGACCCCCATCAGTGGTGGTGAAGCAGGGAGAGCTCCACTTAAGTGGAGTTGGAAACTCAGTGCAGGAGGAAGAAAGAATATGGAGTGAGGAACCAGGGGATTTCTCCTGTGGGAAGAGCCTTAGGATGTCAGGCTGTGTCATCCACAGGAAGCAGGGTAGACTCCTGTCGGGGAGTCATGAGATAGAGCCTACAGGGAGCAAGGAGAGCCTTAGAGGAGGGAAGTATCAGAGGGGTAACCTTGTTAGTCTGGTTCTGTAAAAGCAGCAAAGAATCCTGTGGCACCTTATAGACTAACAGACGTTTTGCAGCATGAGCTTTCATGGGTGAATACCCACTTCTTCGGATGCAAGAGGAGGGAGTCTCTGGTGAAGGGAAGCAGTGGGAGGAACCCTGCTGGGAAGAAGTGGATCAAGAGAATCTCTGCTGGGTCAAAGAGAAAGGGCCAGGAAGAAGAGGATTCCGTTGAGCCCATGAGGGGCAGAAGAAATATAAGTATGGACAATATTTGTGAACTTTAAGTTGGACCTTCACTTCCCCAGAAAAGGCATAAACTGTTTTGTGACTTGGCTGGAGGGCTGAGCCACAGAAGACCCAGAGAGGGAGTTGAGAGATAGGGTGACCAGATGCCCCGATTTTATAGGGACAGTCCCAATTTGGGGGGCTTTTTCCTATATAGGAACCTATTACCCCCCACCCCCGTCCTGATTTTTCACACTTGCCCTCTGGTCACCCTTTTGGGAGAAGATGTTGACTAGAATTGGCCATTGCAGGGCCAAGGAAGTGGCCACCAGGGGGTGCAAGAGGCAACGTCCCCTCAATGCTGTGTCCAAGCATGCAGGGGTGCCCTAGAGGCGAGGTGGCATACTTACAAGGACCTTTCAGCATACCAATATTATTATAGCTGAGTAGCAGAGGTTGAGAGTTGCTTACTGTTCAAAAGATGACTCTTCTAAGCACATAACTATTCTAAAATCCACATGCTGACTCAGGTTGTCTTTAAATTTGCTCTACCTCATGGGAGCATGGGGTAGGATTAACAGTCCGCATTTGGGGTCCTTTGAGCAAGTGGTACCTTAGTTACAGTCCCCCCCCCCCAATAAAACATGTTTTCAAAATTACTTGTTTGTTTGTTTTTCCCCTTATTCTCACTCCTGGGGCAATTCTCATCGAATCTTCCCCAAACTGATATCAGTCCTCAAGATTTATATCAGCGAATGCATGGCTCTCATTGCCCCTTTGGGTAGGCAATACTGAAAAAGCTATTGAGAGTAAAGCTTGCTGCTCAAACATGAGCTGCCCCACACTGACAAAGCAAAGAGAGTGAAATGTGCATATGTAGCAAGACAAGAATTCTGTTGCAAGCCAGAGGGTTGGCAGGCAGTCTGTTGTCACAGTAACCAGGACATTGAACCTGAGCAGCATTCAGGCACTATGAGTTCATGCCCTACCCTTGGCAGTTTTCAGCAAATGTGTGTTTGTGATCACTCCTTGATCTGTGTGCATTCTGCAGTAGGATCCTTTTGGAAGCTTTGCTTTGAGACCAGAATTTCTGGGTTTAGTGTGATATTTTGAAGTGCTCTAAAATCCACACCGAGACTGATTTTACTTTAGACGTATTGTCAAGGAAATTAGCATTCACTAAATAAAGAGAAGATGAAAGATTCTAGTAAGCAGTAACGATAATGTAATCACAACTCATGCTCTTCACATTCCCTAAACAATGGAACTCAATGTGTTCACAAGAAAGCAAATCACTGAGTCGTTTGGTCATGGGGTTCCTGTAGGCCATACTTACAGGACTCTGTCCTGGGAAGCAGTGACTCTGAAAAAGATTTGGGAATCATAGTGCCTCAGATGAACATGAGCTCCCAGTGCAATACTATAGACAAAGGGGTTAGTGCAATCCTGGGATGCCTAACAAGTATATCTCACCTAGAAGTAGAAGTTATTTTACCTCTATTTGCCAACACCCCACCTGCACACCAACCTTTATAAGTGCAAGGGATTGTCCAGACACTGTTTTTTGAAAACCAAGTTTGATAGATAGAGCTTTGACCATGAACTGCATTTCCAAAATTGTAGTTTTTCCACTACTCCTTGATTAATAAAGGATCATCCTCAAAAGAGACCTTTGGTCCCTGGGAGCTCACAAGCACTAAAAGAGCAGAACAATGGGGGGGGGGGAATTGTTGGGCACCTTCACCTCCAGTGACATTCTTTGGAAGGGAAAGAAAGTGGAGTCATCTGTGCTGACCCCTGCTCCCACTCCACTACCTTACAAATTCATCTTATTGCCCAACTAATTGCCCCTGAGACTGCTCCCCTAGGTCACTCCTTCCTTCCACTGCTCCTGGAATGAGGGAAGGAACCCAGACTGGGGCGGCTCTAGGCACCAGCGCACCAAGCGCATGCCTGGGGCAGCAAGCCACAGGGGGCGGCCTGCCGGTCGCCGTGAAGATGGCAGTCAGGCTGCCTTTGAGGCATGCCTGTGGGAGGTCTGCCAGTCCCGCGGCTTCGGTGGCAATTCGGTGGTGGGTAAGCCGAAGGCACGGGACCGGCGGACCTCCCGCAGGCATGCCGCCGAAAGCCGGCTGACTGCCGTGCTTGGGGCGGCAAAATACATAGAGCTGCCCCTGAACCCAGAGCTTTCCGCTTTCCCCATGCTCCCTCCAGTGGGGAAGGGACATCAGGACTACCTCTTCCCACCCTCACCCCTGGTGCTGCTGCTGCTTCTAGGATAAAAGGGGTAGTCAGAGCAGTGCAGGAGACTGTGGGGAAGAAAAGAGGGGTTCAGAGCTGTGCAGTAGGGCTATAGGGAGGGGCTTCCTTTCCAATCCCCACATATGGCCATCAGTTAGACCCTGAGTATGTGAGCAAGAATCAGCCAGCTAAGCATATGAGAGAGAAAATTCTCAGTATCACTTCAGAGGTCTGGCCCAACTTGTCCTGGGTCCCAACTCCAGATGTGACCATCCGTGATACTTCACACAAACACAGTACAATGCAGAAAAAAATTTCCTTCCTGACCTCTGCAGGTGAGTTGATGAAGCCCTGCAGGGTCTCCCCACCACTATCACAAGGTTGCTGAGCCCTGTCCCCCACCATCTCCACAAGCAACACCGGCATACAATTGCACTCATAAATTTGTCAAGATGTCTTTTAAAATTAATTAAGTTGTTTGCCCCCACTGCTCCTACTGAGAGGCTGTTCCAGAGCCTCACTCCTCTGATAGTTAGAATCTTCTTTCTAGTTACCAGACTGAATTTGTACATGGTCATATTATATCCATTTGTTCTTGTGCCATTGTTGCCCTTCGACTTAAATAGCTGTTCACCCGCCCTGATGTTTATTGCCCTGATATATTTACAGAAAGCAATCATAGCCTTCATTTTGCTAGGCTAAACAAGCCACGCTCTTCCAGTCTCCTCTCATAAGATAGGCACTCCATTTCCCTGATCATCCTTGGAGCTCTCCTCTGCATTTGTTCCAGTTTGAATTTATCTTTCATGAACATGGGTGACCAGAATTGTGCACAGCATTCCAAGTAACTTACCAATGGCTGTACAGTGGTATCAACACTTCTCTATCTCTACTGGAAATACCTCACCTGAAACATCCTAGGATCGCAATTTCCCTTTTTGCAGCCACATCTCATTGGTGGCTCATCATCATCAACCTGTGATTGACCCAAACACCCAGGTCTCTCTTTCTTCCTCTGTCGCTTTCAACTAATGAGCCTCCAGCTTATAGCAGAAATTCTTATTTTCAGATCTTACATGCATGACCTTGTACTCCTACTATTTAAATTTCATCCCATTTCTGTTACTCCAGACTTCAGATGTTCCTGTGTAATATTCCGATCCTCCTCTGTGTTAACAATGCCTCCCACTTTTGCAGCATCAGCAAATTTCATTAGCACCCTCCTACTTCTTGTGCCAATGTAACTAATAAAAATATTAAATAAAATCTGTACAATAGGGAACAGTCCTGCAATTGCAAAAAGCTGGACTACTTGGCTTGACAGGTCTTTTCCATTTGTAACATTTTTAATTAATGCAACACCTAACATTTATAGCATTCTTTAAAGAAGAAGGAACATTGGACTGAAATGAGAGCAAAAACAGAACATAGCCCTTTGAATTAGGGATACTGGACAAATTCAAAAAGGGAGAGCAATTCAAAAAAAATAGGGATGCTGACTCAGTGAAAGGAAAGCAGAAAAGCTGAATATATGCGCCTACCAAAGAATAACAAATCACAGTGTATTCAGGCAGTAGGCAGAACATTTCATCCTCCTTTTTAATATTCTGATCAGGCAGGCAGGCATAAAAATGACCTTTCTTGCATGCATATTTTCATCAACCTGTTTCAGACTAATGCTTATTTTATTTGACTGGAACTCTATTGGCCTTTGGTGTAGCTGATAGCAGATGTTTTCTATTTAAGGATTGTGCTCCTGAGAGTTAAGGCAGGGCATCACACAACCAATGTCTAGGTGTACATGTGTAATCTTGTGTGTCCATAGCATCGTTACATGTTCATGGCATTAGTAAAGGCTACAGGAGAGTAGAATGGTGGGTTTCAGTTGTGTTCTGTTTTAATTGTGTGAGTAGCTGTTATGAAGGATATGACATAAAATATTTTATCTCATTTAGGATGACCTTCTGGTCCTGAAACCTGGAATTGGCTCAGTTTTCAAGGTTTGTTTGTCTTGGTGCCTCTGTTGGCTTTCCAAAAACTCGTGTTTTGTCCAGCTTTTGGTAAATGCTGTAGACTGGCAAAGTGAAGGAGCCATCTGCCACCAGAGTTGGAAACAGTCAGCAGCCTGACTGACAGCATGTGCACTACAAGAACACAGATTTGATAACAGAGAGCTCTTCAGTCCAGCAGACAAAAGTATAATAAGAGCCAATGGTGGGAAGTTGAAGCTAAACAAAATAAAAAATGAGAAGCAACTTCTAACAGGGAGGGTAATTAACCATTGGGACAACTTATCAAAGGTAGTGATGGATTTGCCATCACTGGAAGTTTTAAAATCAAGATAAGGTGCCTTTTTAAAAAACATGCTGTAGTTCAAACAGGAATTAATTTGGGAAGTCCAGTGGCCTGTGTTATGCAGGAGGATAGACTCGATGATCACAGTGGCCCCTTCTGGTCTTGGAGTCTGTGAATGTATCTGCAGAAAGGTTGCTTGATAAAGAGCAGGGAGGAGTATGAATCCTTTCCTTCACTCTCATTGAAACCATCCCTTAGGCACCTTCCCCACCATCCCATCACTGGTTTGCTCATAATACAAACTGGTCTGTCAATATTGTGAAAGGGAGAAAAATGTCACTATTCACCTGTTACTCTTTATCTCGACCAGCAGGTGAAGCTGGACTGGAGGCTTTTATGTCATCAAGGGAAGGGAAGAAAAATCAAGGATCAGTCTCAGCCTGATCTGTCACTTGTTCTTGGTCCTAATCTTACCCATGCAACTGGAAGGGAGAGAGAATTTTTTTTAATTACAAAATCTGCTCAATGTAAGTGAAAAAGCCAGGCTTTTGCTTCCTGTCTGCCTCCAAGCATAATTTTAACACAGTGAACTTCCTACCTCCCCAGCCCACCCTTTTTGGCAGAAGATATGTGCATTGTTTGGGAAATTGGAGTCCATTGCTGGAATTGCAGCGGAGAGAGAGAGAGAGAAATGCAAATAGCACAAAGGGGGAGCAGTTTTAAAAAACAGGGATAATGAATCAGTCAAAGAGGGAAAAGAAAATAAACTTCCTAAAGTTTGTCTGTAATCCAGCCCAAGAAAGAACCCTGGTGATAAATGGGTTTAGTCAAACCACCACTTCCTTTATTCTTATAATGACCACTACCACTACTTACTCTAATGTCCTGCAAAACCCAGGTGACAGTGGTGACAAAAGGCCTGGACCAGCAAAAGGCTGAAGTGAAAGAGGAGCTTCTCTGACCTTCAGACAAGGGAGTGAAACATGACCACTGTGGGACTGCTGCTAATCCTAATCCATTTAACAGTCAGGATTTTGACTTTGAGATTTCCTAGTCTGCCCCAGACAGAGGAAAGTGAAAGAGAATTAAAGATGTTTGTTCAATCACTTCAGTGTGGATTTGAATGGACCAGCTTGTTTTGCTGGCACTGAGACATTTCAAAAGTAATGTTCTCAGGCTGCTCCTGGAATGGAGGCAATGTTAGAAGGCAACAGGAGAGTTGCTTTCCAAGTTCTCTTCCATTTATTGTATGTAGGGTTGCATGGTAAGGTCATTTCTGTTTATTCATAATATTTAAGAATTTTCCCCTCATGTCCTGCATCAACCTAAAATGAGTTGTCATAGCTGTCATGCTTATCAACCTCCGCAGCCTATGCTACATTATGGCTAGCCCAGGGGCGGCTCTAGGCACCAGCGCACCAAGCAGGCGCTTGGGGCGGCCGTTTCCCTGGGGGGCGGCATTTGGCTCCGGTGGAGCTCCCGCCGGCATGCCTGCGGCAGGTCCACCGGAGCCCGGGACGAGCGGACCTGCCGCAGGCATGTCTGCGGCGGGTCCCGTCTTCCCGCGGCTCCGGGTGAGCTCCCGCAGGCATGACTGCGGCAGGTCCGCTCGTCCCGGGCTCCGGTGGAACTGCCGCAGGAGCTCAACCGGAGCCGCGGGAAGAGGGGACCCGCCGCGGGACCGGGGAAGGGCGGCGCAGCGCTCCGCGCTGCTTGGGGCAGCCCAATTTCTAGAGCCGCCCCTGGGCTAGCCATGCACAGATGCCCACAAGCCCTTTACTCCTGGGTCCCTACATACGATTGCAACTTGGTTCTTGCATTCCTAGGCTGGAAGGACAGATCATGGCCAGCACTGGGCACTCTAAAAAACCAGGTCTGCTCTTGCCAGGAAAGCTAGGCCAACGCAGAGAGGAGTGTGTGCACCGGTGAATGTTCTTGGAGACATTTTGAGTCAGCCCTGAATGTCTTGGACTGCTGCTGCTGTTTCTTTCTCTTGCAAAATGGGCTCTGGCCAAATTAAAGCCTTCTAATACCTGTTTGTCTTTCCAATACTAGAAGGAATCTGTTGTCAAGGGCTGGGCTGCTTGAACTCTATGGGCATTTACTACCATCAGGTGGGGGTGGAGGGGCACAGATCAAAGCCAGTACAAAGGTTTGATATAATGCTGTGTTCAAAGGGGCCTGATGATAGCTGAAAGCATGTAGGCAAAGCCGAGCCTGTCAAGGACTCTGAGCCAATTCACAGCAATGGAGAAGGAGCATACTATATCAGACTAGGGTTACCAGATAGCAACTGTGAAAAAACGGGATGAGGGTGGGGGGTAATAGCTGCCTATATAAGAAAAAGTCCCAAAAATGGGACTGTCCCTTTAAAAACAGGACATCTGGTCACCCTATAACAGACACATAACAGGATAGACAAAGCCAACCACCACTACTAGCTGCAGAGGCCCCTGTGAAACCCAGATAGTTTTACACAAGAACTTTTCAATCTTATCAGTCAGGGTTTACCCCAGTTTAGGTGTACCCTGAAATATGGACCACTGGAGAAACATCCACTTCTGGATATAAGGGCAATACTTTAGATCTAAAAGAAAAGAGTTCATTTTACAGCCTGGTGTAAGGTTAATATCAATTGTATCCTGTCACCAGGTCTAGTTTAAAGGTAGTGAAAAAATCATTCCGGCTTATAGAGTACAAAAAGTGTAATCGTGCTGACCATCATTCAGCACTCAGTGAAATGGGGGCAAATTCTGATATATATTATTTTAATAATCCATAGAAGGTAAAATATTCTAAAAGTCATAGCTGATAAAAAAAATGAAAGCAAAGAAAGCAATTTACAATCTTAATAAATGCTAAGAAAATAATCCAAATGCTGTTTTCACAAAATTTCTGTGAAGCGGCTAGATTTGCAACACACTGCTGCAATTACCAGTTCCAGAAAGGAAGCAGACACTTCAGCATTACCCACCGGAGGTGCAAAATCACTGGGGCAGTTGCCTAAGAAATATGCTATTTGGTAATCTACTGCCACTGTTTCCCATTTGTTAAAGGTGTTTTTTCTCAAACATTTCTGACTGAGCTTGGTGTTTATAAAAGGTACCAGATTGCCAGACCTGGATACAAAAATCCTTTCTCCACAGAGACAGCACAATATGGGCTAGTTTCTTCATACCATCTCTCAATTATGGGGATGATGCAGGAAGCACTTGGTTAAATTTTATGGTCTGTGTTAAATAGGAGGTCAAACTGAGATGACTATAGGAATGTAAGGCTGGAGGGTACTTCAATAAATTATCTAATCCATCCACCATGTGTAGGAAGGATTAAGTACACCTACGATCACTGTTGTCCTTTCTGGCCACAAAAATCTATGATTCTATAAGTGTGGGAGAGTAATTTAGCTTTCTTGAGTGTACCAACTAGTGCCAGTTTGCTATATGTACATCCAGCTGCTAAAAACTAGGTTGAGAGCACCCAGATGCTTCACACAGACTACAAAAGAGCATCCCATGTTCATGATTTTTATCCACCACCACCATGGTCCAGATTTCAACCAGTTAGGAACTAAAGATGAAATGGTCTATAACCTATTTTCAACTCCAGTTCCCCACAACTTTATTTACTCATTTTTACCGAATACTTGTTGAATAAAGCTGCTGCACTGCCTGCAGTAGGTGTGTGACTGTCTTGTCTTTTACGGATTGCATTTAGTGTCTCATGCAGCAAAGGTTTGCAGACTAAACTCCATTAAGATATTTTACTCCAAAAGTGTGATCAGTTAATAGAATCAGGAAATTACCTAAAACATGCTATGTACCATAACAAAAAAGACACCTATTTTTAACAGCTCTTTTTTTTTTTAAACAATGTTATAACTTATTTTGAAGATCTTAAAAGAGAATTATTTCTCAAAACTTTTATGCCATGGAACTGGCCAGTTTTAGTTTAAAAAAAACCTAATTTATCAAATATATCAATGCTTCTTTGAAATACCAGGGCAAGCTTTATTTTTATATCTAGCTGCTAGGTTCTGAAAGTGGGGCAGTAATCTCTGGTAATCCCTAGTATTTAAGACCATCATGGAATAACACTAGAAATAGCTTAGCAAATGATTTAAAAATACTTCAGACTGTAATTATGTGCAGATAAAGATCCCCAGATAAATTTTTCCTAATATGGTTTGAAGTGTATAAAACAGTAACAGCCCTATTCTGGGGCAAGCCTAATCCTATTTTGCGTAATTTGGATGGAAAAGTGGCAGCATGCTACTCTCCGATTTAATTTATATGTAATCAGTATCTTGCTAATAGGATTTTTCCACTGAACAATAGGATACACAAGCAGTATGTGAAAGAAAGGTCAAGGAGAAAAGGGAGAGTTTGCACAGATCAAAGGGGCAAAAACCATCCTGAATAATTTGCACCTGTTTGACAAATGAAGAAAATAGACACTCTATAAAAAGTCAACATGCATCAATTCTTCTACCTCTTCTTGATATCCAGCATCTTTAAATGTTTCCTTTAGGACAGGGTCTTCACTACTAAACCCTACCTCAATCCTTTGTCTTCTTAGTCATCTCACCATTAAGGCAACACCCACTGAGAGGAAGTTTGATGCAGCCACTCTCTCCCTTTGTAAAAGGAAGGGTTCTCTTGTGTTTAGGGACTGGACTGGGACTCAGTCAGGAATCAATGCCCAGCTCTGCCAAAGGCTTATTGGGTGACCATGGGCAAATCTATCTGTGCCTCAGTCCCCTATCTGTGAAATGGGGATAATAATATTCCCTTTGTCTCTCTCATTTAGTTAGATTGTAAACTGTTTGGGACAAGAGCTGTCTGACTATGTACTTGTACAGCGCGAAGCACAAGGGGGTGCTGATCTAGGCTGGTGCCTCTCTGTGCTTCCATGATATCAGCACGAACAATCACTGGTGAATTAGTGTTCACCAGTGGTGGCTCCAGGCACCAGCGCACCAAGCACATGCCAGATGAAAAGCCGTGGGGGGTGCCCTGCCGGTCCCTGCGAGGGCGGCAGTCAGGCAGCCTTCAGCAGCTTGCCTGCAGGAGGTCTGCCGGTCCCACAGATTCGGCGGCAATTCAGCGGCGAGTACACCGAAGCCACGGGACCAGCGGACCTCCCGCAAGCAAGACGCCGAAGGCAGCCTGTCTGCTGTGCTTGGGGCGTCAAAAAAGCTAGAGCCGCCCCTGGTGTTCACCATGAATCAACAACATGTGCAAGGTCACTGATGACACTACAGAGAGTTTTCCTGTACATAGGAGCCACTATTACAGCTGAGAAAATACTGCTTCCTCACCCCCTCACCCCCAAAAAAGTGCACACTAACTTTCAGCTTCAAGAAGACTACTCAGATCCACCATGTTCATGTCTCTTTTCATTTGCTATTTGCAGAACAGCTGTTCTTCACTGACCATGGCATAGTTCCAGGCAACTGCTCCTGTATTTCCCCTTAGTGGCCCAGCAAGGGCACCCACTCTTGGGTTTCCACCTCCCCTGGCTGTCACCTCTCTTGGGTGGAACCACATTTCTCATTCCATTCTGACCAGGGATATTTCCAAGATTCATAAAGTAACTACAGTTATATCATATGCAGGATGTCTCTCTACAATTATATCATCAGTTTCACTGCCTGATAGTTGAATTAGAGAACAGAGAGATCAGGGAGGGGGGCGTGGCACTAGAGTTATACAAAGATGTCAATGTGAAACTAACTCAAAACCTGCCTATTTTCAAGTCAGAGGAACTGCCATGAACATACTGGGTTCTTTAGAAAAATATAACAGAGTAATGTGGATTTATTATAAAGAAAATAATTCATTATAATAAAAATAATATTTTGAGAAATTACATGTAAATTATATTTCGCCAGGAAGCAAAAACTGACAATCAAATAAAAATGCTCTGAAGGGTCATTATGGCAGCACAGATGTGCTTCTGTCACATTTCACTTCAACTCGTCCTACTCAAGTTGCTCTAAAATAGGTAATAAAATCAGAATATCTAGCAGCAGGGTATCGGCCTTTCCAAAGAGCTTGGTCTGCAAAGCGATTGCTACTAAAAATATTTCTTGGAAACGAAAGAGCTGAACACAGTTTCAGAGAAATTTGTTTGTTCAAATTGAAGCTGAGTGAAACTATTTATGTGCATTTTCTGGTGGGAGTTGATCAACTACCCTACTGCCAACAAATCAGTTTTTTTCTTTTTGACAAGCCCTCTGTACTGGTTACCATGAGCATTTCATGGAATTAGACTGAAGTTCAAAGTCAGGGCAGAACGTGCAGTTCTCAGAATATCAAATAATTTGTCTGCTGGGAGAGATCAAGTGCTCCAAGCTATCATTTTAAAAACTGTGTGGAAAGTGCTTCTGTAAAGGCAAACTTTGCATACAGGATAGAGTCTCTTTTGATTTATTTCAATGAATGTGTATTCAGTAAGGACTTCTGTGCATGTTAGACATGAAGGCTTTTATTTCCAAAGGAGCTGAGGAATAGGCACCCAACTCCTTTTGAAAGTCAATGGGAATTTGGTGCCTCAACTTCCTCAGGACCCTTTGAAAATACCAGCCTAAAATTCTGGATCTCGTTGCCATTATAACCTTTTTTGGGGTAGTTTTTTCATGATTCACCCATTAAAAATTGCTTCAGACTGAAGTCAATAATAAACTACGTTTATTTTTAGTTGATTTAGGAGTTTCAGAAGCTTTTTGTCAATTGAAAAATGGGCTTATTTTGGTCTTTGCCCTGCTACTATGCAATATTCTGCAGGCTGTGTTAGGGTGCTGTGCTATAGTCAGCGGCGGCTCCAGGCACCAGCGCTCCAATCACGTGCCTGGGGCGACAACCCACAGGGGGCACCCTGCCAGTCCCCGCGAGGGTGGCAGTCAGGCAGCCTTCGGCGGCATGCCTGCAGGAGGTCCCCAATCCCGCAGATTCGGCGGCAATTCAGTGGCGGGTACGCTGAAGCCACGGGACCAGCAGACCTCCCACAGGCAAGCCACCAAAGGCAGCCTGCCTGCCGTGCTTGGGGCAGCAGAAAAGCTAGAGCCGCCCTTGGCTATAGTGCCTGGTGAGTAGCACATGTTACCCGACCAATGGCACTGATGCAGGCAAATGGCTGCTGCCTGTCCACAGCTCAGCTGGATGGATTCTAGCTAAACTGCAGACAGGCGTCATTGGGGTTTTGCAAGCATGGGTATTAAATACCTGAGCCTTTTTTATGTCATCAGTTATTAGCTCTCCTTCCCTGCTAAATTAGAGGACCTACATTTTCCTTCATCTTTCTCTTTCTCCTCCTCTTATTCCCTTTTATATCCCTTGCGAGGTGTAATTCATTTTGTGCCTTGGCCTTTCAGATTTTGTCCCAACGTGCTTGTACTATTCTTTTGTACTCCTCCTTAGCAATTTGCCCATGTTTCCACTATTTGTCAGATTCCTTTTTTATTTTCAGGTTATTAAAGAACTCCTGATGGAGCCACATCAGTATCTTTTCATCTTTTTGACCTTTCTTTTGGATCAGGATAGTTTGAAGTTGTTCTAGAAATGCCTCATCCACCCAGGGCCATCCCTAGCTATTCTGGAGCCCTACGCAGCCCCCCTTCCCCACCCCATGGGGAGGGCCCAGGCCTCTGCAAGGTTGGGGTGGGGGGCTAGCCACAGGCCTCCATTGGGGGAGCTGCCTTGGGGGGTAGGAGGGGAACCACCCCCCAGCACTCACCGGCGGCGCAGCTGGGGCTGGGTCCCTGCACTTCCTGCTGCCAGTGGGTACAGACCCGGCCTTGCTGCAGTCTTCAGGGGGCAGGGCGGGAGCGAAGCAGGGCAGGGGCTTTGGGGAAGGAGTGGAGTGGGGGCAGGGCTGGGGTGGAGCAGGGGTGGAAAGAGGCGGAGTAGGGGCTGAAGCAGTATGCAGCTGCGCAGGGCACCAGGAAATTTGGTGCCCCACGATTCCTGGTGCTCTACGCAGCTGCGTACTTTGCGAATGGGTAAGGAGGGCCCTGCATCCCCCTCCTCTTCCTCATATGGTGGTGTATAATAGATGCTATCATGACATCACCCTTATTTTTTCCGATTTGATCTTTACCCAGAGACTTTAAACTCGTCTGCCTCTCACCTCTTTCTGGACTGCAAAACAAGCAACACCTCCTCACTTTTTTCCCCCTGCCTGTCCTTCCTGAAAAAGTTGTACCCCTCTTAACCAGTATTCCAGTCATGAGATTTATTCCCCCACAGCTCTGATGTCATGTAGGCATTACTTCTGTTCTTTTTCCTTTGGTTGTTCTTTTAATTATAAAGGTCAGTGTGACTGAAAGCATATAGTTGTGCTAGTTCTATGGAAAATTTAGGTGTCTCTGTTTATTGCTCCTGGTTGGAAAAAGGAAACAAAGATGAATAAAAAAAGAAGTGGCAAGAGGCAAAAAAAGCATCCGTTAAAACTTGGAAGTTAAATCCTACTGAGGAAAATAGAAAGGAGCATAAACTCTGACAGGTCAAATGTAAACATATAGTTAGGCAGGCCAAAAAAGAATTTGAAGAGAAACTAGCCAAAGACACAAAAACTAACAGAAAAATAAATGTTAAGTACATCAGAAACAGGAAGCCTGCCAAACAACCAATGGGGCCAATGAATGATTGAGGTACTGAAGGAGCACTCAAGGAAGATAAGGACATTGCAGAGAAACTAAATGAATTCTTTGCCTCAATCTTCACTGAAGAGGATATGAGGGGGATTCCCACACCTGAGCCATTCTTTTTAGATGACAAATCTAAGGAACTGTCCCATACTGAGATGTAAATAGAGGTGGTTTTGGCACAAATTGATAAATTAAACAGTAATAGGTCACCAGGACCAGATGGTATTCCCCCAAGAGTTCAGAAGGAACTCAAATATGAAATTGCACAACTACTAACTGTGGTATATAACATATCAGCTGCTGTACCACCTGACTGGAGGATAGCTAATATGACACCAGTTTTTTAAAAAAAGACTCCAGAGGCAATCCTCATAATTACAGGCTGGTAATCCTAATAAACCTAACATCACCACCAGGCAAATTGGCAGAAACTATAGTAAAAAAACAAAATTATCAGAAACATAGATGAACACAAGTTGTTGGGGAAGAGTCAATACTGCTTTTGTAAAGGGAAATCATGCCTCACCAATCTATTGGAATTCTTTGAGGGTGTCAACAAGCAGGTGGACAAGGGTGATCCAGTCTATACTGTGCAGTTGAACTTTCAGAAAGCCTTTGACAAGGTCCCTCACCAAAAGCTTTTAAGCAAAGTAAGCAGTCATGGCATAAGAGGGAAGGTCCTTTCAAGGATCAGTAACTAATTAAAACACAGGAAACAAAGAATAGGAATAAATGGTCAGTTTTCAGAATGGAGAGAGATAAATAGTCCCCCAAGAGTCTTTACTGGGACCAGTCCTATTCAACATCTTCAGAAAAAGGGATGAGGTGGCAACATTTGACAACAATAAAAAATTACTAAAGATAGTTAAGTCCAAAGCAGACTGCGAAGAGTTACAAAGGGATCTCACAAAACTGGTTGACTGGGCAACAAAATGGCAGATGAAATTCAATGTTGATAAGTGCAAAGCAATGCATATTGGAAAACATAATCCCAACTACACATACAAAATGATGGGATCTAATTTAGCCGTTATCACTCAAGAAAGAGATGTTGGAATCATTGTATATAGTTCTCTGAAAACATCCACTCAACGTGAAGCAGAAGTCAAAATAGTTAACAGAATTTAAGAACGATTAGGAAATTAATAGGTAATAAGACGGAAAATAATCCTAGTATCATAGAATATCAGAGTTGCCCTCTGCTGGACTCTCCAATTTTTCCACATCCTTCTTGTAGTATTAAAAGCTTTGCTAAAGTCAAGGAATAACACATCCATTGCTTTCCCCTCATCCACAGACCCAGTTATCTCCTCATAGAAGGCATGTGGAAAAATTGGAAAGAGTCCAGGGGAGGGCAACAAAAATTATTAGGAGGCTGGAGCACATGACTTATAAGGAGAGGCTGAGGGAACTGGGATTATTTAAATTGCAGAAGAGAAGAATGAGGGGGAATTTGATAGCTGCTTTCAACTACCTGAAAGGGGGTTCCAAAGAGGATGGATCTAGACTGTTCTCAGTGGCAGCAGATGACAGAACAAGGAGTAATGGTCTCAAGTTGCAGTGGGGGAGGTTTAGGTTGGATATTAGGAAAAACTTTTTCACTTAGAGGGTGGTGAATCACTGGAATGGGTTACCTAGGGAGGTGGTGGAATCTCCTCCTTTAATGGTTTTTAAGTTCAGGTTTGACAAAGCCCTGGCTGGGATGATTTAGTTGGGGATTGGTCTTGCTTTGAGCAGGGGGTTGGACTAGATGTCCTCCTGAGGGCCCTTCCAACCCTGATATTCTATGATTCTATGATAATTTTTCCAGGGACTGAGGTAAGGCTGACTGGCCTGTAGTTCCCTGGATCCTCCTTCTTCCCTTTTTAAAAGATGGGCACTACATTAGCCTTTTCTCCAGTCATCCAGGACCTCCCCTGATCACCATGAGTTTTCAAAGATAAAGGCCAATGTCTCTGCAATCACATCAGCCAATTCCTTTAGCACCCTCAGATGCAGTGCATCTGGCCTCATGAATTTGTGCTCGTCCAGCTTTTCTGAACCACTTCTTTCTTCACGGAGGGCTGGTCACCTCCTCCTCATACCGTGCTGCCCAGTGCAGTAGTCTGTCAGCTGACCTTGTTCATGAAGACAGAGGCAAAAAAAGCATTGAGTACATTAGCTTTTTCCACATCTTCTGTCACTAGATTGCCTCCCCCATTCAGTAAGGGGCCCACACTTTCCCTGACCTTCTTGTTGCTAACATACCTGTAGAAACCCTTCTTGTTACTCTTAACATCCCTTGCTAGCTGCAACTCCAAGTGTGATTTGGCCTTCCTGATTTCACTCCTGCATGCCTGAGCAATATTTTTATACTCCTCCCTGGTCATTTGTCCAAGCTTCCACTTCTTGTAAGCTTCTTTTCTGTGTTTAAGATCAGCAAGGATTTCACTGTTAAGTGAAGCCAGTCGCCTGCCATATTTATTATTCTTTCTACACATCACCCTTGTTGCTCACACTTCTAAACTTAATCCAGAGACTCTCAGGTTTTTCTGCAGTTTCATACTGGAGCTCTGAGCAGTCATACTGCTCTCTTACATACAATGCAACTCCCTCACCTATTCTGCCCTGCCTGTCCTTCCTGAACAGTTTATATCCGTCCATGACAGTACTTCAGTCATGTGAGTTATCCCACCAAGTCTCTGTTATTCCATCATAATTTCTTGACTGTGCCAGGACTTCCAGTTCTCCCTGCTTGTTCCCCAGGCTTCTTGAATTTGTGTACAGGCACTTAAGATAACTTGCTGATCATCCTGCTTTCTAATAATGCCACTATATAAATCCATGGTACACCCACACCTTGAATAATGCGTATAGATGTGGTCGTCCCATCTCAAAAGAGATACATTACACCTGGAAAAGGTACAGAGAAGGGCAACAAAAAATTATTAAAGGTATGGAACAGTTTCCATATGAGGAGAGATTAAAAAGACTGGGACTTTCCAGCTTGGAAAGAAAGAGGACTAAGGGGAGATATGATAGAGGTCTATAAAATCATGAATGCTGTGGAGAAAATGAATAGGAAAGTGTTATTTACCCTTAGATAGCACAAGAACCAGGGGTCACCCAATGAAATTAATAGGCAGCAGGTTGAAAACAAACACAAGTACTTCTTCACACAACACACAGTCAGCTTGTAGACCTCATTGCCAGTGGATGTTGTGAAAGCCAAAAACATAACTGGATTTTAAAAAGAGTTAGATGAGCTCATGGCAGATAAGTTAATCAATGGCTATTAGCCAAGATGGTCCAGGATACAATCCCATGCACTGGGTGTCCCTAGCCTCTGTCAGAAGCTGGGAATGGGCGACAGGGGATGGATCATTTGATGATTACCTATTCTGTTCATTCCCTTTAAAGCACCTGTAATTGGCCATTGTCAGAAGACAGAATACTGGCCTAGATCATTGGTCTGACCCAGTAATGTCATTCTTACACTCTTAAAAGGATGAAAAAAGGTGAACTGCACCACCAATTGTTTTATGGGGAAAGGATTACATAGCATCACATCTCCCCTGCCCTACCTCCCCCTCCCCAAAAACACATTCTGTGAACACTGCTGGGACTGAGATCCACATCCATCTCAAAAAAAGGAGTTTTCAGCACTGTCCCATCATACCTACTACAGTAAAAGCTGTTTTATCAGGCATGTTGCAAGAAGGGGGTATGCCGGTGAATGAAAAATGCTGGTTAATTAAGACGGAGGGAGTTTGGGTGGGGGAGGCAGTGCGGGGCTGCAAGATGGGATGTGGGAGAGTGTGCAGGGTGCCAGCCACTCACCTCGGGCGGCTCCCTGCAAGCGGCGACCTGTCCTGGCTGCTCCTAGGCAGAGGCGCAACAGGCAGCTCCCCATGCTGCCCCTGCCACATCCAGTAATTTGGTCTGAGGAAAAGCTGTTCTAGATTCTCTGAAGTTCTTTTGAATCTTCACTCCAGCAGAAGAGAGGAGCTGAGAATTTTCACTCATTAACAGCAAAGATGGATGCTTTGTTCACAAACCACAATGCAAATTCCTTCACTTACATACATTCTGCACCTTTTAAGAGAATTCTAGAGAACTAGAAGACATGTAATGTTTATGAGATTCATCTAAGATCTATCCATGCCAGAATCTGATGATATATAGGCAGCCTGTTTTTTCCTCATCATTGAATATGTTAGTTCTCTGTTCAGTAATCACATTTTACTTTCATTATAAAAGGATTCACGTTCAGATTCTCAAAGTAGGAGGTTTATGTGATGAGAATAAATTGGATTCCTAGTCAAAAAGTGTCTCTAATTCTACTAACATAACTGAAGACTTTTTTTCTGACATATCATTTAATGGTACATATTATAAATGGCTGGCTGAAGGAGGAAGGTTTCTTTCATTTCTTTCCGGGGTTTTATGCTTCTTAATTTACAATATTTTGCTTTATTATACAAATACGGTGAATCAATATTGCTTCCTTTTCTAACAGACATTTCTTGATAACCCTGCAAGTTGTTGCAACACACAACCCCAACAATCATTGCTTCTTCCCAGATCGGCAACGAGTGCAAATGAGATTAGAGATTGCTACTTTCTTAAAAGTAGGGCGGTGCCATCTACTGATGGAGGCATTATATGCATTCCTCGTTACAACATGTATATTCAGTTTCTAAAAAGGGTCCCTTTGAAGGCAAACCTTTCTTCCCAGTAGAAGTACTTAGTTTAGATGAGTCAAATATAAATTAAATATCTTTGTATGAAAAGTGTTCTTTACTGTTCATAACCAAGTTGCTTACCCTGACATTATTGTGCTCATAAACAGCTCTCTTCATAATTTCTTCTCAGGGTGGATTACTGAGCAGATTGACAAACTGAGCAAGGAGAAGCAAATATGTAAATCACTATGATCCGTTATTATACTCGCACAAAAAATATGCATCTTTAAAAGCTATGAGAAAACAGGAATCCTTCCACTTGAAGCATTACTCAAGTAACAATCATGGCCATGGCTAAATTGTCACACATGCCCACACACTTCACTTCTAATCTGAATTTAAATCCTTCACCTCCTGCCCTCAAGCATCTTAATTTACATTGTGTGCATGTGTATACTTGCACATGTGAGCTAGTGTCTGTCAGTTAATTTTGCTAATTGTCTGGCTCCTGAAATAAGAATACTGTGCCCATATTGCACATTTTCCATATTTTATTGACCCATCAGAAAAGAGATGCTGTCCTTGGGAACAGAGCATATTCTTTTTCTTAAAATAAATAAAAATAAAACACCCCCCCACCCACTCTTCTTACAAACAAAAGATCTGTGACTTCACCTAGCTTTGGTGTCACATCTAATCAGAAGAAAGAAGCTCTGTTAAAGTCACACACAAAATGGATTAAATTATCACCACTGATCGGGAGCTGATGGTTGTAATGTACTACATACGTTTGTTTTAGGGGGATTTTGCCTGAGATTATGAAACACGAGCGGCATCTTTCAAACACACACACACACACACACACACACACACACACTCTTAAAACCCAAACTACAACAGGAATTAAACACTAACTCATATGTAAGCAATACTTTCAGATTTCCTTACAAATGGTGACGGGAGGCAGACTGAAAATTTTGAGGCCTCTGGTCGAAAAGCACTCTGAAAGTGTGAATTGCTGATCGCTAAAACTGATAAGTGACCACAGTACTATTTTCTCACATTTAGTTTCCAGCCTATCTCTTGAGATCATTGTTTTTAGCATGGTTTCTGTTAGAGAGATACACACAAACAACTGCAGCCCTTACCAAGCTCCTCTTGAATACGTAGGCAATATGCCTATTTGGTACCCAATTAAAGGAGACCAGGGCAGACCAAATTCATCTCTAGCATAAATCCAAGCAAGTTAGTGGAGTTACCAGCAATAAATTTGGCTCAGGACATCTGGAACTCTGTTTTCTGCCACTTTTTCTCCCTCCCATTGTGACTTACCCTTATCATCACAGTCACATACTTGTAAATTTGTATTCCTGTTGTGACTCTGAATTGAATTCCCCAACTGGAATTCAGTGGCAGAGAACAGCGAGATTATACATTTTCTTCAGTACACTCAGTGGTGAGCTGGAGCCGGTTCCCACAGGTTCCCAAGAACCGGTTGCTAAACTTAGACCTCCGTGGAGAACCGGTTGTTAAAGAGCCAGAGGGTGGGCAAAGAACTCCGGTCCGGGGGCCGGACCATCCTGTTGCTCCCAGGATTCCCAGCTGGGGAGGCTGAGGCTCCCCCGGCCCTTCCCCCGCTTCCCCCCAGCTGCAGCATGGCCAGCCGCCAGCATCGGCTGGGCAGCTCAGCTGAGCTCTGGAATCGTCCTGCTGCCGCTTTTTGAGAGGCCCAGCAAGGTGGGGAAAGGGTCCTGCTGCAAGCTCCAGGGCTGGCCGAAGGGGAGGGGGCAAGTGGGGCAATTTGCCCAGGCCCCTGGCCCCATGAGGATGTCTCCCCCCCACAGAGCTGCAGCATGGCCAGCAGCTGGGCAGCTCAGCTGAGCTCCTGAGTTGTCCTGCTGCTTTGAGCTGCCAGCAAGGTAAGGGGGGAGGGGGCTGCAAGCTCTAGGGTTGCCGGGGGGGCAAGTGTGGCAATTTGCCCCAGGCCCTGCAGGGGCCCCCGGCCCCACAGGTATGTCTCCCCCCGCCCCGGCCCCTCCCCCCCCCAGGGCCGGCTTTAGGTCAATGCCACCAATTCCTCTGAATCGGGCCCCGCGCCTAAGAGGGCCCCGCGCCCAGTGAGAATCTCTTCCCTGGCTAGAGGCACCTTTTAAATTTTTACTCACCTGGCAGCGCTCCGGGTCTTCGGCGACACTTCGGCAGTGGGTCCTTCGCTTGCTCTGGGTCTTCAGCGGCACTTTGGCGGCGGGTCCTTCAGTGCCACCGAAGACCTGGAGCGAGTGAAGGACTCGCCGCCGAAGACTCGGAGCACCGCCCGGTGAGTACAAGCCCCATGTGTTTTTTACATTTTTTTTTATATATATATAGAGAGAGAGAGAGTCATCCCTGCCGGGGCCCCGTTGAAACGGTTCGAATTGGGCCCCGCACTTGCTAAAGCCGGCCCTGCCCCCCCCTTAAATCAGAACTTTTTATAGGGAACCGGTTGTTAAGATTTTGGCAGCTCATCACTGAGTACACTTCCTGTTGTGATATTGTGAGCCCCCAGCCTGTTTCATTCTGGCTGGACAGATCCACCCCAGGATCTAGCAGCCACTCTCAGGTTGCTTAAAGCCACCTTTGACCCTTTCTGTCCCAGTCTTGGTTTGAACAAAGCTCATGTAGACCAGAGAAAGTAGCCCAATACCTTGCTCTAATTACTAGTTCTTACATTCTTTTAATTATTAAATTATCACAGAATTGAAAGATATGGGAAGATCCCTGCCACTCTTACTGAGTTCATCTCAAACCAGTGGAGCTGCTTTAGGCATACTCCAAAGTTTAGGAGTATGCCTAAAGCTTTACCTTTTAGGTCCTACAGAGTAAATGTCTATGGAGACAGATTTTCCAGAAAGAGCTGCATTCCTTTGTAGGCACCAAAATAAGAGGGCAGGTCTTTCTAAAGATCTTGGTACACTGGGTATCAAGTTCTTTTGAAATCTGGCTAGATGCATCCAATGGGAGGTTCTGGGTGCTGAGCACTTTTGAAAAACTGGCCCTTTTTAGATACCTAGCAGTGAGCAAAGGGCCTTGGAAAATCAGGTCCCAATTGTGGTGCTGGGAATTTGGAAATCTGGCCCTGAGTTGTTTTGAAAATCTGGCCTATAAAGAAACCAGAACCAAGCTTGAAATATAGCAGCACCCCTGGGGCAGGATGTGGCAGTCATACAATGGCAACAGTAACATTACACCACAATTTAAGGAAAGAAAGTGAAGAATACTGTACCCAGCTAAAATTAAAGGGAATTTAATTAGGTGGAGTGTAATTGGGAGGCACTCCTGCTCTTGTGAAAGTTGTCATGGGATCTTTATTTCAGGATTTGCATTTGGAGCCAAGCTTTGCACCTAACGAACCAGTTTCTTTTTCTGTTTGTTCTTGTAGTAAGATCATAAATATTATTATTACCTCAATTTGTTGTCCTGGAAATGATTGACATCAGCAACTCACATTGTTTCACTGCCTTACAAGGAGAGGCTGAGGGAACTGCGGTTATTTAGTCTGCAGAAGAGAAGAGTGAGGGGGGATTTGATAGCAGCCTTCAACTACCTGAAGGGGGGTTCCAAAGAGGATGGAGCTAGGCTGTTCTCAGTGGTGGTAGATGACAGAACAAGAAGCAATGGTCTCAAGTTGCAGTGGGGGAGGTTTAGGTTGGATATTAGGAAACACTATTTCACTAGGAGGGTGGTGAAGCACTGGAATGGGTTACCTAGGGAGGTGGTGGAATCTTCATCCTTAGAGGTTTTTAAGGCCCGGTTTGACAAAGTCCTGGCTGGGATGATTTAGTTGGTATTGGTACTGCTTTGAGCAGGGGATTGGACTAGATGACCTCCTGAGGTCTCTTCCAACCCTAATATTCTATGATTCTAAGATCAAGTAAGACGAGAAAATTAGTTAAGTGGAGAAAAAACATTCAAGTTAGACACACATTCCTTACTAGTAGCAAACTGGTACAAGGAGGTGTTAAAAATGTGTGTTTGGTGAATAGATTTAAGGTCTAGGTAAAATCCTGGAATACTTTCCAAACTGTGACTGTACCTCTTTGGGTATTGTCACTAGACCCCCTACTTTAACACCACTTCTTCTATCACTTTGTGCTTAACTGTTAAACTTCAGATCATTCCACCATTGTAAGAATTCCAGCGAGGAATTCTCTGCCCTCTTACTCCTCCCTCTTCTGCAGATGAACTAAATATTTGCAACATCATTTTTCTACTCATCAAAACTATTTCAGATGGCACATGCTACATCTAAAAGTGAATAGCATCAATCCCTAAAACAGAGCTATTGGTCTAGATGAATTGGAGCGATGCTGTTGGTAAGTTACTTTAAGATTGTAACTTCAAGCAATAAGATAGGCTTTTGTTTTAGATAAGATGTCTATCACATATGACTTATGTTTCTTTATTAGGTCTCAGATAAAGTTATGGCAGGATGCAAATTGTTAGGAGGGAAAAAGAGATCAATTTTCAGGTCAGACACCCACCATTAACTCAGAGAATGATAATAAATAACATTAATGTGTGTTAACTGGAGGTGGCCAAGCTCCAGAATTTGTATTCATACGAGTCCAATATTCCCAAAGGTTTGGGTGTGGAAGAGAACTTTCACTCATACTATCACGCTTGGAGCCCTAAAGCCCAGTCACGAAAGTTTGGATCCAGGCTTTTGATTTGGTCTCAAGCTAGTATCAATATTTCTTGGTTCAGATTCTTCCCTTTATCCACACATAGAAGACCCTGCTACTACACCATTTAGAGAATTCAGAGTCCTGAAAAAGAGAGGTACCTGTACTCTCTATGCCTGTCTCTATACATGTACACTAGAAACTCTTTCAATATTTTCCATCACTTCAGTGCAGAGCAATACACATTAATCTGCTAAAGATATGGCCTGTAATAACTCCAGCAGACTGAGGTAATGTGAATGCTTGAGTGTCCGGGAGGTGGAGAAGGTGAATAGCATAATCTTTTGATTCATGACCATGCTGGATGACCTTACTAAACTTTTTTAAATTGCCTGTTAGTTTAGGCCAATCTCAGCCTGTCTCTGGGCCAAAATGTTTCTCACAGGAGGACAGGACTAAAAAGGCAATATTTACTACTGTTTTGTTCTCAGTGACTCGTTCAGTGTAATTCTCATGTGCTGGCTAATAATGTGTTTGTCCAAAGCCATACATTTCTGTGGATAACAAAGAAATAAAGTGCTCATAATTCTGTATCATCTTCTGGCCAGCAATCTCAAAGCACTTTTTGAACTAATGAATTGAACTTCACACCTCTCTTGTGAGGTTGGTAAAAACAGCTGTCGTGTTCACGATTCACACATAACTACACTGCCCTTGTAAAACTCAATATTTTTGACCCATACTCCAGCACCACCGGACTCAGTTATTTTAAACTGATTCACAACAAGATCATTTTTAGCACTTGACAGTCTTTAGCACTTGAGTCTCCTGCATTGCCTTGATTTTTTTCATAGATATTACACCCCAGCACTAGGCTAGGGTTTCTATCACAGGAGAGGTTTCAGCTTACTCATGGCACAACCCTTGAAACAGTCGTGTGTGGCATAACCTGACTTGAATCATGCACACATCAGAATCCTTTAGCAGATGCAATTAAAATGGCCTCTCTCTTCAAAGAGGAATTCCAGCTCTACTATCCATGGATCAGTGAATATCCTGAACTTCTTGATACCTGAACTGTGAGCACTGTTGTTCAGCAACAAATCTCTGTTGAGAGTTGTTCTCCCTCCAGGAGACAGTTGAGGGAGATTTAAATCACTCCCACCGAAGTGATCAGTATTCCATATGACATTTTGTGAAGGAACTAGAGAAAAGCAATTTCCCTCAGACCTCCCCATTTCTGTCCTTTTTTATGAGTCAGTGACAGCAAGCGTCTGCATCGTTAATGAGATATTTCAGCACATAATACATCAAACACCACATACAATTCTCTTGGGATGGAGAAAACAAACTTAATAGTTCTCTCTGACTTCACAAAGAGAAGCTGAAGACTTCTGGAGCGGAGCAGGAAGTTCAGTTGCATTAAACATAATACATACCTTACATTCTTTGTTTTAACTGGGTTCCACTAATACCTCTTGGTAGGTCTTCAAGCCCAACTGTATTCAGATGAAATGCCTCTGCCTTTGTAGGTATTGAGAAAAATGAGGCATGATCTTCTTCGTAAGTATGGGTTACAGAATCTGTCTTAAAAAAAAAAAAAGATGCTGGTTCCTTAGAAAGCTCTGTGTGACTTGCACAATGATTTATGGGATGCTCTTGTTTCTCTAGTGGATAGTTGCAGGTCACTGAGCAAACCCATTTCATCCGAAGACTGGGGGGTCTGGACTGAGAGGATTCATGCTCTCCCATAGTCCAGTTACAACAAGTCTGAATCTGGCTATGAGTTGTCAAATTAACAATGTCCTAGACTGAACCATTCATGCTTTTCAGAAGCACAAGACAAGGTCCTCAGCTGATATAAATCAGGGCAGCTCTGTTGAAGTCTTCCATTAAACAGAACTCAGTACTGGCCTTTGGGGCCTGATTCACCATACGATTACACCAATTTTTCAGTAGTACAACTCCATTGAAATCACTCCATATATACTTACACTGGTGTAACACAGTGATGAATCAGGTCCCTTAAATTCAAATTAAATGAAGCAGACCTAAGGGCATGTGGCCTCCAATCAGTGCTTTGTGTTACTGATTGTCGGAATTGCTTCTCTTAAACCATAAAGTGAAAGAATATTTGTACTTCTCTCTTCCTTGAGGGAACTGCTGTTCACCAAGCCAAAGAGTCTCCCAGGAAGAATGGCACCTAGCATTCAATAATAGCTTTATGCTTTAGATAGTAGAAGAGGAATGTTTAAGAAAACGCCCTTGATTGCTGATACCTGAGCTAATCTGTTTTATTATAAGATTCTGACCACCCCGTTAATTGGATAGAGGATGCAGTCATTAAAATGAATGATCTCTGCTTTTGCAGTGCTTGCAATTCAGCAACTCAAGCTACCCTATTATCTTATAGTAAATAACAGACTGTAATAATACAGACATGCAATTAAGCCAACTAAACATTACAAAGAAAAAAGTCCAAGGATTCCCTTGTTTGTTTCTCTCCTTCTCCCCCAAAGCTGTGTTATCTATTAGACATTCCACGTGCTCCCAGTCAGCCCTCCAGACTAACGGCTGAAGAAAGGGTCTTTCGAACCTCATAATTAGTTAGATTAAAGGTTTTAATGTCTTTTTTCATGAAACAATTAAATTAAATGCCAATCCGAGGGAAAGCAGCTATTTATGTACAGGAGTCCCCACAAAACCTTGCAGTGTGTTTATCTTTTGAAGGCTGCTGTGTGTTGCAAAGGAAGGTGAGGTGGACTAGATGCTTATGATACAATATATGTGAGTTTAAGTGCCAAGACACAGAGACTTTTTTTAATATGTATCTCTTATCTAGGTTTATAATAAATCTGAACAAACAAATGTACAAATTAAACAGGACCCAAATTCCAGTCTTGCATGGAAAATTGACCATGTTGTATTGCACACTGAGTTAGGGCTTGACTTCCCTTTTTCAAGAAGAAATCAAATAAAATATGTGTTTCTCAGTTTGCTGAAGAGGTTATGTAACTTATACCACATACTTTTCTGTTTGGTAAGGCTGCAGATTTCACACAAATCTGCATGTATATGTATAGGAATTTCCATATCTGTGCTTCTTGCATAGAGGTTCAATGCTCAGATCTTCATTTACAGGTTGATAACTAGCAAGGCTGTCAATATTAAGAGATGAGCATGACCCACTTTGATGGGATACTCCCTGTCCTACTGACTATAAGCCTAGCTAGCAATACCGGCGGCTTCAGGCACGTGCCTGGGGCGGCAAACTGTGGGGGGGGGGCCGCCTGCTGGTCCCTGCGAGGGCGGCAGTCAGGCAGCCTTCAGCGGCTTGCCTGCGGGAGGTCCACCAGTCCCGCTGACTAAGCCCCCACAATAGCATTCTTAAGGACCAGTTGCACCCTGGCCTCTTAAAATGTGTAACTGAAAATATCATGCCCAGTAATTCTACACTGGCCTTCATGAGACAGGCCGAACATGATCCCAACACACAGGTTGCAGCCCAGTGCACCTCTAGCAACTGTACAACCTCAGTGAGGGTCACTAGATGGAACTCAGTAAGAGACCAGTAAGCATATGTTCCCTTGAGCTGCTTTGGCTGGATAACAGCAATTTTTTAGGCAAAGTAACATGAAAAGGCATCACAGTAAAAGAACACCTAACCAAGTGAAGGCAACCCAGTTTAAGGAAGCTGCTGTCCACCTGGAACAGTTCAGATGTTCAGAATTTTGTTGACACTATGATGGAGGTAAGACCCTCCTGTGTAACCATGAATTCTAAATATCTTTATGCTGCAGTTCGTCAGACTCAGCAATACTCTAATCACCCCCATTGTACTTTGTCCATCACAGAACAGCTGTAAAATGATGGTGTTCTGTGAGAATGAAGCCAGAGGAGAGGGTGTTTAGGGGCCACTGAAGATTATTATGAAGTCCTAGCTGACAACTGATAAATTGGTCCATCAGCCAACCTGTTTTTTCCCTTAAAGCCATTTGAAACTGTACAGGTTTCACTAACTTCTGAGAAGACAGCATTTTAAAAGTTCCAGTGGGAAAAGTGTGTCTTACCAAAGGAGATAATAGTTGGCCCATGACGTGGGTTTAACTTCCAGTTCCCAAACTCTAATCTCTATCCTAATACCAGATCCAGATTGTAGTGTGGCAAAGTCCCGTCTCAGTCTCCCCAGCCTCTGCTGTTTTTAGCTCTGGTGAGACCGGCTAGGGTAATGCAGCCCCCCCTTAGGACTCAGGGGAAATCTGTCCCCTGTCCTCTCACCAGTCTTAAAGTATTTTTACCCTGCCTTGTAGGAGAGCATCCTGCCACTCTGCCTGGGAAGGCTTGCTGCTCCAATACTCCTGGTAGCCAGGCTCCTTCTCTCTCTGCTTTTGCCCCCCCCCCCCTTCTTTCCTCCCAGGAAGGGGTTTAAAAAGGTCTCAGGCAGCTCCAAGTTGTAACCAGCTGATCCTAGTTACCCTCAGGTAGCTCCCCTCAGCTGATTCTAATTTGCAACCTCAGCTGAACCTGCTTGACCTGTAGTTGCCTCTCAGTTGATAAGGAGGAGGGCCTTTTAACCCTCTGGGACTGACTCCTTCCCCCCCCCCCCCCCCTCTGGCAACTGTCTGTCCTGAGTTTATCACAGTAGCCAACAGTTTCACTTGAGCCAAAACCCAACTGTGAGCGTCCTAGCAGCCAATGAAATTTTGAGCTAACCCCAAGCACGCCCCATCCCCTTTTGGGGCCGGGTAAGGGTTGTTATAGCCCCATGACTAGTTCTGTGCGATCACCCTTAGTCTAAGGCTGTGTGGCCCAACAGCCAAAGTCAATATGGCTGCCCTGTCTCAGGGCTGTGTTCCCCAATGGCCAGAGTTAATATGGCTGCCCTCTCCCTGAGGGCTGTGTGGCCCAATGGCCAGAGTCAATATGGCTGCCCTCTCCCTCAGAGTTGTGTGGCCCAACAGCCAGTCTCAACAAGTCTGCCCTCCTCAACAGGAATCCTGTCAGCTTCCCCACCTCCAAGGAACTCCACCATATAGCTGGATGATCATCCCTCTCATCATAACCCAAACCTGGTCTCACACACAAGATGCACATTCTCAATCAAATCTGGTTTTAGGGAGATAGCTTCCTGCATTTGAGGTCCTATGCAGTTATAACCTTCCCCAGCTTTCAATCATCTCTGTTTCTCTCACCTCATGCAAGCTGGAGACAACTTCACCAACATGGATCCTGCAGAGGCATCCAATCAAATCTAGAGTATACCTCGAAAAGCAGTGGCTTCACCCTTAATCAAGTAATACGGATTATTATAACTTTATTAGATGCTGAAATTGCATTAAACAGCATGGATACTGATCAATTTATTCTGTTATACCTGGAACTTACACCCAAAAGTCCCACCAATTTAATTGGGTGGTAGAGTCATAGATTCTAAGGTCAGAAGGGACCACTGTCATCATCTAGTCTGACCTCCTGTATAACACAGGCTATAGAGTTTCCCCAGAATAATTCCTAGAGTGTATCTTTTAGAAAAGCATCCAATCTTGATTTAAAATTGTCAGTGATAAAGACTCTACTACAACACTTGGTAGCTTCAACTTTCAAACACTGGGTCCTTATTCTGCACTGCCACTCCCACTGAATCCCAATTTAGATGCAGACCACTAGAAAATGCCTCATTTACATATATGTAGGGGTAAATTAAGGCCAGCTGCAAGTAGCTCCATGGTCCCCTTAAAGTCTGAAATCAAAGATCAGTGAGAAGACACTGATGGAGAAGGTAGCATTGGCAGGACAAGGACTCAAGATTGCCCAAAGGAATTTTAGGAAGAGGCAGCTCTTTGATTTGCTGCAGAAACCTGCAGGTGGGGATATGATTTGTTGGGAGCTCTATTTAATCTGTTACTGCATACGTGGGTTTAATGTACGCCTTTTTGCACCACCACTCCTGCATATGGCCATGGCCTCACAATCCAGAATGGTCTTCCTGTTTATTTTTTAATCAGGCATTACACAGCTCTGAGAGATTGACGTTAGCTGTGAAATAAAAAAATCTTTGGATAAAACACTTTAGGCAACATGTGTGTAACAAGGAAATTAGGCAGGCTTGTAAAGTAAGTGTGTGTGTGTAATAATGCTTCATTCTCGCATCCTATTCCTGGATGTTACAAAAAAAACCAGTCAGATATCCCAGTGATACAATTTATACTTCATTTCTTTTCAATATCTTTTCCATTCTGTATGAGCAACATCCATTCTGTGTTCTGGCACATATGATATTCCAAAGCAGTTAAATAGCAGGAAGTGTATTTTAAATCATATTAGTACTAACCTGTACTGAATTGTTCTTCAGTCTCTTAATAAACACAGATTATACATAAACTATCTACTACAAATGAAAAAAGCCCATTTACAGTACAATGATGAGTGTTGTATGCTCATTGGTTTATGATACAAAGACCTCTGGGGAGTGTCACAAATACACGATATCCTGCTTTAGCTGAAAGTTTTGTAAACATACATGGCAACAGATAGCTTACAATGTAAAAGACATTTAAAGAGGTCTGTGTGACTTGTTTGTTCCAGGAAAAGATCAAGAATCAATTACATCAAAAATGTTGTTTCTCGGTTTATAGCATATGAATAGTTCACATGCAGAGCTAAAACCGTCCACTTTTGGTCAAAGCAACCTCATTTTCAGATATTGAAGCACAGGCAAATTATACAAGCCTCTCCCTCTGAATATGCCTTCTGGAAAGGCAGCAATAACATAGAGGCTGTCCAAGATTTTATGCAGTGACTGATGATCAACTCCTCAAACACATAGATTATGCCAATTTTGAGGACGTCATGCTAAAAGGTGTTAATGGCTACCAGCAGGGTAGTCTTGAAACTAAAGCCAACCACAGACCTCAAAGCAATGGGTATGCCAAGCACACTTTCAGGCTTGACAGAAGGAGCCGTCAAGTCCCTTTATGTAGTAAAACACCTGGGAGCTAGGAAGCTACCACCCAAGGCCTAGGCTGCATGACAAGTCAGAACTAATCTATGTGGACTGAGGGGTTTCCATCCCTGGTTGCAAACACAGAAGCTAGGAGATCAGTTTTGCAGGCCGTGTGTGCTGGAAGCAGAATGCCAATGGCAGGAGATGTGAGTGTGACCCTGAGAGGAAGCAGAGGGACAGAGCTTCTTGTGCACAGAAATCATTGGAGTGGCAGAATTGGGGATTTTTTGACCAAGGAACTGCTGGTTTGTTTCTACTGTGTTCAGAGAAACAGGACTTTGTGTACATTTTTGTAAATAAACAAGATTACACCAAGAAAGTACACGACTCAAATCACTGACTTCTCATCCTAACGGAAACAACCCTGCGAGGACCTGAAATTTGGCTAACCACTC
This sequence comes from Mauremys reevesii, assembly GCF_016161935.1. NCBI lineage: Eukaryota > Metazoa > Chordata > Testudines > Geoemydidae > Mauremys > Mauremys reevesii. Next base: position 40,743,294 of record NC_052628.1, on the reverse strand, counting down.
AGTCCAATAGAGCAATAATAAAATGCTTGTGCATAACAATTAAGTCCTTCAACTGTAAGTAAGACAGACGATCTGAAGGATAATTAACAGTGTCTGGTATTCTTTTTCTTGGTAAGTCACTTTGCTCACCATCTTCCAAGTTCTGTCAGATTTGATTTAAATGTTGTTCAGGGTTATACTGTATATGCTCTTATCCCTCCATGATTATTTAGAACACTCCCATCTGGATATTTCTGCAACTGCAGATATCATATAGTGAAACAACATGAATTCATAATCTGTAACAGCACCAATAATAATTCTAGGGATTAGTTTTTGTAGCAGTTGTAAATCTTTGTTAAAACACTTGTGTTTGTCTCCATTGCCTATCTCAGATGTATCTAAGTACGGCCACCCTGGATATTATTACTATGGACCCCACATATTTTTGTGTAACTTATGTATTCAGCTTTTCCCTCAAATACTCTAGCATACTTACCTTTTCGAAGACTCCCATATTATTAGAGGTTTATGTCTGATAAACAGCCTCATTTATTTTAAGTTAAGTTTTCTATTTCTTTCAATTCCTCCCATTAGGAAGGTTAGATCTGTCTCTGAACTACTACTTCAGTGCCACCGACATGCTTTTAATCTAATACTTCTCTTGTAATTGGAGAATTCATAGTGTTCGTATACCCTGCTCTGCATATTCCCAAAGAGCCCAGCATGATGTATGAAAAGCCTTGGATATATTAAAATTATGCCAGGGAATCTGTATTCTCACAAAAACAGTAAGAAAGAAGCAAAGGCACTGACTGACAATTTGGCAAGTTTCATTCTGGTTACCCAGGAGTATGATTTAAAGTTTGGAAGCATTCACACTGTGTCTTAATTTACAATCAGTTTGTGTCTTCCTTCTTACAGCCTGTTTCCAATTCCAGATAAGACCGGAGCTTAATGAACTAGGAATTTAAGTGGAAAAAAACATCGCTGTATGCTGCAAAGACAGATGGCCTCTGGCTGCCGATAGTGTGGGGGCAGACTAAGAGCAGCCAACTTCAGCACTGTTCCTGAACATGCTCAGTCTGTGTGAGCATGCTCAGTACAAGCCAAACAGCAAATCTAGCGGGTACGTGACCCTGCATGCCCGCCCCACGAGTCGCCTCTGGCTGCAAAGATACTACAGTAATGGGTACCACTTAAATACAGATGATAAAACATTAAGAGGCAAAATCTTGAGGTCCTCTCTCATTTTGTAGTCAGTCCTTCCCCCAATAAACACCTGCTGAAGTTAATGAGCATTTACCTGTGTAAAGACTGAGTAAAAAATGAGAAGCTTACCCAACAAATAATAAATACAAATATTATAAAGATGAGAGTTCACGGTAAAGTTTCTAAAGACTTGAAATGAAAAGGAAATACTGGACACAGTTTCCAAATAAATAACCACACTGGCTCTACATAGTAATCCCGTATCTGCTTTCTGCAGATTTAGCAAAGACTTGCAGTTTGCAGCATATAGTCTTTCTGGGATTTTTTGGCTAATAGCTCTCCTAGTTGTGAGATTATATCTGAAAGCTTCCCACTGACTTCAGTGGGTATTGGATCAAGACTTCGCAATATTCTGGAGCTCTTCTAAAAGGCATCTAACCTGACAAGACCAGCCAAGGAATTTAACCAGTCAAGCTGGACGGGCATATTGAGTGGGGTCCCGCAGGGATCAGTTCTTGGTCCGATTCTGTTCAATATCTTCATCAGTGATTTAAATAATGTCAGAGAGTACACTTATAGAGCTTGCGGAAGATACCAAGCTGGGAGGGGTTGCAAGTGCTTTGGAGGATAGGATTAAAAATCAAAATGATCTGAACAAACTGGAGAAATGTCTGAAGTAAATAGGATGAAATTCAATAAGGACAAATGCAAAGTACTCCATTTAGGAAGGAACAATCAATTGCACACATACAAAATGGGAAATGACCGCCTAGGAAGGAGCAGGGGCACTAGAACTGGTGGGTGGGGGGGGGGGCAAGGAACCTTGTCCCCAACACTTTTTACCAGCAGTAAGGGCAAGCAATGGGGGACAGGAAGCGGAGAGGAGTAAGTGGGGGGCAGGGTCTTGGGGCGAAGAGGCAGCGGAGGAGCGGGGCATTGAAGGGAGGAGCGGTGCGAGGGCAGGGGTTCAGAGGTAGAAGGTGGCACATGAGCTGGGCCCTGAGGGGGGGTGGCATGATGAGGGCAGAGGGCCACAGTTTGGGCACCAGTGGCCCTCCACAGACTTTTAGGGAGCTTCTACCACTCCTGGGAAGAAGTACTGCAGAAAGGGAGCTGGGGGTCATAGTAGATCATAAGCCAAATATAAGTCAACAGCATAACACTGTTGCAAAAAAAAGCAAACATAATTCTCGGATGTATTAGCAGGTGTGTTGTAAGCAAAACATGAGAAGTAATTCTTCCACTTCACGCTATTAGGCCTCAACTGGCGTATTATGTCCAGTTCTGGATCCCACATTTCAGGAAAGACGTGGACAAATTGGAGAAAGTCCAGACAAGAGCAACAAAAATTATTAAAGGTCTAGAAAAATACAACCTATAAGAGAAGATTGAAAAAATTGGGATTGTTTAGTCTGGAGAAGAGAAGACTGAGGGGGACATAACTGTTTTCGAGTATATAAAAGGTGGTTACAAAGAGGAGGGAGAAAAATTGTTCTCCTTAACCTCTGAGGATAGGACAAGAAGCAATGGGCTTAAATTGCAGCAAGGGAGGTTTAGGTTGTACATTAGGAAAAACTTCCTGTCAGGATAGTCAACACTGGAATAAATTGCCTAGGGAGGTTGTGGAATCCCTTCTCACTGGGAATTTTTATTAAATTTTACAAACACCTGCCAGGGACGGTCTAGATAATACTTAGCCATGAGTGCAGGGGACTGGACTAGATGACCTCTCAAGGTCCCTTCCAGGCCTATGATTTCTAAGACCTATTCAGATGCATTTAAGGTCTTAGATTAACCCTTTTGCATCCAAATAACTGATTGAATTCACCTGCTGTATTCAGCTGGCTTCTTTCAGTTATGTCTACATACCAACTGCATGGAAGGAATGATCATACATAGTGCCATTATATGGATGCTACTCCACTTGTTTTAGATACTTTTGCCAATGTGAGATCAAGGATTCCTTGTTTTGCTATTGCATTCCCCTTCCTCACTTCTAAACAAAGAATCTTTCCAGTCTCCAAATTGCCCATCCCCTTCACCACTTCTCCATCCACGTATTCCATGTTCTGTCAGGCTTGAGAGATACAATGTCACTTTGGCTTACTATTTTGGGATGGCCCATTACCTCTCTCCCTTTCTCAGGTCCACAGGCATTGAACTGACTTTTGTAAAAGATTTTTTTATGCAGGCGGCGTATGAAGTTAAATCTCCACTTGGAGTTTTCATCTGTACTATAAATCTTCAATCTTCCCCTTTTTTACTTCCCAAACAAATCATTTGCTGTCCTTACTATTCCATTTCTAAATTGATGCCCTGCAGTTCTGTAATCACCAGTTGGTGTTTTGTATTCCTTGGAGTTTTTTTAAGCTGGATTTGTGTATCAGTTTGGGTTTGGGTTTGGATTTCTGTTTGTGTGTGCGCGCGCGACACTCACCCCCCTGTGGAATGCATCCATCTTTTTTATTTGAGTAACTATGTTGCCTGCCTGAGGGATATTCTCTCTCTCATTTGTTGAAACGAAATGAGCAGGCCATCAGTGTTCCCCTCAGATAGTCTTAAGGGATTTCCAGCATATTGCAGGTGATGCAACAGACAGTGGTACTAATTAATTTCTTTCAGTTCCAAACCATTGTTAAAGTAGTTGATTGCCAAAGGTCCAGACTCTTTCTGCCTTCCAGAATTGATATTTCTGCTTTCAATACGTTCTACTGATGGAAAAGTGAACTGAGCAAAGTGGGATAATGTTCTATTTTTGGTATTTGTCCATTTTACTTTTGGATACTATGAGCAAAAAGCTACAGTGAGTGAGTGAACTTTTATTTTATTAGCATCTAATTCACTCCAGATGCTTTACAGTAATTAGAAAATAATTTTATATAAAATTGAACATACTAATGGAACTATCTATGGAACTCTAATAAGACTCGCCCACCAAATAATGATAACCCCAACATCAAACCCCATACAGTAGACGTGATGGACTGGTGAAATCCTTGTGTGAATTCCTTCTTTCACATACCAGTGAAATTCAGTTCTTTTAGATATTCTTTATTAAGTTGGCAGATAATGCAAGTCTTGCAAATGGGATTTAATTTTACTAACCCATGAGCTAAAAATACAGCACATCTTGGGCCCATGCAAGATGTGCAGTGCACGGATTGCCTCTGTTATGCTTGTCATCAATACAGTACTTACATGCCACTTTGAGAGAATATTGGATCTCTCTAGGTGATTCATGCACATCTCAGAACATCTCTAAAACCAGCTCTGTCTAAAGAAAAAAGCTAGAGTCCCCTCCTAGATCAGTTCCTGAAATTCTGCCTTTGCCAAGAAAATGCAGTGGTAAGGTTAAATGACTCCACATGTTTGGTCTATACATATCTATGTTTGTGATTATTAGTTATATTGGGAGATATATGTAGGGTGCCATTTTTTAAACATCAAAATTTGCTACTTCATAGTCATTGTGGGAGTTTAGTATCTTCTAGTTGAGGTCTAAGAAAGACCAGTTATACTAATTACTTGGGAAGAGAAGTTAATGTTGAGTTTTAATAGTGCCCTGTAGTGGGGGCGGCTGCCCCACTCCAGTAAAGAGGGGGTTAAAAGCAGCCCTGGGGAAAAGCTAGGCTGATTGGGGCAGGAGCCACAGCTGGGGCCACGCTCCAATCAGGCCACAGCTGGCCCTATAAAAGGGCTGTGAGCCAGGAGTTCAAGAAATAGTCTCTCCCTAGCTTATGAGAGAGAAGGGCCTGGCTGCCTGGGAGCTAAGAAGAGTACCTGAGGTGGAGCAGTGCTGGGGAAGGGCAGAGGGAGCTGAGGCACTCCAGCCTGGTAAAATCCCCAGGCTGCAGGTCTTGCTAAAAAGGCAAAAAAGGTACTGGGTCTGCAAGGGGACAGCCTAGAGATAGGCAAAGGCAACAGGTCCTAACCCTCCTAGCTGTTGATGAGTGGTTTACAGACTGCAGTCTGCCCCAGTGAGCAGGGGCTAGGTGGGGACTGGTAGTAGCCACTGAGGCAAGGTGGGGATAGAGGGTTGGGGTTCCCTGGTGGGGGGAGACCCAAATTGTGGGTTACTGCAGGGGCAGAACCCCAATGTAAAGGTCACTGGGGTCTGGGAGGGACACGGGGGGGCAGCGGCAGGCAAGACATGGGCCTGCAGAGGGCGGTCTGGCCTAGAAGAGCTAATTCCCAGGATGACCAGCAGGAGGCACCATGCCAGTGAGTTGTCACCCCGCCACATGCCCATTGTAATGGGGAAGGTCTGTGACCACAATGAAATTAATGCAGATCGTCTGCATGATTCAGGGAACCCGTGCAGGGCTCTGCACTAGAGCTGGCTGAATGCTGGGGGTGGGGGAAGGAATACCCTATAGTTTCACAAATAAGAGTGTCAAGTCTGATCTGCTGTGATTAAGGGGATGATATTCTTTGCTCGTGCGTATTTGAACCGTCATAATGTATTTACAAAAATCTTCCCAAATCCTGAAAGTTGTGCACTTTTTAACACAAGCAATTATTCATCTGCAAATCTGCACCAGCAGTGTGCTCCCTGATAGTCCTCATTCTGTCTGAACCGGTTCAGTTAGCGGGTGAGGCAATAGCTCCTGTACCACAGGACTTAGGTGCCCATCACTCAACGTGGATATCTGAAGTGAAGCACTCACTGACATTCCATCAGAGGGAAGTTACCCATCCAAATGATTTGGTGAGTATTAATAACATGGGTGACATGAACAGCTAGGAAGAGGGCAACAACAAGGCAGAAAAAGCCCAGCAGCTAAGAGGCAGCTCTGCTTCTTCTTCGCTTCCCCTCCTGTAAAAGTAATGGCAGTCAAGCCTGCTCCATCCTCACCCCTTTCCTATCTGAAATCCACTGTTGGCTCTTGGGTAGTAGAGGTCTCATAGCTGCCTAAAGCTTCTATTTTTTTTATCCCCATCTACGGCGGCCCATACCCCGACTGGGGTGACGGGCATGATGAATGAATGAATGAATGACACTACCTGAGAGTGGAGTGGGACAGGGTAGCAGCATGAATCCTAGAATACTGGGTTTGGAAGGGACCTCAAGAGGTCATCTAGTCCAATCCCCTGGTCCTTTGAGCAGGACCAATCCCCAGATTCCTAAATAGCCCCCTCAAGGATTGAACTCATAACCCTGGGTTTAGCAGGCCAATGCTCAAACTATCCCTCCCTCCTATTCATCACTACAGTTTGTACTGCACAATACAGTACACTTGAGAGCTCTGCATTTAAAACAGGTTTCACTGTATATACAAATGTGCCGTTGTTATACTATTATCTCACTGGTCTCATGATTCAGACTTACAGTATAAGTGCAGTATAAGTGTCTCAGTAGAAATCAACTGGCAGGCTAATCTAGTTATCAAATGTATGCCCCCCCCTCCCCAATGACGAAGAGGGAGGATTGTTGTAGCATCACTGGGATCATCAGAAAGGCTGGGAGCAGCTCAAAATGCAAGATCAGAGCCGCCAAGGAGCAATCACATAAATCTGAGAAACTGGGAGACAGAAGTAGCGTAGGGCGTATGCCAGAGAAGAGATCAAAGGGAGGCTGTGTGAATGAAAAAGATCAGATCTAAAACTAATTTAGCAAAGAGCAAATGGGAGAGCTGACACAAATAGCTGTGCATGCTATTTACCAGTACACTAAGCCAAGAGTTCTCAACCTTTCCAGACTATTGTACCCCTTTCAGGAGCCTGACTTGTCTTCGTACCCCCAAGTTTCACCTCACTTAAAAACTACTTGCTCACAAAATCAGACATAAAAATACAAATGCGTCTCAGCCATTACTACTGAAAATTTGCTTATTTTCTCATGTTTACCACCTAATTATTAAATAAAACAATAGGAATATAAATATTGTACTTACATTTCAGTGTATAATAAATAGAGCAGTATAAACAAGTCATTGGCTGTATGAAAGTTTAGTTTGTACTGACTTTGCTAGTGTTTTTTGTGTTGCCTGTTGTAAAACTAGGCAAATATCTAGATGAGTTGATGTACCCCTGGAAGACCTCTGCGTACCCCCAGGGGTACATGTACACCTGGTTGAGAACCACTGCATTAAGCAAATCTTTTTGATGTTACCCTATTTGTCCCCCCAACATAGGCTCTTACACTAGTACCATTAATACCTCTCTCCGACTTTGCAAAGGGAATTATGGAGGGGACTGAGGAATTATAAATACAGAGCATTATAAGCAAGATTGTGACACAGGAGGTACTGTTTGTTAGACTGAACAGTCTATTATGCAATTAAAACTGTTCCATTATAATCTATTTCTTCCATGTTTTAGTTTCTTCCATTGTCTAAGCAGGTCTCAAACAGGGATTCTAGGAGTCAGGAGGACATTTGAAGTTGAAATATTTGTGTTCTATGGCTCTCAGGTTGAAAGGGGCCCTCTATGTGCATTCAAAGGAAGATGTCCCATGGAACAGTGAGCTGGAAAATGTCCACGGAGATTTCCAGACACTTGAAAACATAAAATCGTCTCTAAGATTGAAGCCACTGGGAAGTGGTCTGTGTGCAAGTGAAGTTCTTTCAGTTGGGTTTTTTCAATGTTGACACACTATCTGTAATTTAAATCATGTCTGGAGATGAAATGGTAGGCCAGCTCCAGTCCCCGCATCCTCCATTTCAGCCATGCTCTGACCCTTTCACCCCAGGACAGCTGTCTTCAAGAAAAATTCCAGTGCCACTATTCTAGTTCCCCAAAGCAGAGACAGATTATCTTGTTTAAAGGTACATGCTCTACCATTCTTTTCCCCACTAACCTCCAAATGGGTTATAGACCCAGGCCTTTTAATTTAATTCTTAGAAAAAAAATATTTTAAAAACATATGAAACACGGAGTTTAGAAAATAGAGTGATAAACTGGTGACATTAGACTGAAATAGCGATAAGGTCCCTACAGTAGGGCATACTTTGGGTTGGGCCAGGATAAATGAGCCCTAGGAGAATGATGACCATAATGCTTAGTCTGTGCACACAAGGACCACTGAGCTGAGGCTCCCACCAGCAAGAACAGTTTTCAGAGGGAAAGTAGCACCACCAACTACCTAGAACTCCTTGCAGTGCGAGACACTGAGAAATGAGGATAGCTATGAAGGAACTTCCCTAGGGCCCTGATGTACCAAGGTACTTCAGCACTTGCCTAATAGGAATGGAGAGGGAAAATCAATGGCAGCTGACTGGAGTCTGAGGTAACAATACTTTTTGCTAGCTGCTTAGTAAATATGCATTTTCAGTATTAAATGTCATATAGGGCAATATAATTTTGCTCCTTCAAGGACAGTGAGGAGGCTTTAGAGGGATTTAGCAGCATGGGTGCACTTTAATGTATCCTAAAGCCCAGGCAGCTTTGTTGCCCAGTACTGCTCTAACTCCCCTCATACCAAGGTGAGCAGAGAAATGCTGCAACACTAAGACAAGCTGAGTTCTCTTCAGAAGCCCCGTTATAGCGAATCAACACCATTTAGTGACCCGATCCTGCAGGCTGATCCCTGCACCTATGCAGAGTTCATTAAAAAATCTGAGCCTTGATTAGCTGTCTAGGTAGCAAAGAAAGCTCGCTCTCTACCCCACTGCCAACATAAGGAGGTATGAAACACATTAAGAAGAGTCAATGAGTGATTGGAAAGCTATATAACATTGTTTTAATTAAAAAAATAAGGGGACTCTCAAACACAGCAAAAGGACCAGAAAGGCATGTAGGGAGACACTGGAAAAAGGCAGCAGATGTTGTAAAAGATCCACTTTTATGTTTCTCGTGCATCAGAAATGTGCAAACGTATGTTGGCAGAGCTACAGTCGCAGTCCACAGTGAGGCTCTCTCTTACACATCTGGAAGCTATTTGGCAAAGTGCAGAGTTCAAATGCTTTCTGTTTCAGCTGGTTTCAGACATACCTTTTCAGTGCAGGGGCTGAGCTCAGGGCGGTTCAATGCACAGACTCATTAACTGGGAGTTGCTATAGCTTTAGCATAGCTGGTTTCAGCTGTTTTCGCAGGCACTTATGGGGTTTTGGCTTTTTTTTTTTCTTCTATATCGTGTCAGCAACACAGAGAAATGGGAATGATGATAAAGAACAAGGAGGAGAGGAGGGAGGGAGAAGGAAGGGCACCACAACTGAGTGGAGCCTGGCCCTGTATCAAGAAACAAAATGTTCTTGGATGAAATCCAGTGCATGAGTTAACTTGAGTGCAAAGCAAACCATCCAGGAAATAAACGACTGTGCTGCACAGTAACATGGAGGGGTCACACTCCTAACCCATTTACTCTCCGCAGAAATCCACCATATTCTGCCTCTTTTAAAAATGAGAATGTAAAGGCTTGCTCTGTCCTGGGAGAATTGGCCATTTTACATCAACTGTATGAACTAATTCTGCAGCAGAGAAAGAGAATCAGTATGGCTGGGCTCAGGCTGCAAACCGTTACGCTGCTCTGGTATGCAAACTATGGGCCTCCCAGATGTGCAGCTCTTGTAGGAGGCAAACTCGTCTTTAAAACTGAATGTCTCCCTGCAGAGTGGGGCTTCTGGGACTGCCCCACTTTCTAGACAGTTTTTGTTTTACAAGCCTAAAGACATAATTTGTCATAAATAATGTCCTACAGAGACCGAGGGGAAGATGCCTGGGTAGCATGTACCACCCAAAATAAACTACAAGTACACAGGTTGCCTGACCTGTGCGTAGGACCTATGGGTGTCCTGATTATGGCTGAGCAGTGATTAACGTCTCGTTAGTGTTCTGTGGTGCCTTGATATAACCCAGCTCGACATTACCAGCTAGCCATCTGATGACTTCTCCAGCGCCCACTAGTATTCCTGTGACAACTGTGGTAATACCTGGCACCTAAATTAATATGTTCCCTTAGTTTGAGTTTTTTCCCCACCCCCCATGTCTTAATAGCTCTCACACACACACACAAATACAGTGCTGACAGGTTGGACTTGCAGGTGGATGACTTTAATTATTAAGTACATATGGCTATGGCTGTACAAGGGACAATCATTTATGGAGAAAAAAACTCCCAGTCTGACTGATATATTAAATGGAACCTAATCATCTTGAGGTAAATGCAGCTGTCCCTTTGAGACAGTACAAAGATCACCAAACTGATGTTTTCCCCACAGATTAATTATATTTTCTCTGTTTTACCTGTGATGAGTCCTACACATTCAGGTCTTTGAATGACACATCAAACCTTTGAGTGGCCTAATAAACCGCTACAGCTTTCCGAAGTCAAGCCTTAATGCCTATCTAATTGAGTTATGCTACTGTACTCCACCAGTTCCACCTTGCAGATCTCTAGCTAGAAGAACACCTTGATTAAAATAGGGGGAATAAGTGATCCAGTGGAATTCCTAGCACCTGAAGTTGTGTACCACACTATACGGACTTCACCATATATGGACTCAGTGGCAGGCCAGGTTTTGCAAGTGGGCAGGAAGGGTGCTGGGTGGTGGGCCGGAGAGTAAGCCTACCACACATTCACCTGGCGGTGACGGCTCCTGTCCCATGCGGCTGGGCGTGGCTCCACACTCTGGGCCTAGCAGTCTGGCACATAGGATTGCATTGCCACTCAGATTTGGCCTGGACACCCCTTTATCATGATCAGATTGGAGCCAATGGGATTGTGACATGGCACATGAGGCCACAGCATATTGCAACGCCTGGAGTAGGGAGCCAGGTCCAGCCCTGCAGGACAGGAGCTACCACTGTCAGGTGAGTGTGGAGCGGGCTCGCTCTCCAGCCCCCTGTGAAAAATCTGTGTCATACACCTCCTTTTTTTCAGTTACATAATATGTTTGAAAAGGCACCTGAAGGCTGTCGGTGGGGGTGGGCAGTTGCCCCACTGTATGGCATGCTGTCCTTATTTGTACTCTGCACTCCCATTAAAGACCTTTTGTCCTATGGATGTGCGAATGTATGTGCTGAGCTTCAGTTCTCACTTGCCAGCTTGTTTTATTATTTTTTCAACCCAGTTTTATGTGTAAAGGTTTCACTGGCCAGTTTCTCAGCCAAACACCTGGGCATTCTTGGTAACAGTTCAGAATGAAAGGAAAGCTATGAAGGAGAAAGAGAACCCAGGTGAGAGGAGAGCTTTCTGGCCCATCCACCTATTTACCTAGCTAGTGGTCATACCCTGCAATCTCACCTTCCTAATATATGTGCCTGATCAAGGAAGAGACTCCTTTTTGGAAAACATTCATGGTAGTTTCTGCTATTGCTGTACTTCTGGTGTGGGAGGAGATTTTAGAGGTGCTGCTGAACGAAGGTAGCGCACTGGGATCATGAAGAGGCACCACAGGACCTTATTGGGTGAGGTAAATCTCCTATATTGAATGTTTTCCAAAACTTAAAAATGTTGTGAGTTCAAGCAGATTCTAACCAGTCCATCCATCTCTACCCATTAGCCTCTAAACACTTTTTGGGGACAGTCACCTTCACTCCCATCAACTTTCAACAAATACAGGCCTATTTTTACTAATCTCATCCCATAATCTTTTATACTTATTGTTCTCTTCATAGCCCCTCTCATTTCTTCCAATAATCCTACTGGAACATAGTGCCTACAAATCATGCACAATACTATGGGTGTGGTCTCACCAACAGTCCTTTGAACAATCCCATAAATTATCTCCTCGGATTTCTGATCTATTGCACGAGTGACACAGCCCAGTATTCTGTTTACTTTTCTAATTGCTGCCAGACATTGGCTGATGGTTTTAAATTTACATCGCTATGATTGCCAGATAATTTTCCTTTTAGCATCATGCTTTGATCCAGTTCTCTACCTTTTTTCCTCATTAAATTACATTATACTATCCCTGCTGGATAGAATCTTGCTATTCCCCAACCCCACAATTTAAACCCACTTTTTCAGACCCAGAGGACTGAGTGTAATTTGCTTTGGAGATGGTTAATACGTCTAGAGAGGCCAGAGAGATTGCTGTAGAATTAGGTGGGGCATTCCCATTCTCATCACTCATTCACTGTGCTGCCCCCACACAGTCAGACACATGCCAGCCAGGGAGCCCAGAAGAAGGGCAATGAACACAGATTCTCTGCTGCATGGCAGTGCTGAGCAAAGCCATCACTTACGGCCCCAAGCTGGCCTAGAGAAAAATCTGTATTATGCTCTGCCTTATGCTAGACCCTGTAAAAACACATAAGAAGGCCTGATCTCTGCCCCAAAGAGGTACATACTAATTTGCTGTGCCTTGTTTCAAATTAGATTAACAAACAGTATGGGGGGAAAGAAAGCTGAGACCACAACAGCAAAGTTCAGTTTGCCCAGTTCCATAGGTGAGCTATAACCCTGAATCATTTGAAAGTGTTTTATGTATATATTGTATATATGGCTGACCACCTTATCGAACAATGATGTCACAGCATCATCTGTGTTGTCAAGTGGTAGTACAGTCCCATCCATGAGGCGCATGATCATGACCAGATGTCACACCGGAATGTGAAGGCTCCCACTGAAGACTTGGCATGATGCTTGGCTCTTTCTTCAATCCATTTTTCGCATCTGTCTTCCTCAAAGTGTTTCAAATCTTATTGATAGCTGCTCTCCATTCAGGTCAGTCCTTGGCTGTGTCTTTGAAGTTATATCAATATAGCATGAGGTGAGATTCTGCTTAAGTGTGTCCTTTAAAGCATTTCCTTTGGCCAGCCCTCCTGAACTTTCTGAGTTTCAGCTCACCATAGAAAACTTTTTTTCGTGAGTCTATCACCACCCATTCTGATAACATGACCTGTTCATCTAAGATGAGCTTTGATACTTGTTGCTTTGATGCTGGCTGGTTTTGCTCTTTCAAGGATGTTAATATTTAAAGACTCTGTCTTGCCAGTGGACCTGCATAACAGAGCGGACACCGCGCATGTGAATTTTTTCAAATTGCTTATGTGTCTGCAGTAAACTGTCCATGTTCCACACTCATATAAAAGAGATGCCATCACTGCTGCATTGTGTATCATCAGTTTGATGGTGTGCTTGTTGCCTATGGCAAAGTCTTCCACAGGCCTAGCTCACCCTTTATATTCTCTTTGTATTTCTTGATCCAGGGACCCCCTTATTTGATATGGTACTGGCACTATGGTACTGCCAGGTTTGTCAAGTGGTTGATGCTCTTTAGTTCTGTACCACTGGTGGTGATGTTTGGCCCAGTGGTGACTGGAACTGGCAGGAAGACTCCAGTTTTATCCATGCTGAAAGTAATTCCAAACTGTTCAGGCTTGTCTGCCTAAGTAAATAAGAGTCTTCCTTGTCCCTCAACTTGGCCTTAGCTGGCTGCAGTCTTGTAAGTGTCTCACAGAAGAAAGTCTCAAGGAGGGATTTGAAAGCTGCAACCCCTATGGATTAGTTCAGGAAGGGTGTTCCAAGGTTGGCTACGTCTACTGGGTTTACCTGTGCGCAGCTAAGCTCCTTAGGAGCTTCTGAGGAGGGAGGGTATGGAACAGAGCAGGGTATGGAGCGGCAGGCAGTTGGGGGGATAGGAAATAGCAAGCTATGAAAAATTGCCTCTCCGTTATCCCAGCCTCCCCAGTTCCAGAGTGTGGTGTCTGTCGTGGTAAAGAGAGAGAACAGACTATAATGAATACAAGGAGGATTTTTGTATTGATGCCATGGGAGTCAGTCAGGATCCTGTTGGGCCCCACCAGCTCTCTAGCTCTCAGGCTAATTAACCAAGTTTTTGCTAGAGGAGTGTCACCACACAGGGCCTCCCTAGTTCTCAGCTCGGGCTAAGAAGTCAAGGAAGGGGCTGCTGACTACACTGCACAGAACATGGAGCTCCTTTCCTGCCAAGCTTGAAAGATCAGTACCAGAAGGCTGGGCAGAAGGACTGCTGCTAATGGACCCAGCAGCTTCAACTTGTTCTGGGGGTATCTGTCTCCTCCCCCCTCCTATACAACCCTTGCCTTGTCCATAACTCACTATCTCCCACAGCCTGCCCTCAGAGCTGGTGCAACCACTAGGCAAACTAGGTGGCCGCCTAGGGCACCAAGATTTGGGGGGTGCCAAAAAGCAGTGCCCTGGTTCTGGGAATTCATGTGCTCCTGGCAGCCAGCTGCAGGCGTGAGCCTCCCCCACCCCCATGCACGTGCTCAAGCCCAGCCCCCCCTGCGGTGGGAGGGGGACTGGCTGCCACAGACTGCCCCAGGATCACTCAGTGCACGAGATGCTCCCCAGCTGCCACAAGATGCCCCCTGCCTGAGCCACAGGTGGCTGCCAGGTCCCCGGGGGCTGCAGGGGTGGTGCGCGGGGCGGGGGAGTATTGCACCTGGTGGGTTTAGTAGCCTGAACAAGTTGGGAAGGGACTTAGGGTACCCGGGGGAGGCAGGGAAGGGCTGGGCATGGGGCTCGGCCAACCAGGGGGCGTCTGCTCTGCTGATGTGCAAGACTCCAGTGCATTCTCCAGCTCTTGGACCACTGGTCCCAGGTGTCTCCCCGCCTGCACCTTCGCCTTGTCTGGCTACTTTACGACCCCAATGTTGCGTTCCTGAGCCCCGAGAGCTGCCAGGCTGAATCATAGAATCATAGAATATCAGGGTTGGAAGGGACCTCAGGAGGTCATCTAGTCCAACCCCCTGCTCAAAGCAGGACCAATTCCCAACTAAATCATCCCAGCCAGGGCTTTGCCAAGCCTGACCTTAAAAACCTCTAAGGAAGGAGAGTCCACCAGCTCCCTAGGTAACCCATTCCAGTGCTTCACCACTCTCTGAGTGAAAAAGTTTTTCCTAATATCCAACCTAACCCCCCCACCCCCACTGCAACTTGAGACCATTACTCCTTGTTCTGTCATCAGATACCACTGAGAACAGTCTAGATCCATCTGAATGCTGATCCATCTCCCTTCCCTCTGCAGTGCTCCAGGAGCAGGGTCTGCTCCATTGGGGGGCGCTAGGAAGGTAGGGTCACAGAGGAGCCCCCGGCTGGGTGCACACACAGGGAATGGGGCTGTATTGACACACACTGGGAGTCTTTAGAATGTCTGTCTCACGGGTCTCCCGGGGGAGGTGCATGCCAGTCTTTAGAAAGTGCATTAGCCCAGTGGGTTTCAAACTTTTCTTCTGGAGGCCCAGCTGAAGAAAATGGTTAATGCCCGCAACCCAACGGAGCTGGGGCTGAAGGGTTTGGGGCGTGGGAGGGGCTCAGGGCTGGGGCAGAGGGTTGGGTGCAGGAGGGGGTCATGTCTATGGGCTGGGGCTGCAGGCTCTGTGGTGGAGCCAGGGATGAGGGGCTTGGGGGCACAGGGCTAGGGCAGGGGATTGAGGCATGGGGTTACCTCGGGTGGCTCCCAGTCAGCAGCGCAGTGAGGGTGCAGAGGCAGGCTTCCTGCCTGTCCTGGCACTGAAGACTGTGCTGCACCCCAGAAGCAGCCAGTAGCAGGTCCGGCTCTTAGGCAGAAGCACGCAAGTGGCTCAGCGCAGCTCTCGCCTGCAGGCACACACCCCCAGCTCCCATTGCCTGGGTACCGGCCAATGGGAGTGTTGAGCTGGTGCTCGGGGAGGGGGCTGCACACGGAGCCCCATGCCCCCCTCCGCCTAGGAACTAGACCTGCTGCTGGCCGCTTCCGGGGCGCAGTGTGATGTCAGAACAGGTAGGGACTAAGGAGGGGACGGGAAGGGGGCGGGGGGCGCAAGGTGGAAGTTTCACCTAGGCGGCAAAATATCCTTGCACTGGCCCTGCCTGCCCTGCACCTTCCTTCATCAGGACACTCACTTCTCCAGAGTAACCTGCCTTCCCCTGCATGCTGGGCTCTGCTTAGTGAAGCTTGGAAGCACCACAGGAGTTACATTTTGGCTTGCAGAGCTGCTAAGCTTCACAGGAGTGTGGCTATAGGTTATCTGAAGGCAGAGGCGATGCTTGGTGGGGGGTGGGGACGTGTGACCCCATGTGCCCCCCAGATTTCTGCCAGGGTTTATATGCCTTGCCCTGAACCCTGCTTCATACCACCAGAACCTTTACATTGTGCCACCCCTCCCTCCCCCCCCCACACACACACACACCACCAATTACATCTCTGTCTGAAGGTTTCAGCTATCCTTTTAGAGACCTTTGGAATATCAGGTCTTATCTGTAAAGGAACAAATATAAAGATATTGAAAATCACTACATTTTCAGAGTAACGTAGCCATGAACAGTAGCCACCATAGATAAATAAAGAATAAAACTTGCCAGACAAACATGATTCCTTTATTGATAGGATTAAAAAATTAGTGGGAAATGGGAACACAGCAGATGTAGCGTATAGCAATGTAGTGAGCTGGGTTTAAGTGCCTAGCAGCGTAACACAGGGCTTGTTATTATGCTCGTCTTATTTAACATCTCCGTTAATGATCTCAATTAAAGAATAAAGAACATTCTAATGAAATTTGCAGATGATACTAAATTGGGTTCAAAAAAGAACTAGCTAAGTTCACAGAGGATAGGTCCATCAGTGGCTATTAGCCAGGATTGTCAGGGATGCAAACCCATGCTCAGGGTGTCCTGGGTGACAAGGTATAGATCACTTAATAATTGCCCTGTTCTGTTCATACTGCCCAGAGGGACCGTTGGTCTGACCCAGTGTGGACATTTTTATGTTCTTATGGGAAGAGTTGCAAACAGCAACAAGACAAGAAAACAATCCAAAGGGACCTAGAAAAATGAGGTTCTCTTCCTCTCTAATTTCTATGATTCAGAAACACTTGTTTCAAATGACTGAGCAAATCTTCTTCAGTAGATACATGGGAAAGGGTAACTGGCGCAGATGCATGAAAACTGCAGGCATCACAATCCACAGGCCAAGAACCATTGTTCTGGAGCCTGATGCTGCAAAACTGGCTGATCAAGAGAACCGTGTCTGCTATTGCTACTCTTGTTATAAGATCTTTATTTATTGTTCAGGAGAAGCTCTTGGTTGTAAAGTTAACAGTTCACTCATTAAGTACAAGGAAGAAGTGGAAATGGCATGCAGCAACTAAACTAATCCTGTTCAGTACAATGAATAGTTTTGTCAGGTTTCAGAAATTCTGTCCTGTCTTTGAGGAAGTGTTCTTTGGCTAGGCGCCACCTCAGTAATGGACAGAGCAATCTCAGCGGCAGCGATGGTACAAGGCTCATCTACGTCAATCAGCTTTTATGCATGGCGGAGAAAAAAATAGCACATAGACTTTACCGCGCTGAAGCACTAGTGTTTGGGCACAAGTGGAGCCTCACCATAAAGCCTAACAAATGCCATGGCTGCCTCTCCTCCTGGCCCTGCCCGAGACAGCAGTGTGGGGCAGCCCTAGGGCTGGGGATATGCCACCAGCACAGGAGGTAATGGACTGGAGCACCAGCATTCCCACCCAATGGGGGAACCTCTGAAGAAGTCCCAGTGCTGTGGACTGGGAGGGGAAGCCCTGGCAGTTCCCTGAAGTCCCTACCTCAGACAGGGCAGCAGCAGGAAGTGGGGGCTTCAGTCCAGATGCTGGGGTTTTCCATTGGGAGCAAGAGTGCTGGATGCCCTCATAGTTGCACTGTACCTCCTTCCAGGCTATGTCCTGCCTGGGCACTGGTGGCCTAGGCTCCCCATGCCTCAGCATTTCCTTCCCCAGCTGCAGCCCCGGGAATCTGCTTGAACTGGCTCTGCCTTCAGCAAGCCACATTCCATTCCGTGGCACGCCCATGCAGCACTCTGCAGCCCACCATCTCCTCCATCCCAGGACTGATGCCCTGCTGGAGAGGGGTCTTGTCCCTGGGCCCCCTCCTTAGGAAAACTGCGGTTTTCCTATCCCAGAGTGAGCTGGAAGCACGCCTGGAGACAGGACCCCTGCTGAGTGTCTGCCTGCCTAAACCCCTGAGTAAGGAGAGGAGAGTGCCAGCCCCTGGTCAGTGGGGTTGTTGGATCATAGGTGCTTGGGGTGAGGCATAGGGACAGATTACAGCAGCCAAGGTGAGCCTGTGAGGAAAAGGTGGCCTGCTGAGCCCAGCTGGGCTGAAGGTTTGATTTGGGGGGGGGGGTTGGGGGGAGGACTTTGATAAAAGACTCTGTGGCCCCAGAAGGGGTTGGACTGTGCAAAGTGCTCTGGCTGGAGAGCCAGGTCACTCCTACAGCTGGAGTAGGCCAAAGGACAGATAAGGGAAACTGAGGCAGAGTTGCTGTAGCACTATATCTAACGGGAGGGCATGCTGGACTGGCAATTTTGCTACACTTCCAAGCAGAGCTGGACAGGATGGAAGTTCCATTTCACTAAGGATTCAGAGATTTTGAAATCAAACTTTCCTCCAGATTAGAGTGAAAACCAAAAATTTCAAAATTCTTTATGAAGGAAAATTCTGGGGGAAGCAAATGCTTTATTTTGATTTCTACATTTTTATTTTGTACTGTAATATATAATTAAATTAAAATCTTGGGGGTCTTTTTCTAAATGAAATTCTGGTGAAATCAAGCTGGTTTTGAAAAGCATTTGATTTTTGACAGAGACACGACAGAATATGGTTCCTTCAAAGTGTCTCTGACCAGCATTACCTCCAAGTCCCTCAAAACACTGAGGCTTCCAAGGTCCTGTAAAGAACCGCCAGTGAAACGAAACGAAGGTTGAGAGCCAAATATTTCAGACCAGTTTGCATATTTAATACTTTGCCTCAGCCCCAGCTAGAAGCCTATGTATGCACTGGAATGAAATCTTAAGACAAACAGTTCAGGAAAATATTATTCCTGAAAAAAATACCTGCTTCAATGAGAGTATGAACAAAGAAGTCTTTGGTGATTAAGAACCAGCAGCCACTGTGTGCGCACACACAGCAGATGGGCACCAGACTGCTAGAGCCAAGCTGGGCTTTATAAAATTCATCATCCACTCCTTGTTCTTTACAGGCTGGATCTTGCTAATGTACCGCTTTACTGAGAAAAACCACCAAAGCCACATTCTTTTTAGTGTTGTTTTCTGCCTCCTCTCCCAGCAACATCATGTCATTTCATATTTTACCATAAAACATCTGACAGAGGACTAATTACCAAACCAAGAAGTAGCACACATCAGGTTACCAAGAAGTACTGTCTGATAGCTCCCTTTATTTGGCCATACTGCACACCACACAACCTGATACCGCATCCTCCAATAACCACACTAAATATAGCACATAATTAAGCAGGGAGCAACAGCCAAGTTCAGAGCTGATGTTGAAAGCCTCTGAGGTTGTGAGATTCCAACTTGTACTCAGTAATCCCAGATCTGAATCTGGCGCTGTGTGGCTGGCTGCAGCAGCATTACCTTGACCCAGTACACAAGCTTCACTTTTCATTTCCTTTGTGTAGCCTGAGACCCAGAGAAGGACCCGTGAGAACAGCTGCTCTGAGAAGGCTCTGGGTGCCATGGGCTAGCTAAGTGTTTTAGGCTGAGTAAACCCCAGGTCAAGGACTCTTGTTGAATTTATTTTCCTTATGGTAAATGATTTTGAGGAATCTTCTGAAAGATTTGTTTCTGCTCGAAAATCCTGCTGATTACTGAGGTTTTATTTCTGCTGAGTCACCCCATCAGTGATTTATGGTTGGGTTTTCATTCCGCTGTGGAGTGAGAGAGTTAAAAAGAGAAGCTAATATTGAGGCAGCAGTGGAGCAGAGATGTGCTCCAAACTCTCCTGGTTCACCTTGCACAATTGGACAGCTGCCGAGCATCATGCCCATGGACCCTAGCAGCTTACATCAAGAAAGAACCCAAAACCTCACATTAAATATCAATTACCATTTCAAAGGTTTTAGTTTGCTGAGCAGGAGCATTTCAGTACAATTCATTGTCTGATGTAAAGTGCTCAGGCACCAGCAAAGTTCTTTGCCAGAGCAAGTTTCAGATACAGAAATCAATTAGGGGGAAGATAAAGTGGGCAATACAAGGTAGGGCTGCACTATGGTTATTCTCGTGTCACTGTAACAAAAGCCCAAAAATTAGCATTTCTAGAAAAGTTTCAGTCCACTACTGTAGAGACAAGGTGGGTGAGGTCATATCTGTCATTGGACCAACTTCTGTTGGTGAGAGAGAGACAAGCTTTCAAGCCACACAGAGCTCTTCTTCAGGTCTTGGAAAGATACTCAGAGCATGTCTACACTACAAAATTGGGTCAACTTAAGTTAGTTCAACCTACAGCCACCACAGTAATTAAATCGGCTCTTCGTGTCACACTAGGCTCTTTCTGTCGGTGGTGTGCATCCTCACCAGTAGTGCTTACAGTGACTTAAGTGGGGCATTATGGGGCACTGACAGCTGGAGCCCTATCAGGCTGATACCTGGAACTCCACTGCCTCGAGCTGACAGCTTTTGAAAGTGTTATGCAGGTTTCCTTTGAGGATGAGCACTGACAGGTCAGATACAGAGAGATCACTTTGTGAAAAGTTTCGGAGTGGTAGATATGTTAGTCTGGATCAGCAAAAACAACGAGGAGTCCTTGTGGCATCTTAGAAACTAACAAATTTATTTGGGCATAAGCTTTCGTGGGCTAAGTGGGTTTTAGCCCACAAAAAGCTTATGCCCAAATAAATCTGTTAGGGTATGTCTACACTACGAAAATTAGGTCTATTTTATAGAAATCGATTTTATACAGTCAATTGTGTGTGTCCCCACTAAGCACATTAAGTCGGCGGAGTACGTCCACAGTACCGAGGCTAGCGTCGACTTTCTGAGCGTTGCACTGTGGGTAGCTATCCCACAGTTCCCGCAGTCTCCACCGCCCATTGGAATTCTGGGTTGAGCTCCCAATGCCTAATGGGGCAAAAACATTGTCGCGGGTGGTTTTGGGTACATATCGTCAGGCCCCGCCCCCCTTCCCTCCGTGAAAGCAACGGCAAACAATCGTTTCTCACCTTTTTTCCTGGGTTACCGGTGCAGACAACATATCATGGCAAGCATGGAGCCTGCTCAGCTCACCGTCATCTTACGTCTCCTGGGTGCTGCTGGCAGACGCAGTACTGCATTGCTACACAGCAGCAGCTCCTTGCCTTCGCGACAGCAGATGGTACAGTATGACTGCTAGCTGCCATCGTCGTCTCCTGGGTGCTCCTGGCCAACCTCAGTGAGGTCGGTCAGGGGCGTCTGGGCAGACATGGGAGTGACTCCAGGTCATTCTCCTCCTTAATTTTCATCTCATGGAGATTCAGTCCTGCCTGGAATACCATGCGAGCTGGAGGCTTCTGCCTCAGGCTGCTCTCCCAGCCGACAGCACCACACGGTCGCACCTATCCCAGCCTGCCCCATGCTCCCATGGCTCATGAAGCCTGGACAGTAGTAAGGAGCAGTTCAACTATAGGCTGCACAAGTGCAAAATGGTGGTAGAATGTGCCTTTGGATGTTTAAAAGCTCACTGGCACGGTTTGCTGACTAGGCTGTTTGCGATTAGAAGAGCACAGCAAGGCGCGCTGTGCATCAGAGAAGCTTTGAAAACCAGTTTCATGACTGGCCAGGCTACGTGTGACACTTCTGTTTGTTTCTCCTTGATGAAAACCTGCCCCCTTGGTTCATTCTATTTCCCTGTAAGCCAACCGCCCTCCCCTCCCCCCGCTTTGATCACCGCTTGCAGAGGCAATAAAGTCATTGTTGTTTCAAATTAATGCATTCTTTATTAATTTGTCACACAAATGGGAGGGATAACTGCCAAGGTAGCCCAGGAGGGGTGGGGGAGGAGGGAAGCACCGGGTGAGATGGTGGAGGAGGGAAGGTGGGAAGGACAAGGTCACACTGCACTTCAAAACTTATTGAATGCCAGCCTTCTGTTGCTTGGGCTCATCATAGAAGTGGCATGTCTGGGGCTCTGACCCAGAGTGGCCGTTTGCCTCTCTGGTTCTTTCGTAGGCTTGCCTGAGCTCCTTAAGTTTCACGCAGCACTGCTGCTGGTCCCTGTTATAGCCTCTGTCCTTCTTGCCATTGGAGATTTTTTTCAACTATTTGGGCATTCCGTTTTTTGGAACGGAGTTCTGATAGCACAGATTCCTCTCCCCATACAGAGATCAGATCCAGTACCTCCCGTTCGGTCCATGCTGGAGCTCTTTTGCGATTCTGGGACTCCAGGGTCAGAGCTGATGAGATCTGCATGGTCACCTCTGAGCTCACCATGCTGGCCAAACAGGAAATGAAATTCAAAAGTTCACGGGGCTTTTCCTGTCTACCTGGTCAGTGCATCTGAGTTGAGAGTGCTGTCCAGAGTGGTCACAATGGAGCACTCTGGGAGAGCTCCCAGAGGCCAATACCATCGAATTGCATCCACACTATCCCAAATTCAACCCATCAAGGTCAATTGCAGCACTAATCCCATCGTCGGGGAGGAGTAAAGAAATCAATTTTAAGAGCCCTTTAAGTCGACAAAAATGGCTTCATGTGGACAGGTGCAGGGTTAAATCGATCTAACGCTGCTAAATTCAAGCTAAACTCATAGTGTAGACCAGGGCTCAGTTTCTAAGGTGCCACAAGGATTCCTCGTTGTTTTTGTGAAAAGTGTTTACTCACAAGTGAGATGGTGTTTTTGTCTTTTATCTCTTTCCTGTGGGAGTTCATGCAAGAGTGTAGCGATTGTCCAATTCCACCCACATAGCTGTTATTGGAGCATTTAGTGTACTGGAGATACACACACCTATCACAACATGTGGTGTACTAAGATGCAGGGGTCTTGAAAGGTGTGTTGTGGGGAGGGGAGGGGTTTGATCATTGTAGCACTGGAGATATGCCTGCAGGTTTTGCATCTGTTGTTCTGGCAAGGTTTGGTGCCACTTTCAGTTGGTGTGTCTTGCTCTGTGAGGAGCTTGCTTCTGATGATGAACTTGGGAAGTTGTGTGGGGGGAGTTTGCTAGAAGGCCATTACAACAATCTGTAACCCACTTTTTATCTATGACAACACAGTTGTTAACAGGCCACTTCCTCTTCAATGGTCCTTTAGCATAAGTAGTTAGCACATTTTCTAAACTACCTGTTTGACCTTGTATTTAGCTGTGACACTGAGTACCTTTCCCAGAACTGAGGAAGAGATCTGTGTAGTTCAAAAGCTTGTCTCTCTCTCTCCAACAGAAGTTGATCCAATAAAATATATTACCTCAGCCACTTTGTCTCTAATATCCTGGGACTGACACATCTACAACAACAGTGCATAGTCAACTACTGTAGGTCATTTTGTATTGTTCCCTGGGTTACATTTCTAGTTCACCTCTCTGCTTTATTCATAGTACAAGAAGTTTAAAGTATGGTACTACTACCGGGACAGAGTCATTTCTTGTTAAGTAAGAGCTACCACAAATTCTTAGTGTGGCTTATTCCCTCAAGCATTAAATACAATTAAAGCATTTAAAAATCAATACACATTTTTAAAGTGTAATCTCCTGATTTTTCTCCATGGGTTCTCTCTATCTCTGGTGTTTGCTGTGCGGATTCTATTGTGTGTGTGAAATCTGACAATAACTCTGGTGCATTCACAAAAATGTCTTGAAGATCAGTCCATCTGCAGAGAGGAATACAAACACACTTCCTAGACTCACCCTAAGGACACGACTTGCAAACTTGGAGTTAAAAAACACTTGAAATTACTCTGTGTTCACAAAAAGACAGCTAGTCACAGCTCCTGACAGAGATTCTGGTCAATTAATCACTAGGCCAAATGTTCGACCCTTCTTGGGAATTCCATCTGATTTAAAAGAATAATTTACAAGTGTTGTTTATATTGTGTGGCAATGTTATTTAGAGACAAGAGAGTGCCCAGTCAAGATTAAGGCTCCATTGCACTAACTGCTGTTCAAACACACATCATCCCTGCCCCCAAAAGGTTTACAATCTAATCTGAAACAAGATGGAATAAGTGAGTGCAAACAAACACTAGAAGGGAAGTAGGAAGGGGAGGGAAGGGGAGAGTCATGAAGATAAAAATCACATGATTATATAGGTTGGCCATTGCACAACTTAATGGCTACAAATCATCTGAAAGATCGGATGACTTTCAAACAAGTCTTTACTAATTGGCTGTTTTCTTGTAACTGTCACAGCTGAAGTGGGTCCCTGAGGAGGTTTCTGAAGAAACAGAAAGTTTCTGGTTTATTTCATGAGTGGCAGCTTGGAAGAAAGAGTGGAGATATTTGAGGGAGTAGCAGAGAAATGGATATTTAAGGCTGCCATTTAAGGAGTCATGGAGTGAGCCAATAAGAGATGAGCCAATAAGAAAAGAAAGGATGGTCCAATGGTTAGGGAGCTAGTCTGTGACTTGGGAGACCCAGATTCAGTTCTGACTTCCTGTATGATCTTGGGCAAGTCCATTAATTTATCTGTGCCTCAATTTCCCATCTGGGAAAAACAGGCCTTCTCTACCTCCTGGGGGTGTTGTGAAGCTAAACAAAACTTTTTAAGATGACATTCCAAAATGAAACAATGTCAAAACAAAACGTCAAAATGGTTCATTCTGAAAATGTCAAAACCCAACATTTTGACCTTTTCCAAAAAAAATTCCTCATTTTTGATTCAGTCAAAACCATATACCAAATTCAACCTGAATCCGCAAATAGTTTGTCACTCTGAAACTACATTTTTTAACAAATTTACAGTTTGACCAAAAATTTCCCCCAGCTCGAGTAAAGTCAAAAAGCTTGAATTTAATGTGGTGGTAAAAAGAGATGTAATGAACAGTTTCCAAGAGTAGGGTGACATGGTCAGGGTAACAGGCTCCAATAATTAACGATAATTGGAGTAAGTGTTATAGAAAATGAAATGTTACAAAAGGATGAGGTTAGAGAAGCAGTAAACTGATCATATTTCATCATAAGCCACTATTTGAGAAAATTAAAGATTTAGCCTTTTTCATCGTATGGCTAATCCACTGAAGTGTAATTGAGAGATTCAAATCTTTCAATTCAGCTTTTCTGAAGAGCTCACTGGACCATTAATGGTGATTGTCAATAAGTCTTGAAACAATGGGGAAGTTCCAGATGAAGGAAGAAAGGTAATATTGTGCCAATATTCAAAAAGGGTAAATGGGATGACCCAGGTAATTATAGACCTGTCAGTCTGACATCGATCCTGGGCATGATAATGCAGAAGCTGATACTGAATTCAAAGAAATAAAGGAGGGTAATGTCATTAATGCAAATCAACATGGTTTATGGAAAATAAATCCCATCAAACCAACTCAATCTTTTTTTGATGAGATTACAAGTTTGGTTGATAAAAGTAGTAGTGTTGATGTAGTACACTTAGACTTCGGTATGGCGTTTGACTTGGTACTGCATGACATTTTGATTAAAAAAAGAATAATATAAAATTAACATGGCATAAATTTAATGGATTAAAAACTGTCTAACTAATAGTCCTCAAAATGTAATTGTAAATGGGGAATCACCACCAATCAGGTATGTTTCTAGGGCGGTCCTGCAGGGATAGATTCTTGGCCTTATGCTATTTAACATTTTTATCAATTAACTGGAAGAAAACATAAAATCATCACTGATAAATTGAGGAGTGATAAATAATGAAGAAGCCAGGTCACTGATACAGAGCAATCTCGATTGCTTCCTAAACTGGGCACAAACAAACAACATACATTTCAATAGTTTGATTTAAATGTATAAATCTAGGAACAAAGAATGTAGCCCACACTTACAGGATGGTAGACTCTATCCTGGGAAGCAGTGACTCTGAAAAAGATTTGGAGTCGTGGTGGATAATCCGATGAACACGAGCTCCCAGTGCGATGGTGTGGCCAAAGGGCTAATGCAATCCTTGGGTGCATAAACAGGGGAATCTTGAGTAAGAATAAAGTATTTTTTTTACCTCTGTATTTAGCACTGGAATGGCTGCTGAAGGAATACTGTGTCCAGTTCTGGTGTCCACAGTTCAAGAAGGAAGGGTCAGCGAAGAGCCACAAAAATGGTTAAAGGATTAGAAAACATGTTTTACAATGACAGACTCAGGGAGCTTAATCTATTTAGCTTAACGGAGAGGAGATTAAGAGGTGACTTGATCACAGTCTATAAGTACCTACAAGGGGAACAAATACTT
Organism: Mauremys reevesii; assembly: GCF_016161935.1. Taxonomy (NCBI): domain Eukaryota; kingdom Metazoa; phylum Chordata; order Testudines; family Geoemydidae; genus Mauremys; species Mauremys reevesii. The sequence goes on along the minus strand of NC_052628.1, from coordinate 40,717,089 downwards.
AATAATGGGCTCTTATATCTAGCAAAGGTAAGTATAGCATGATCCAATGCCTGGAAGTTGAAGTTAGACAAATGTAGACTAGAAATAAGGTGAAAATTATTAACAGTGAGGGCAATTAATCATTGGAACAATATACCAAGGGCTGTGGTATATTCTCCATCCCTGGCAATTTTTAAATCAACGAATGTTTTTCTGAAAGATCTGCTCTAAGAATTATTTTGGGGAAGTTCTACAGCCTATCTTATACAGGAGGTTAGACTAGATGATCACAATGGTCTCTTCTGATTTTGGAATCGATTATAAACCTGGTCTTCTGTCTGCTCTTGCTATGAAATCATATTATTCCAAACCTTTGGCTCCATTACTATTTGAGATAGATCACTATTGTTTTACACACACACACACAATTTGTTTCTGGTCTTTGTTGTCTAGATTTTCTCCCATTATCTCCATAATCTAATCTAATCTAATCTATCTACACACACACACACACACACACACACACTAGGAATGCTCCCATGTTATTTAGTCTGCTCAAAAAAAGCATTTTATATTCATATGAGAAAAAATGGAGTGCCTGCACTTACACAACATTCAGTGAGACACTGTTCCTAATGGTTTAATACCAGTTTTATTTTTATTTATACTGCAAGAAACTTATAGCAGTGTAATTAGCAAGGCTGTCAATATTACTATAACAAACATAACTAACTATGCCATTATGCTTGTACATCATTGTGACATGCCATCAGTAATACTAGCAATTATGTATATATGTGAAATGAGTCCCATGTCCCAAAGCCTTTGTACCAATGTACAATAAGTGCTTGTAATACAATCTGGGCCTGCAATTGCCTTCCAAGCCTAGGAGCTTCTCAACTGGCATAGGCCTCCTCGAGGATGTTAGCGTGCTATTTCAATATCCATATGACTTTGTACCTGCCCCAAGTATCAGGATGTTATTCTGACAGGATGCTGTCGGATTAGAAAAACGTGATGGAGTCAAAAATATCTTCCTGTGAAGTTGATGGAATTCATCCCAAAACAGCTGAGCTATATTTTAAAGGCCATGGGTAAGGTTCTGTGCTGTGCCTCTAACCACAGAACTCCCAGTCTTGGTTGGGGAGGGTAAGGCCACAACAGTATTAAGACACCTTTGTGCCCTCCTGATCCTTGAATGTTACAATGGCTAGAGAGTCCCCCAGTGTAAGTTAGACAGCCCAGAGACACTGTCTAGTTACAGTGCCTCCCTGGATTGCCATATGCAGTCCTGACTAGCATCTCTGAAGCCCTGTATACTGAAGCCCCACCCCAATATAACCCTCTCACACCCAGCCCCCACCTGCAATACACCACCTGTCAGGGTTTATGAGGGGGTCTGAGGAAGCAGACATTCAGCTGTTTTTCATGGTGACAGATACAAGGCTTTCAGATCCATTCTGTATTACTCCAGTCCTTTCACATGATGTAAAGGGCTGGAGTGGAGGTGAGGATAACACCTATATATATAGGTGTTAAACTGTGCCTGCAATTTTGTGGGTGTAAAAATGAAGGCTGATCTTTAAAATATATATATTTTAAAATTGCAGGCACAATTTAGGTCATTGACATATCTAAGTAACTAACTGTCTCTGGAGATATCTAAATAGTGCCTGCTAAAAGGGAGGCTTGATTAAGACTGGGCTGAAAAGGTGGTCCTATTGTGAGCTTATACCTAAAACTAGCACCCTGACAGAGAGATAAAAGAAATAAAATGTAAGCAAAAAAGGAGTTCAGGAGAGTTGGCAGTTTCTCAAAGACACAATATTAAGGGTGCAACTGCAAACTACCCTGTCATGAAGAAAAGATAAGAAAAACAGTAAGAGGACAATGTGGCCCCATCAAGAGCATTTTGATGACCTGAAAAATCAAAGAGGAATTCTACAAAAATGGAAGCCTGGGTACAAAAGAATAGCTCACGCGTGTGAAGACAAAATCTGAAAGGCTAAGGCACAAAATGAGTTACATCTACCAAAGGACATATATATAAAAGGCAATAAGAAGAGGAGCAAGAGAAAGAAGAAGGAAAGTGTAGGTCCTCTGCTTAATGGGGAAGGACAGCTAATTGATGACATCCAGAAGGCTAAGTTGTTTAATGCTTAATTTCATTCAGTCTTCACTAAAAATGTTAATGGTAACCAGATACTCCACACAATTAATGGAGAAAGGAATACAAGTCAAAATAGGGAAAGAACAGATTAAAGAACATTTAGGTAAATTAGAAGTATTCATGTGAGCTGGGCAGGGGCGGCTCCATGCCTCAGCATACCAAGCGTGTGCTTGGGGTGGCATGCCGCGGGGGGCGCTCTGCCAGTCGCCGGGAGGGCGGCAGGCAGGTTGCCTTCGGCAGCATGCCTGCGGAGGGTCCGCTGGTCCCCCCGGCTCCGGTGGACTTCCCGCAGGCGTGCCTGCGGAGGGTCTGCTGGTCCCGCGGCTTCGGTGGAGCCGCGGGACCAGCAGACCCTCTGCAGCCACGCCTGCGGGAGGTCCACCGGAGCTGGGGGACTGGCGACCGGCAGAGCTTGGGGTGGCGAAATGTCTAGAGCCGCCCCTGGAGCTGGGCCTGTTGAAATTCACCCTAAGGTACTTAAGGAACTAGGTGAAGCAATCTCAGACCTGTTATCAATTAGCTCTAAGAGTCATCAAGGATGGGTGAGGTTCCAGAGGACTGGAGAAAGGCAAACATAGTACTGGTCTTTTAAGAAAAAAAAAAAAGGTGGGGGGGGAAATTACAGACCAATCTGCCTAATTTCAATACCTGGACAGGTGGCAGGGTGCTGGGCAAGGAGAGCTTAAGCAGCCCCCTGCCACGCCCGTCCAAGTAGGGGGTAGATTGGAGTGGGTTGAATAGACCTGTGCTTGTCTGGCAACTAGAAACAGCTGCCAGCCTAATTAACCTGGGGCGATAAAGGCTGGGTGAGAGGGACGGATGAGGGGAGAGGCTGAAAGGGACTGGTGCTTCTGGTCTGCTGCTCGGAAAGCCTGGCTGTAAAATCCCGTATATAGATAGTAAGGTGGTGGTGGGAAATAACTATAAATAAAGTACACTGGTGATTGCACCAACCTGAGGGATCCTTGACTGGTTTGTGAGGGCAGCAGGGGCAGAAGTAAGAGGGGTTCAGCTGCGCTTCGCTACAACAGATACTAGAACTAATTATTAAACAATCAATTGGTAAGCACTTAGAGGGCAATAGGGTGATAAGGAATACCAGCATGGATTGTCAAGAACAAATCATACCAACCGAACTTAATTCCTTTCTTTGACAGGTTTGCTGACTTAGTGGATAGGAGGGAACCTGTAGACATGAGATATATATATCTTGATTTTTGTAAGGTTGTTGACACAGTCCCACATCACATTCTCATAAGCAGATGTCGTCTAGATGAAATTTCTATTATGTGGGTGCAAAACTGGTTGAAAGACCACACTAAACTAGTAGTTATTCATAGATCACTGTCAAACTGGGGGACATACCTAGTAGAGTCCAGCAGTAGTCTTCCCTGGGTCTGGTACTATTAAATATTTTCATTAATGACTTGGATAATGGAGTAGAAAATCTGCTTATCAAATTTGCAGATAACATCAAGCTGGGAGGAGTTGCAAGCAAAACAACCTTGACAAATTGGTCTGAAATTAATAAGATGAAATTCAATAAAGACAAGTGCAAACTGCTACACCTGGGAAAGAAAAATCAAATGCACAACTACAAATTGGGGAATAGCTGTGTAGGCAGTAGCACTGCTGAAAAGGATCTGATGGTTATGGTGGATCACAAATTGAATGTGAGCCAACAACGTGATGCATTTGCACAAAAAAAAAAGGCTAATATTCTAGGGTGTATTAATAGAAGTGTCATATGTAAGACATGGGAGGTACTGTCCCCACTCTACTCAGCACTGGTGAGACCTCAGCTGGAGTACTGTATCCTGTTCTAGGCATCACACTAAGAAATGTGGACAAATTGAAGGGAGTCCAGAGGAGAGCAAGAAAAGTGATAAAAGGTTTAAAAAACCTGACCTATGAGGGAAGGTTTAAAAAAAAAAACTAGGCATGTTTAGTCTTGGAAAAAGGAAGACAGGAGAATGGTGATTGGGAGGGAAAACACCAGATAACAGTCTTCAAATATGTTAAGGGCTTTAATAAAGAGCGGAGTGATCAATTGTTCTCCGTGTCCTCTGAGGGTAGGACAAGCAATAATCTACTCAATCTTCAGCAAGGGAGGTTTAGATTTATGTTAGATATTGGGAATAACTTTCTAAAGATAGTTATGCTCTGAATTAGGTTCCAAGGGAGGCTGTGGAAGCCCCATTACTGGAGGTTTTAAGAACAAATTTGACATCTTTCAGGGATGGTCTAGCACTACTTGGTCTACCAGTGCAGAAGACTGGATTAGATGACCTTTTGTGGTCCCTTCCAGCGCTACATTTCAATGATTCCATGATCTCAGCAAAACAAGAAGCTATTAGAATACAAAAGCCCTGTTCTGATCTTACATGCAAACACTCTTTAGCTCCAGCTAAATAGGAAGTTGTGATTAGCTAAAAACATATTTAGACAATAAAAGGGAGATTTTTAAAGACACAAAAGGCCCTGGTCTCATTGATTTTCCATGGGAGCTAGGCACCTAGCTGCCATTTGGAGAATCCCCCTCGAAAGTTTTATTGTTGACTCAGCTAACGCTGTATATCAATATATGCAGTATATGCATTCTGGTTGATTCATACTACACCAATCAGTGTGCCCATAGCTGAAGTTGGCCAGAGCCTTCTGTTTAAGAGCTGATTTTTCAGTTGACCTAAGACGCTATATTTAGACTGCAAGCTCTTTGGGGAAGACACAATGTCTTTGTATGGCATTTAGTACAATATAATTATTAAATGGTAGTAATAATCCACAGACCCAAGAAAACAGATGATTTAATAAAAACGCTAAATACAGCTTTTACCCAGTTATTATGAATGGACGAGCTATAATGAATCAAGTGTCTAGTTCTGAAACACAATCATTTGTTGAATTTGAAAAAAATATTTTAAAAGCTGGCAGCTCAGCCATTTAGTCAAGTAACCCCTGACATTCTCTAGACAGAGGTTTTCAAACTGTGGGGTGTGCCTCCCTCGGGGGGTGTGGAAGAATGTTCAGGGGGGCAAGCAGCAATGCCTGGCAGGGCTTGAGCCGGGAGCAGTGACTCCCAAAGGGGCTCCGGCCAGCAGCACCACCTCCAACCCCGATTCATCTCAGCAGGCCACCCAGCCTGTGGGTCAGTGTCAACTGCTACGGCCATGCTGATTTCCACTCCTGGCAGCCTCTGTGCTCACTGCCGGCTCTGTCCTTAAGAGACCATCACACGTGCCTTCCCCCATCCTGAAAACCTGAGGCGGGAGGGGCAGGTATTGTGTCTATTTTTGTCTGGTTTAGAGGTGGGCCACGCAACCAAAAATTGTAACTCAAAAGTTTGAAAACTGCAGCTCTAGACACTGCAAATCAGCAACCTTACACAGATCTGTACACTAAACCCCATTAAAAACAGTGATGTATGCCATGATATACATCTACCATGTCAATCTCAGGCATTCCAACAATACACCAAGGACACAGCCAGGGACCGAGAAACCTATATGCCAACACTTCATATACTTATTATTCAGAAATTTCTTCAACCACCTTCTTTTCCAGCACTGGCACAGTCCATTCCACCTTCAGGGTATGTAAATTGTGTACCTAATGATGAGAAAAAGGGATGTTTTATAAATTCACTATACTGGTTATTGTCAAAAAGAGAGGTCACAAAGGCTTCAAATGATACCTTTTCCTCTCCATCAGAGAATTCCTGATTCAGGAAAGCTTCCCTATCGAAATCAGTGGGGCCTAGGCATGGGATTAACGTTATATGCATATATAAGTGCTTTCTTGAATACAGATGGACTTAAACACACGCTTAAGTGCTTTTTTGAATCAGAGCCAGTCCTCAATTCCAATGGAATAAAATGTCAGATCTACAGTAGATTTTATTTAATCCCCACTTTAAGTGCAAAACTCAATTCATGCTTAACTGTGGAGCTGTGGCTGGCATCTCCATACTATTTTCAATGGGAATACTAAGTTTTAATATACATAGGACCACACCAGAAAGTGATGCCATGGAGACTAAGGAGGGCACTTGCCTTTATTTTGCTCTGCAATGTGTAATACAAACTGTTCCAAATTACGGCAGGCATCAGCATATTTTAAAGTCTAATTTTCTGTAAAAACCACCATACCAAGAGCATTGTTTGAAAGAATTCATGTAAATTAGTTTAAAAAACCAAAGCTATATGTCTGCAATACTTACCCTATTCTACAAACTAAGTGGGGATTTTATACATTCTGAACAAGTGTGCACACGGTTATTTATGAAATATGTGCAGGTGTCACACTCCATTGACTAAGTTTAAATACTGCCATAACAGAATATTTTTAAAGACACATCTGTAAAACTATTTGAACATGCACAATTTTTAGATAAATCCAGGTAAATAATTATTTATTGATCAAATGATTCCAATATTTCCTCTCCATAGGCCCTTCCATCACCATTTTATGAACTAAAAATTAAAAAAAACAACGACTATGATTACATCTTATGCAGTGTCAGTCAACCGGAATGAGCAGGCATCAGGCCTAGTGGTTGGAGCAGTCATCAGTAGTCAGGAACCAAAGCCGAGGGGTAACAGTGGAGGACAGGAATGGGATACCAGAGCCAATGGATCTAGCTGGAATCTGTAGTCAGGAGGCAAAGCCAAGAGTCAAATGGGAGAGCAAGAACTGGAACAAAGAGGTTATCAGGCAAGGAGGGGTTCAAGGCAGGGACAGGACAGAGGCAAGGCTAGGAGCAAGGCAGGACCAGGAGGAACAAGATCACGCAAGAGAAGTCAGAGGGGTGGGAATGAGCATTAAGAAGCCAGCTGCTGCTCCTGGCTTAAGAGCCAGTCTGCTGGCCCCTGCAGCCAAATAGGTGACATGGTTAATCAGGCAGCCTGCTGCAGGCCAGCTGAATTGATGAGGGTGCCTGGAGACTAGCTTTGCTGCAAGCCCTGATTCCTGGGGGAGGGGAAAGGAAAAAGAAGGTAGCAAACCACAGATACTAACATTTGAATGACAAAGACTTCTGAATAAATTCCAGCCATGTGATGTGTGTGTAACATTTCCACGCTGAATCACATGTAGAAAAAACTGTTATGAAACACAGGCATGAGCAAGTATGCGCACACACACTCAATGGGCTTACAACACAAACAAAACACTGGCTTTTTTTTTTTTTTTTTTTTTTTTTTTTTAAGCATTAGCCAAGTTTCAAGAAAGATTTTTCAAGTTTCACCTGAGATTGGGTCACGCTGGCAGTGTTCTTCCCTTGCACAGGAATAGGGCACCATAGTTTGGATATTTTAAAGGTACAGCCAAGGAAGGTGTTGAGCCTGTCACAGCACACGAAACACCCACTTCACAAACGAGGGTAATCCTCTTGGACCCTGAACATCCAATCACATTCCCTCTCCCTTAAATAATCATTAGCTTAAGCCACACATCCAATGTGAGATCAATAGAAAGTCCAAGCAGTCTCCAGCACAGACCTTTCAACCCATTGCATCATTTATATTGTAGTTTACCAGATTTTTTTTATCTTCCGATATAACATGAAAAAGTACCCACAGCACTGTTGTTTATTACCAGTTACCACATGACTCATCTTCTCTTTGACGATGGCTTATGTGAAAGAGCTGCTTATTGTTCCTTCTAGTCTGTGGCCATGAACAGGGGCGGCTCCAGTCCCCAGCACGCCAAGCACGTGCTTGGGGCGGCATGCCGCGGGGGGCGCTCTGCCGGTCGCCGGGAGGGCGGCAGGCGGCTCCGGTGGACCTCCCGCAGGCACGCCTGCGGAGAGTCCGCTGATCCCACAGCTCCGGTGGTGCACCAAAGCCGCAAGACCAGCAGACCCTCCGCAGGCATGCCTGCAGGAGGTCCACCGGAGCCGCCTGCCGCCCTCCCGGCGACCGGCAGAGCGCCCCCCGCGGCATGCCGCCCCAAGCACGTGCTTGGCGTGCTGGGGACTGGAGCCGCCCCTGTTCATGGCCACAGACTAGAAGGAACAATAAGCAGCTCTTTCACATAAGCCATCGCCCTGCTTGGGGAGGCGAAATGTCTAGAGCTACCCCTGGCCATGAATAAGGCTGTGAGTCTTTCATGGAGATCACAGAAGTCACAGACAGATTCCACGACTTTCTAGGACCTCCGGGACTTCTGCAGCGGCCAGTGCGGCTGACCCCAGGGCTGCACAAGCAGCTAGGGCAACCCCAGGGCCAGTTACACCAGCTGTTGCTTGGGTGGCTCCAGGCAGCTGGCCCCAGGGACGGCTGGAGTAGCAGCAGTCCCAGGCACTCTCCCAGAACAGCGGTCGGACCTTGGGCCACCCACACACACCCTCCCACCGGGGCAGTGGCAGTGGGTCCCTGAAAGGCCCCCCCCAGAGCAGCAGCAGAGGAATGCCAGAGCGCTTCCCCCCAGAGCACCTAAGATTTTGTCAGGAGTATTTATAGGGTTACAAATACTATAACAACACTATATATTTATCGTCATGAACAGGTCACGGCCTGTGAATTTTTATTTATTGCCCATGACCTGTCCATGACTTTTACTAAAAATACCCACGACCTAAGTTCCCTGTAAGCTGGTGGCTGCACAGCAACCTATTTAGCACCACTCAGGAGCTCAGGGAACCTGTCCAGAGATCTGCCACGGCTGGAGGAGAGGTGCTTCACTCCCCCAGCCCCAACCAAGCCCAGCCCCCAACCTGCCGGGACGGCACAGCCCAGCCCAGACCCAGGCACAGCCGGGGTGCTTGGTCCCAGGCCTGGCCCAGGCACCGCTCTCCCAGCCCTGAGCTGCCACGGCAGGGAGAGGTGCCTCTTCCACCCCATCCCTCCCAACACCCCAGGTGCTGCTGCGGGGAGAGAGAGCTGGGGGGAGTCCTCCTGTCATAGTCCTGGACCCAAAGGTGGATTTACAGTGAAACACAGGGTGCCTGGCATGGGGCCACCCAACGACAGGGGGTCCCAGGGCTGGGCAGTTGCGGGGGCAGAAGCATGCTCCTGCCGGCTCCTGCTGTAGGCTACGCATCCACCGGCAGCCAAGCTCCTCCTTCTCCCGCCTCCTCCCCCGAGCATCCTGTGTTCCCACCCCCTCCCAGAGCTTCCCCTGCTGCCAAACAGCTGTTTGCCGGTGCTCAGGTCATTCCGGGAGGGGGAGTAGGCGGAGAAGAGGTGGGGGCGGGGCCTTAGGGAAGGGGGTGGAATTGGGGCAGCGTGAAGCAAAGGCAGGTCCCCTGCAATCCGCATACACCTCTCCCACCCTCTGCCGTGAGCCACTCAGGGCAGGGAGCACCCGCACGACCCCAGCCTACACCTCCACCCCCTGCCCTGACTTCTGCACCCCTTCACGCAACCCCAGCCCCTGCCCTCTCTGACTCCTGCACCCCCCTCACCACCAGACCCCTGTTCACCCTGACTCCTGCACACACACCCATATCCCTACCTGCACACCTCGCACCAAATGGGAGCTGCCCCAGGTAAGCGCTCCACACCCCAACCTCCTGCCCCAACCCTGAGCCCCCTCCCGCATCCTAACTCCTGGCCAGACCCTGCACCCCAACCCCCAGCCTACTCCTGCACCCTAACTTCCTCCCAGACCCTGCACTCCCAGCCCTGAGCCCCCTCCCTCACCCTAAGTCCTGGCCAGACCCTGCACCCCAACATTTTTTTACCTTTTTTTTTATAAAGCACTCTTATCCAAAGCACTTTACAATAGTTAGCTAACGGTACAAACAATATTTGGAAAGGTCATTAAGTGGTCCACCGACACCCTCAGCAATTTTCAAGTGGTCTGTGGAAAAATAAGTTAGACTACATAAACAATCAAGGTACCTCACTTTATTTTCATTTACTTCCTACTAGTTATAGGAGAAGGATGAAGAAAAAAAGAATGAAAAATGGGGGTCTGGGGGGACATAAGAGACAATGTTCTTTTTCTTGGCTGGGTCCCAAGGAGGGGCCCCAAAATGAATCTGAGCACACTGGTCTACACTAAGCACTGAGTCAAAATGAATCTGAGCACTGAGGCCTGGTCTACACTAAGAACGGGGGTCGAACTAGGGTACGCAAATTCAGCTACATGAATAGCGTAGCTGAATTCGAAGTACCCTAGTTCGACCTACTCACCCGTCCAGACGCGGCGGGGTTGAACTCCGCGGCTCCCCCGTCGACTCCGCCACCACCGTTTGCAGTGGTGGAGTACCGGAGTCGACCGCAGCGCTTCCGGAGTTCGAACTATCGCGTCTAGATCAGACGCGATAGTTCGAACTCCGAGAAGTCAAACTCACCGCGTCGACCCGGAAGGTAAGTGTAAACCTACCCTGACTCTAAATTCGCCACTGCCCAGAGCACCCTCCTGTACCTCAAACCCCTCATCCCCAGCCCCAGCCCCACCCCAGAGCCCGCACCACCAGCCAGAGCCCTCACAACCCTGCACCCAACCCTCTTCCCCAGCCCTGAGCCTCCTCCCACACTCAGAACCCCTTAACAAAATTCATGTGGTAGGGATGGGGTTATGTGCACCAGTATGAAGGTGATGTATCACACATCACCTCCATATTGGTGCACATAAAATTCATTCCGCACATGGGTGGGAAAAATTAGAGGGAACGCTGCCCATGACTAAATTGCAGCCTTAGCCCTGAACAATCTCCCCTTACCATTCTTTCTGTGGCTGGCTACCTCAGGAGCTGATATATGAGTTGCTACCTCCCTTCCCTGCTTTGTTTTGGCCACCTGCCTGAGGCAGGGACCTATACGGAAAGAAAATTATCCAGTTTGGCTCATCAATTTTTCACTCATCCCTTCATACTGGAGCTAACATTCTCTGTATTTCATTCTCACACAAAGTAATCAATTTGTTCCCTACCATTATCTGGGCAGCTCTCCCAGAGGCAGATTAAGGCAGGTGCCTTGGAATCTGGGCTAGGTGGTCTGAGGGAATTTATGCCATAGGAAATCAAGGAAAAGCTAAGTAAGGACTGGATGCATGCACTTATGTCTGCAAAAATGTATATGCAATCCTGAATCTAATTTTCCATGCGCAACTGCACATGCACATTTGTATGTGGACATGCAGATTGCCATTACGCATCTACACTGCCATTTGTGTGTGAGTGCCTAATCCATATGTACAGTTGTGGTAATACTATATACCAATTTGGTACACAAATAAGCATGCACAATTGTGCACACATATTTCTAAAAATCAGGCCCTGCTTAGGGAAGCTAAATAGAGGAAATCTAAACAGGGCCTGCTCTAGGTTTTTTGCCGCCCCAAGCAAACCCTCCCCCCCTTTTCTTTTTTGGCTTTTACACATTTGCACTTTTCAATGTCTTGTTTTTGACTGTTTAAAATTTTAAAAAATGAAAACAGAGAATTTGTAGTTAGTGAAATAAAACAATTTCCTACTAGTGTGCTCATTTACTCACTGGGCCGGCCATGGAGTGAGCTGGGCTGTGTCTGCCTGGGCAGAGCTAGGGCTGCCCCTGCGCCAGAGGCCTTGGCATAGGCAGGATGTCAGCACCAACCCCAGGGCTCATGTGGTCCATTGCAGGTCGGACCAAGTCACGCTGCTGGCAGGCTACCCAGCCTGGTTGTCGCTGCCGAGTAGCCAGAGGTGCCTGGAGCTGAATGGGAGACGCCGAATAGCTTTCCTTCCCCGCGAGCACGCCCGGGGGCTTGGCGCTGCCCTCCAGAGCTGGCTGTCACAGCCCCGTGCAGGCAGGAGCAAGCAGCGGGCGTTAGGCAGGAGCTGGGGGGGGCTGCCCGGTCCCTCCAGCCAGGGCACAAGCGCCTCCACTCCCCCGGTGCCAATCCCAGTCTGAAATGGCTGTAGCAGCCCTGCCCATGGTCCCACGTCTTGCTATGGGAAGGGAGGAGGGGAGAAGGTTCTGAGAGCAGGGTTGCGGCCTGGCTTCCACACTGGCCTAGGGCCCCCGTGGCTAGAGGTGCAGTCAACCCCAGGGACCCTGGCTTGGGGCAGCCTCAGCAACACCCTAGAGTCCTGGGCAGTCACCCCACGGCGTGGCAAGGGACACAGCCGGCCAGGCAGGGGGCACTGCCTGTAGCTCTCACACAGAGTGAACTAGGGCGGCTGCGGGATTCGGCTGCCGGGGCCCAGGGCAGAACAGCCAGTGACTGGTGATTGCAGGGCAGTGTGCCCGGGCCTCCTGCTCCCTGGGATCCCCACAAGCCAGCCACGGGCTCGGCCTGTGCAGCGGCACGAGTTCTGCTCAGTCCGGGCTGCCGCTCCCCTCCCCTGGCAGGAGGCAGTGAAGTGGGGAGGAGGATGCAAGGACAAGCCGGAGGAGGAGCCCGCAGCCGGTGCTGGAGGAGCGGCCTGCCCAGCTGCCATGTTCCACCGCCACTCCCTGCGCTCCATGACCAAGGCAGGGCCACGCTACCAGCTCCTAAACTGAGGGGGGCTGGCCGCTGCCCATGGGAGAGTGGCAGGGACACACTCCCCACTGAGCCGGATCCCCCTGCCCCACCGCACAGCCCCGGCTGCACCCGGTTAGAGAACAGGGCAGTCAGGATCCAGCCCAGGACACTGCCTCAGGTCGGAGCTGGGGCCCCAGCATTATGCTGCCCCTGGTAATTTGCCACCCCAAGCACCTGCTTGTTTTGCTGGTGCCCAGAGACACCCCTGAATCTAAACAGTCTGTTGGGAAGAGGTAGGAAGAGTTTGTCCAGGGAGAGGGGCTTGGAGAAAGTCCATTTGGGGGCTTGACAAAGGAAGATCAAGGAGTTCAGCTGAGTGAGAAGGCTGGGGGGAAGGAGGTTGCAACATTGCAATAGTCAATCTGAGCCCTATTTAGCCTTTAGGGACACCCTGCAGCATTCCTACAGGATGTTCTTAGGGTGGCATGCACTAAACCTCCAGCCAGCCTACCATTTTCCCAGTGAGAAGCAGGAGCCAAAGTGGCTGCTGAGCATCGATCTATGTGGCTAAAACAGATTCAAGACCACCACCACCCATGTTTCTTAAGAAAATGCAGGGATAAATGTTGACATTTATTGGGTCTGGGAGCTGTACCTCATCAGGGTATTACATTTCCACAATAGATTCTTCTATCATATGTCACTAGTTTTTTATTTTTTGGAAAAAACAATAATTATGGGCTGGGCTTTTTTAAGACGACTTGGAAAAAATGTTTATGGACAAATTAAAGCCCTTGCAAACTAAGATTTAAAATGGAAACTCTGGCAGATGCTGCTATGATCACACACTGTCCTAAATACCAGCCCCGTTTATCCCCAGTGATAGCTATCATACCATCTTCTGCAGCAAAATAGCATGAGTAGCTGTGATCAACTTTACTGCTGCTGGCAGTGGGGGCAAAGGGGGGAGCCAATAACCTTCCACCCTCCTGGCCTTTCCTCAAGCATGAGTCCTTTTGTCCCACCTCTCAGTCCACTTACTGTACTATCGCCACAGGAGCACAGCCACGGGCAGTTACACATTTGCAATGTCAGCTTTTTATCCTGATAGTGTTTATCTTCTGGCAAACGCGTCCACTGGGTTTGGACGATATTAGCTCCTTGTGACAGTGTCAGCACCACACCAAACAGAGCACAATACAAACAATGAGTAATACATTTCTAGCAAAGCAAACTCCTTTTACAGCACTGTTGATATTAAACATTTCCATTGCAGTAGTGCTCCGACAGCCTGTTAAGCTGGGCCTTGTGGAAACACCCAAAACATGGTTTCTACTCCAACTTGCAGGCTAATTCAATACAAGACACAGCCAGTGTGTAACAAACCATAGAGATGGAGGAGGAGAGGAACAGTTACAAGAATCTGTGGTGTGGTTACAAACGTGACTTGATGGTGACAGATCATTCAAAAGGGGATCTTAAAATATATATTATTAGGGAAATGTTATTTTAAATGTATTGCTGGCATCGTAACTATTTACAGTGAGGCCGAGACTGGGTTTGTGGAGACAAAGCAGACAGGGAAGAGGCTGAGAGGTGGGGTGAGGGGAGGGGTTGGGAAGAAAACAAGGGACAGGGGAAAGGATAAGACTTGTCAGAAACATACATAAGGGAGGTGCTATTTGGGAAATGTGTCCATGACATCGGCAGAGCAGCTTTAGGAAGGCAAGGCCGGAGAGGGTAGGGGGAGAGGTGTACTGCTAGGGCCTGCAACATCACCTGGAGGAGACTCTAACCTGGGCAGGCAACCATGCAGTCTCTCAGGGGCAGGCAGGCTTTATCTGTGTCAGGGTGGAAAGGGAGCAACCCACACTCACCCCTTTATTAATTATTATTAGTAGTGATACTGCAGTGAAACCCAAAGCTCTCAGTCAGAATCAGGGCCCCATTGTTCTAGATTCTGTGGCTGCAGCCAGGAGCGGCTCTAGGAATTGCGCCGCCCCAAGCAGGACGGCACGCGGTGGGGGGCGCTCTGGCGGTCGCCGGTCCCGCGGGTCTGGTGGACCTCCCGCAGGCACGCCTGCGGATGCTCCACCGAAGCCGCGGGACCAGCAGACCGTCCGCAGGCATGCCTGCAGGAGATCCACCGGAGCCGCCTGCCGCCCTCCCGCGGCACGCCACCCCAAGCACGCGCTTTGCGCGCTGGGGTCTGGAGCCGGCCCTGGCTACAGCATCAGCTGGAGACCAGCTTCCCCACAGCCACCGCCCACTCACAATCACATTTCTTGTAGGACCAAGATTGAACAACCCAAGTCCGTGTCAACTTCAGTTTTTAACCCTGCAGTGAATAGGGCCCCAACAATTTTCAAGCAAAACTAGACACTTCTCTTGAGAGACCAGGCTTTGAACTCAGTCTGAAAGTTGATTGCATGTGACAAACTTTACCAATCATTCTGCCATTAGGAATGGAGTATTGCTGAGCTGATCCCAAGAGATCTGGTTGGGATTCAGACTGCTTGTGGTTTCAGAAATGGACGGTTGATTTCATTCATTAGAAGCCTCTTTACAGTGCTACCTAAAAAAAAAAAAGCTTGCCTAACATTACATTGTTTTTCTGGATAATTATTTTGTGTGGAAGCATATCCAGTTAAAAAATATCTCCATAGAAATAGAATATGTAATAATGTCCAGTTTTCATCGGAGTCTTTTTTAGGGATACATGAAAAGTATAGACCTGATATGTTAGAATAGCGCCATCTTGTGGAAATAAGTTGCAGAGGCCAGGGTAACCAACAGTAAACTGGAATTACAGCTGCAAAAAAGGGCGATTTTTCTTCTCGTGGGTTTGTGCCAATATCTGATCTGGTTTCCGTCTGCAGAAGTTTGAACAGCCCCTTCCTTCCCAGAGTTTCACTTTGAGTAGCAGGTTTGAATTAAGACAAAAAAAATCTCAAAGCAAAGCCCCACTAAAACAGCAAATGTTGTGCAATTTCAATGTCACCCCAAAATTGAGCATGTTCACTCTGGAACCTATCTGGAGTTTGGCACAAAGATTTAAGAATGGGCTGGTTTCAGGTTCCAGGAAGAATATTTTACACAGCTCTCCCCAGCATTCTTCCAAAACCCAATCAGCACCACACCTCCTTTACACACTGCCTTCTCAGTTAATATACAGCTGCACCCTGTATCCATATTCAGCAATATTTGGCTCTCTCTTTGCTTTGCAGCTTGCTGAACTTCAGGGATCAATGTTACAAAGGAGTTCCATAATCACAAACACAAGCATCTAAGTCTCCCTGCGGCGGGGCGATGACTCACCGGCGCAGCACCTCCTGCTAGTCATCCTGGGAATTAGCTTTTCCAGCCTCTGGAGCGCCCTCTGCAAGCCGGTGTCTCGTCTGCCGCTGGCCCCCCGTGTCCTTCCTGGACCCCAGTGCCCTTTACCTCAGGGTTCTGCCCCCTAGCAGCAACCCACAATCTGGGTCTTCCCACCTCAGGGAACCCCCAACCCCCTATCCCCACCTCGCCTCAGTGGCTACTGCCAGTCATCGTCTAGCCCTCACTCCCTGGGGCAGACTGCAGTCTGTAAACCACTCATCATCGGCAAGGAGGGGTTGGACCAGCTGCCTCTGCCTATATCTGGGCTGCCCCTCTGCAGCCCTAGTACCCTTAAACTCAGCCTGCAGCCTAGGGCTTTGCTAGGCTGGAGCGCCCCACCTCCCTCTGCCCTTCCCCAGCACTGCTCCACCCTAGGTACCCTCCTCAGCTTCCTAAGCAGCCAGGTCCTTCTCTCTCAAAGACTAGAGAGAGAGTGTCTTCTACAGCCTCTGGCCCTCAGCCCTCTTATAGGACCAATGGTGGCCCAATTGTGGAATAGCCCCAGCTGTGGCTGCTTCCCCCAATCAGCCTAGCTTTACCAGCCACAGCCATCTCCAGGGCTGCTTTAACCCCTTCAGGGCTGGAGCAGGGTGATCACCCCGCTACACCCCCCAACAGGCATTTCCAATTGGATACGTTACATAATGTAAATGGCTGAAAGGAATTAATCATACAGCCTTAGGCCATGGATAACACTTTAACACAATAATTAAGCCCCAAAATGGTATGAATAGCTTCAATACCTGCCAACAGAAGACTCTGTTCATCCATCTACCTCAAGCTTCTTCCCCCACTCCTAGGAGCAGCTGATAACATGATTCACACTGCAAGGCCTATCTAATCCATGTTCTGTTGGACAAGGGAGAAAAGCAAGTTCCAGAGAGAAGGACCTGTCCCTTCTTCTCTCTTTCAGACTAGGAGTTATTAGCTCAAACACCTCCATTTACCAGAACTCTGCAGAATCTCCTAATAAAATAAGTGTTCTTGAGGGATTTATAGGTCAAAAACCAATCCTGTAAACTCTTCTAGGAAATAAACTGGCAGCCAGTGTAGATCACAGTGCACAGATGTAATGTGCATCGTGTGTGAAAATTCATTCAGACTCTGAGTCAGCAAGATACTTAAATATTTATGCACCTGAGTAGGCCCCTGGACTTCAGTGGAACTACTCAGGGTCTTGAAGGTACAAGTTACATGGTGGAGTACCTTAGTGAATCTGAGCCTCAATGAGTGGGCAACAGCGTTTTGCATGGCCTTTCATTTCTAAATGATCTTGAGGTGTAACCCTATGGCAGTGACACTGTACAACCTTGAGGTGCAAAAGACACGTCTGACTATGGTGAGGTCCACATCTTCATATTCTAAGAAAATGATGCTGTCTCCTTGCCAAGTGCAAATGATGGACTCATGGTAAATGCTGCTATTTGCACATCCAGCAGCAGCTAAGGAGCCAACCAGACTCTCAGGTGGTGAGCCCCATAGCACCTGACAAACATATGCCTGCAACAATAGGCAATAATATAATCTTTGCTATACCCTCTAGCTGCTTCCCGAACCCTAGCATTGCCTGTCTTACCCATGCTGAGCTTTAGCAAGTGAGCCCTCCTCCACGCCACACTTACGGATAGATGCTGGAAAAGTCACCCAGCCACTCTAGGTATATCAGAATTTGGGCCACTGATCAGAGAACATGTTGCCGTTTGCACCACTCACACAGCTGAAAACAGAAGAACAGAGTTAGTAAAAATAAACGATGGGCTGGAAGAGTAATTTATGGACCGTCTGTGGGAAAGCTCATCTGCAACACAGGCATTTCTTTTTGTACTTTATTTTTCAAACTGCTATTAATCACTTTAACTTCCACCTATGTGAAAGGCTTGTCCCTGTGGGGCTATTGTCCCTCCTTTCATTTAGTCACGGCAAGCCAACCCTGAGCTGGAAACGCTTACCACTCACAAACAGCATATTAAAAGGCATTGATATTCCGTTCACATCAGCACCAGACAGCACAAAGGTACTCAAGGAATTGTTTGCTTGTTTATTAAATGAGATGTCCGTCCCCCTAGCTCCTCTTGTATTTCCTTAAGAGCCACTTTTTATGCGATGTAGTTCTGGTGCCAAAATGTATTCAAATGGAGCTCTGCAGATTGACAGACACTTGTGTCTATTTGACTCAACTCCATGGTTCTGGCTTCTCTCCAGCTCTTCTGAGAATCAAGATAAGGCTTGTATTTGGTGAGAACTCATGCCTGACAATGTGTGTGCGCCCAGCTAATCAGCGTGACAGTGTAGCAAAATACAATTAATGCACCTGCTGGGGGACACTGCTTTAGGCATAGTTTTGTTTCTGTGAGTTGGAAACTCGGGCATATGAAGAACCGCTAAAAAGCTGAACATATAAGAATCTTGAAAAATACAGCTGATGGGAAAAGGGCCATAGTACGGATAGTACAAATACCTTACAGGATGTAACTCAGAGGAAAGGGTCAATTATTCTCACTAGTCAAGGATGACAGAACAAGGAATAACAGAATTAAACTGGAGCAAGGAAAATTTAGTTTAACCAATAGGACAAATTTTCTAGCTGACTGCAAGCGTGATTAGACCATGGAACACACAGCCAAAGGAAATGCTGACATCAACAGACACCATCCAGGCTAGACTTCATAATCATTTTGTTATAGGATATTGGAGGCCTGCCACAGCACAGCAAAATGAACTACATGACCCATTAGTAACCCCTTCCTTTTTCACTATGGAGATTATCCATGTAAGAAGGGTTCCCAGGCCATCCCTGCAATTTGGTATAATGTTCCAAATAGTACATCCATTGTATAACTACTATACACTCTGCAGGGAGAGATCTTGTGCATTTCTAGAAATTTCTTGGGCATTCATGGGAGATAGCCTCAGTCGTTCTGCCAGCTGCTTCAAAATCACTGCCCAAAACCAAAAGGAAGAAAACAATATTGCTTGCCTGGTGCTCTAATTCAACATGAATATTAAATAAATGTCTAATCTCATCTTTGATAGCACATTTGATTATCCTTGGCTAAATATGTTCATAAATCAACATTTATTATTTAAAATTGGAGGATATATATTTTTCAGGACACCTTAGGTGTCTTAGTAACAGAACTTCCTTTTAACATACACCTCTCAAGGGACCTATGCCAAAAATATTTTAAATAGACATAATTTTCAGTTTAGTTTCTTAAACTTAATCCTTTTCTTTATCTAAATTTGATTTTGTGTAATCAAGAGTTTAATCTCCACAATCTCCAGAGGCAACAGGAATAAGATAAAATACAACTTCAAGCCATCATTCCATGCTTCACTGTAAACCAGATCACAACAAAGGAAAATGGGATGCTCCTCTTTCACAAATGCAGCGTTGGTCAAGCTGCACCTGCAGAGTGGGAGACTGTTACTTTTTCTTTTTTCTCCTGTGGGACCCACTCAGATCTCAGACAGACATACAGATGTGACTAAAGCTTTCTTCCTGTCACTCCCCATTTCACTATGCAAGACTGGAGCAATCCTGCCCTTTGATTCTGTGTATACAGCTCCACCGGGCCTTATTAGCAATAATAAAAATCCCTATTTTATTACTGTTTTGCCATGTCAGAATGCTATGTACAATTCTGCTACTGCTCAGCCTTTACTTTGGAATTAAGGAGAGTCCAGCATTACCTCACACAATAGCTAAAGGAATTCTATTCAAGGACTGTACTATTCAAACGTATTTTTAAAAATACGATTTTTGAAAGGCAACCGCATTCCCCCCATTATCTCCCCAGCAGCTATCATGAATAATAATTAAGAAGAAATAGTATTTGCGGGAAGAACAAAAAAAGGAACATAGTTTCCAGCTGAAATTTGGATGTTTAAGATGCCAGTAACCGTGTGGCCACTAATCCCCATCAGCAGTTCCCACCCCACCCACCAGTTTTATTCTGGCTATTCTCAGTTCCCTTTTTACAATTCACACTTCAGTTCCTGTTTGTTAGGAGGTCTTTCACTTCCCTGACGATGGTGCACTCTAACTTCCTGCTGACACACACTACAGGATGTATGCTCGGTTGCCTTTGGATACAACATCTCTGAAGTTTCTGGCGAACTGCAAGTGTTAGCTGTAAACTATTGTCTTTTTGCTAGCTAATTGAATTGATTCCCCCACCTTCCCTGCACCTGAAAATGAGGCTTCAATGACTAAATGTGCCTGCAGGGAGGCAGTGCCATCCAACTATAAATCCACATCAAAGCTGCCACTAAGTGAAGTTGAGCAATCCTGCTGGATCAGAGGAGTAAGAGCCCATTTTTATTACTTGGAGATAATTACATGTAAAATGCTAGAGCCATATTACTCCCTGTGGGATTAATCACACAGAGGGAACAAGAAGATCTTGGGCTTTGACCATTATTCTGGGGCGGGTAAGAAGGCCTCACCCTGCCACCACATTGAACAGACGGGTATTGAGCCTGCAGAAACCGCAGATCCATGCAGAAGCCCTGTGAATATGCCCTACATTAACCTTCCTTCCATGTCAGTATGGCTCCAAAGAAATTACACGTCCACCAGCTTCTCAGGGAAGCACCTACTCAGGGAAGGAGAGCAAAAAGAATGAATCCTAGTTATAGGGAAGGATGATCCAAAAAGCCCTCCAGCCCTACCCCTCCCCACCAGCAGATCCCAACCACTAGAGCGTTTTTGGAGGGGCTTCCACAGGATCAAACCGAAAAAGCAGGAAGGATTTAGGGGAAATAGCACTTCAACCTTTTTTCTGCATCCCTCCCTAATCACAAGGTGGAAAAGGTGTTTGTCCCCATCTGCAGGTGGAGGGACCATACTGGACGGTGGCAAGAGCACGCATATGATACCTGTCATTCTCAAACACTCTCCAAGCAATTCTGGACACCTTCAGTATCAGTGGCTCTGTGTACATGTTGAACCTCACTCTGCATTTCATTCCATACCTAATGTGACTGTTCATGGCAATTGCACCTGTCCCCTCAGTGATTCAGCAAGGGCACCCACTCTCGGCTTCCAGCTCCCTAGCCATTGCCTTTCTGGGATGGACACCCACATCTCTCTCCCTCCTGAGCAGGGTATTTCCAGGCTGAACAGTTTCCTACCTTCTCTGTGTTATTCTCAGAAAAGGACAGTCTGCCTACACAGGCCTGCTTACTTTCTCTTCAGGGACTAACACCACAGTAATAAGTTACCACCCAGCACTTCCTATGCAAGCCTATTTTACTCTTAAGGTAAAAGCACTACAGAGAAAACATTAAAACAATAAAAACCTACCAATGCATCAGATTCGCCACAAAATGTCTTCAACATGGGTTCTGGCAGGTGACTACTTCAAGCCCCACTCCTGCCCCCAAATGGGGGGTGGGTTCCTTTGTGCTCCCAAGGTCAGAGCAGCCTCAGCTCAGAACTAGCATCCAATCTTATTAGCCCTCAGTAAGCCAAGTCCTTCTAACCCTTCCCTAAAGATTGGGGCCCTCCATGGAGTAGAGGTCCTGTCTGTTTCCTGTCCATTTGCCTTGAGCCTGTTTGAAACCAGGTTAGTTATCCAAAAATATTTTCCCTGTCTCTTGGTCCCTGCAAAAATCCAGTTTGACCTAGTATATGCAAACCTCTCCAAGGGTTAGGGATTATAACCAAAGGAATTACATTAGCATACCCAAAATTATATACAGTCTCACAGTAACAACATAAACAATTGCATTTTAAATGCAATGAACCCAAAAGGCATTGGACTTAATTCAATAATGTTTATCTTAATTCCATAAGAGTTGCAGGATATTGTCACACCATTCACTCCTAATTATTTTATAGGAACAAAATAATACATTTTAAAAATAACCTGCTGTTAATAAAAATGTACACAATACAGCAATCTTGGCCTTAAGGGACCATCCAAACTTGGTTCCTTAGCATAATCAAAGCCAGAGTCATTCCAGGATCATCTGCAAATCTTCATTTAACAACTGGTCTCCACATTTTGTAGCTGTTTTTACCAGGTGTGCTAGTAAATGCACCACTTTCGCTGAAAATTGTGTTGCTATTCTAACTTTAAATGTGTTTTCTATCTTGCATGAAGATATAGAGCAGATTAATAAATACACCTTTTCTGGGGGGAAGACAGGGGGCCTTATTATTCCACCTTTGAAGGATTTGCTTGCCTAAAAAGTGGCAGCCCCCGTTCAGGCATCATTTCTGCAGGGAGGGTGATGGGGTAAGTTAGAAGTGTTGCCACCTTGCACAAATCACCCAGTTTGGACCCCACGTGGAGCCAGCCTGCCTCTGATGATAGAAGCCCCAGCTCTCAGGGGAATTCCAGAATTCAGGGGAAAGCCCCTTTTGAGTGGCTGTCTTCCACATTTCCCCACCTCCTATAGAAGTGCGGTCAATCAGAGCTACCACAGGAGATAGTGCTCTCTATGCCCCTCTCCTCAGGAGCCAACAAAAGAGTTTGTGTAGCGAATGGGGAGAGGGAGCAGCCAACATCACTTTCACATTAGGGGCTGGGCGCAGGAGGTGAAAGAACCCAGCAACTCAGGCCTCTCTGAGTTCGTCTCCCCTCCTCAGTACCACTGCAACCCCAAGCTTGGGAAGGGGGCAAAGAC
This sequence comes from Mauremys reevesii, assembly GCF_016161935.1. Classification (NCBI taxonomy): domain Eukaryota; kingdom Metazoa; phylum Chordata; order Testudines; family Geoemydidae; genus Mauremys; species Mauremys reevesii. The sequence continues at coordinate 40,694,531 of NC_052628.1, read as the reverse complement.
CACCCTGCTGGAGCTGAACCCCAAGCCCAGGCCTAGGGGGAGGGTGAAGAGCCCTGAAAGCTGGCCCCCACCCATCCCCTCAGGTCTGGAGGAAGGGTGAAGAGCCCCTGAAGTTGCTACTCTGCCCATGGGAGGGTGAAGAACCACCACAGCAGCAGGTGGAACAGAACAGGGCAAATGTGGGGCTTGGGTGTGCGGGACTGTTGTATAGCTGCGTGGGAAGAGTTGATATTGGCCTGGGGCAGATATGAGGGCTTGGGGCACAAAAATAATTGAAGTGGGGGATGATGGGTGGACAATTAATTGCTGGCCTGGGTGGGTGTGGGGGTCGGGAAGAAGGGATAGAGAATGAATTAACTGGAATTCGTGGGTTTGGGAGGAAGCTGGAAGCTCCATGCCATCAAGCAGCACTTTATACAAATTTGTGTCTTCTGGAAGGCGCTCCCGCCATGGAGCCAAACCCGCATGACTCACTATAGGTTAGTGAGAGCTGGTAACATTAACTGTCACACACAGATACTTGAGAGGGGCAGACAGTGCTCAAAATCCAGAACATGCTTCTTGAAACTTTCCCTCAAAACTCATGCTTTTGAGGTCTAGCTTATGATTTTTAAACTTTTGGGGTTGGCAATACTAAATTAGGTACAATTACCACACTCTGTCCCCTTTCCCATACCGCACCATAACTCATTTAGGACTTTTTGGAACGCATTACCCAGCATCAAGCCCCAGAGATATTGTAGTGAAAGCCGTGTTTGTAGGTGCTAGTAACAGCTTCAGAAATAAAAGTCCCACATGTTTGCTTAGTCACAAAGAATTAATTCACAAACATTGTAAACAGTATTTGCAATACCTTTGAATAACTTTTATAGATTTCCTCCTTTCCACTTCAGTTACACATAGTACAAAGGAAGATTTCCGCATAAATATTTGTGTTTCTGTATTTTAGAGAAACAAGGTGGGTGAGGTAATATATTTTATTGGACCAACTTCTGTTGGTGAAAGTTACAAGCTTTCAAGCTATACAGAAAACTCTGTAGTGTGACCTTAAAATGTGGCGAGTATATGTTACCTGGATTTTTCTTCAGAGCTTGAGAAGAATGGCAGCATCTTAGTTTTATTCCGTACACTTCAGCCTTGCCAGCAAACAAAAATGTAAGGTTCCTTAAAGGCTTTAGCATTTTAGGCCTCAGGTTTATAGTTGGCTGATGAGACAGGAAATATGTGGCCTGAATCCAAAGTAGTACAGGTATCTGGGAGTATTGGGATCAGCATAGAAAAGATCGATTTCCCTAGATTTTTGTAAGTCTCTCTTTGGAGAACTGTCTTTTCACCATAAGTCCAGCTAAGTCAGTTCTCTGAAAACGTCTCCTCAATGTGAAGCAGCAGTCAAAAAACGAACAGAATGTTAGGAACCACTAAGAAAGGGATATAATGCCACTATATAAATCCATGGTACGCCGACATCTTGAATACAATGTGCAGTTCTGGTTGCCCCATCTCAGAAAAAGATAAATTAGAACTGGAAGAAGTACAGAGAAATGCAACAGCTTCCATACAAGGAGAGATAAAAAGACTGGGACTGTTCAACTTAGAAAAGAGGCGACTAAGGGGAGGATATGATAAAGGTCTATAAAATCATGAATAGTGTGGAGAAAGGGAATAGGGAAGTGTCATTTACCCCCTCACATAACACAAGAACTAGGGGTCACCCAATGAAATTAATAGGGAGCAGATTTAAAACAAACAAAAGAAAGTATTTCTTCACATAGTGCAGTCAACCTGTGGAACTCGTTGCCACGAGGTGTTGTGAAAGCCAAAAGTATAACTGGGTTAAAAAAAGAATTAGATAAGTTCATGGATGATAGGGCCTCAATGGCTATTAGCCAAGCTGCTCTGGGTGTCCCTAAGCCTCTGACTACCAGAAGCTGGGACTGAACGACAGAGGATGGATCACTCAGCAAGTGCCCTTTTCTGTTCATTCCCTCTGAAGCATCTGGCACCAGCCACCGTCAGAAGATAGGATACTGGACTAGGTGGACCACTGGTTTGACCGAGTATGACCATTCTTATGTTCTTAAGGATCTACTACCCCTCACCTCACCTGAGCCCCTGTTCTCTCTTTAACAGAGATAAAATCTAAATTTAAGACAGTTAGTTAATAGTTAAATGTAAAATTACAAAGGCTCTGTAGCCTTAGGGGCAACACATTCTCTCTTTCCATCTCCCTCACAAATACACTGCAGCAGACCAGACATTCTAACTGAGGGCTTCCCAAATAAGTAAAGATGAAATAAGTAAAGATGCCCCACTCCAGCAGAACAGGGGTTAAAAGCAGCCCTGGAGAGGGCTGTGGCTGGGATACAAGGAGTGAGGGCAGCTGAGGGAATAGCTGACCACAGGTGTGGCCAGCTCAATTAGGGCCCAGCTGGCTCTGATAAGAGGCCTGGGGGCCAAGAACTGGAAGAGTCTCACTCTAGCCCTGGAGTGGGAAGGGCTCGCTGCCTGGATGCAAGGTACCTGAAGCAGAGCAGAGCAGGGCTGGGCTGTAGAAGGGCAAAGGGAGCTGGGGAGCTCCAGCCTGGTAAACCCCCAGACTGCAGGCCTTGTTGAAGACCTATGAAAGGTATTGGGTCTGCAGAGGGGCAGCCCAGGGATAGGCAAAAGCAGCAGGTCCTACCCCCTTGCCAATTATGAGTGGCCATTACAGACTGCAGTCTGACCCAGAGAACGGGGCTAGATGATGACTGGCAGTAGCCATTGAGGCAAGGTGGGTTTAGAGCAGGGGTGGGCAAACTTTTGGGGCTGCGGGCTACATCTGAGTGGGGAAATTGTATGTAGGGTGGGGCAGGGGGTTGGTGTATGGGAGGGAATGCAGGGTGTTGGAGGGGGTGCAGTGTGCAGGATGGAGCTCAGGGCAAGGGATTGGGGCAGAGGAGGGGTGCAGGGTATCCGAGGGGGCTCAGGGAAGGGGGTTGGGGTGCAGGAGGGGTGGAGAATGCAGGAGGGGTGCAGACTGTGAGAGGGGGCTCAGGGCAGGGGGTTGGGGTGCAGGGTGTACAAGGGGGCTTAGGGCAGGGAGTTGGGGGTGAGGTGCAGGAGGGGTTCAGGCTCCAGCCCGGCACCGCTTACCTAAAATGGCTTCAGGGGGGGAGGGGCAGCAGCAGACTCCCTGCATGCCTGCCTGGTCCCACGCCACGACGCTCCAGGAAGCGCTGCAGCCCCCGGGGGGGGGGAGTGGAGGGCTCTGCATGCGCTGCCCTTACCGCGCCTCCAGGTACCTCCCCCAAAGCTTCCATTGGCCCCTGTTCCCCATCCCAGCCAATGGGAGCTGTGGGGGGGGGGTGCCTGGAGGCAAGGGCAATGCATGGAGCCCCCCTGCTGGGGGCCACAGGGAAGTGGTGCCAGCCGCTTCTGAGAGTGGCGCGGGGCCCGCAGTGCCACAGGGGGCAATCCCGTGGGCCGGATCCAAAGTGGGGGATTTTCATTGGAAAACTTCCAATCAGCGCTAATGGAAACTTTCCATACAGCTTCAGAAAAAGATACTCAGCATGTCTAGTAACCAATAAACACAACCTTACTTCTGGATGGTTCCGTCTGAATTGCCCTGTCCTGCTTTGCTGTCTACATGGGTGCAGACACACACAGTCTGTGTTACCAACTCTCATGATTTCATCATGAGTCTCACAGTAATTGTTGTTTTCATTGAAGCCCCAGCTCCTGGAGTCAAGTGGATATGTGCTGTTTTCAGCCTTTGTGCTTAAAGAAAAAATGTTTCTAGCCCTCGTGGCTATGGAGAAAACTTCAAAATGTGTACCCTAAATGCTCAAAAAGCAGAAGGCATATAAACACCAAATCTGCTATTTTTACCTAATCTCATGATTTCAAAGCCAATCTCATGATTTTTGGATATTTGAGTTGGCATCCATTGTTGGATCCAAACAAAAAATGTGTCTCTCCTGCTAATATTCTCCCTTTCTTTGGGTTTAAAACAAATCAAAGGCTGTCGTTTAAAGCATGTGACTTAAATTTCAAGTAAGTACATCTGTCTTTCTTAAAAGGTGGAGGGTACAGTACCTTTTGCTTTCCCCAGTCTGATTTACAACTGCAGTGCCTCAGATATTTTAAATGTTTGCATAGCAGTATCCATTATAATGTGACTTTCTACAGCATAGCACATATGTTGTTATTTTTTTAAAATGACCAGAGAGAGATGTTCCCAACACAGTTCAGAAAAAAACGAATTGATCACATAACACAATGTGAAGCTCTGTAATTTCCCTGCCTCCTGCTATTCTAACTAGACACTGGGTGGCAGTATTGTATGAACATTAACATCCATACAGTCATGTCTGAGTTTAAAGAAATGTATTGGTACATGAAATCAAAAGCAAGCTTTTTGTTTGGTTACCCCATTTCCTGTGGTACCAGCTAATTCACCAAAGAAAACAGTCACAAATTATTTCAATTTCTAGATGATGCAGTTGTATGCAGCCTTCTTGTAGTCCTGTTGGTCCCAAGATATTAGAGAGACAAGGTGGATGAGATAATATCTTTTACTGGACCAACTTCTGTTGGTGAGCGAGACAAGCTTTCACGCTTACATAGAGCTCTTCTTCAGGTCTGGGAAATATATTCAGAGTGTGACAGCTAAATGCAAGGTGGAACAAACTGTTTAGTATAAGTAATTAAGTGTATTTCAAGGGACAGATGAAGAGGCCCATTAACACCTCTCCAGCCAGGGTGGGGGAGTGAGGAAGCTGGCAGGAGCAGGGGCGGGGCTAGACAGTGTTGGTTTTAGATCGTTGCAATAAGCCATAAATCATGGGTGGTGTGTCCAATAGGCTGGCGAAGGCTGTGGCTCCTCAAGCAGCCCTAAGTGGCCCTGCCCATGCTCCGCCCCTGCTTGCTCTTTCCCCAGGCCAGGCTGCTCCTCTTCAGTTCTACTGGGCTAGGGCGGCTGGAACTTGGGATGGGGACTGGGGCTGTGCCGCCCAGCACTGTGAGGGAGAGGGCTGGAGGCGCTGGGGCTGCCTGCACTGTGCTTGGGGGAGTCTGGGAGCACTGGACCTGGGGGAGGCCACTCTCCCTCCCTGCGCATGCTTGGGGCGGCATGCCGCGGGGGGCGCTCTGCCGGTTGCCGGGAGGGCGGCAGGCAGCTCCGGTGGACCTTCTACAGGCATCCCTGCGGAGGTTCCGCTGGTCCCGTGGCTCCGGTGGACCTCCCGCAGGCGTGCCTGCGGAGGGTCCGCTGGTCCCGTGGCTCTGGTGGACCTCCCGCAGGCGTGCCTGCAGAGGGTCCAGTGGAGCCGCGGGACCAGCAGAACCTCCGCAGGCACGCCTGTGGGAGGTTCACCGGAGCCGCGGGACCAGCGACCGGCAGAGTGTCCCCCGCGGCATGCCGCCATGCTTGGGGCATGTCTAGAGCCGCCCCTGAGAGGGGCCATGCACCACCTGCCCGCCCTGTGCTTAGGAGTTGGGGGAGGAGGAGGGGCGGGGCCAGCCAGGGGCTAGCCTCCCCCTGCCAGCAGGGCACCTGCTGCCCATGCCATAAATCCAGTGTCTATTCAGTCCATGATTTTTAGTGTCTAGCAAAGTTACAACACTTAAGCTCCCAGGGTCATCTTTGGAAGGTATTGTGCTGGTTTCCTTTGGGGATGAGTATTTATTAGAATACTCTATAACCCACTAACCCCCAGCTCCACACACACTTAGGGCTTGGCTACACTTACAAATTTGCAGCGCTGCAGCAGGGTGTGAAAACACACCCTCTGCAGCGCTGCAAACTGCGGCGCTACAAAGCGCCAGTGTAGTCAAAGCCCCAGCGCTGGGAGCCGTGCTCCCAGCGCTGTCCGTTATTCCCCACAGGGAGGTGGAGTACGGACAGCGCTGGGAGAGTTTTCTCCCAGCGCTGGCGCTTTGACTACACTTAGCGCTTCAAAGCGCTGCCACGGCAGCGCTTTGAAGTTTAAGTGTAGCCATAGCCATAGAGCTTCCCCCCACCCCGTTTATGGCTGGAGAGGTGTTAACAGGCCATTCCACCTTGAAATAACTCCTTATGCTAAATAATCTGTTCCACCCTTATATTTTCCTGTGACACTCTGAGTACATTTGCCAGACCTGAAGAAGAGCTCTGTGTAAATTTGAAAGCTTGTCTCTTTCACCAACATGAAGTTTGTTCAATAAAAGCTATTGCCTCACCTATCTTGTCTCTCTAATATACTGAGACCAACACAGCTACAACACTAGAAGATACCAAATTTTGCTGTCTGAAATGGAAACAACATGAAGAAAAAGGAAACAGAACTTAACAGTGACATCTACTTCCTGAGCAAATGCAAGAAATAAATCATCATCCTCAGAAGTCTCACCATCTAAATCTTGCTGACCACTGCATACAACTGCAAATATTCTGAACAGCTCTGCAGAAGGACATGAGAAAAACTGAGGAACAACTTATTGCACCTCATATACTCCAAAAGGGACCTCAAATAAGAAATCATCTCACACTCCCACACACTGGAAAAAAAAAGAATTAGGAAAGTTACCTGGAAATCATGCACCACCTGACCCAAAACAACTATAAAAAAAAACCTGACGACAGCCATCCAACACAGAAACAAAAAGTGGAATCAGCTATAACAGCTCCACAACCCACGAAACACCACCTCCAGGAGAAACCACGACATCCGGACCCACCGCATGGACCCTATACGACACTCCATCATCAGCTTATCAAGACTACCCCTAATCAGGCCTGAATTATCTGTACTCTCCAAGGAACTGAACTTCTTCCCCACCACTGAACTGGGTACAGTTCTAACATAAGGAGAAATAAAAATTCCTCCGCCAACTCCACGTCAAAGAATTCTTTCACAGCAATGATAAAACCACCCACAATTACCACTTTCCCACCATCAGTCATAAGAAAAAAGAATCATCCAACTGGACACCACACAGCAGACAAAACTTCACTCTTGATCATGACATTGATTGCATCAGAAAAAAAAATTGACTGAAATCCTTAACAAACATCACAATCTCTCCACAGCCAAGAGGACAGATATACCATCCCTGAAACCTAGCCACCCAGTAGTGATCAAACCATCAGACAACGGGGGTGCCATTGTAGTCCTCAACTGTGCAGACTATGTTAACGAGGGCAACCAACAACTCTCCAACACCACGTATTATAAAGAACTCAAAGAAAACCCCCAACCACAATTTACCCAGGCATTTAAGGGTATCATTAAATCCTTCCCCAAACAACTCCAAGAGAAACTCCACAACCTCATCCCCCATGAACCCACCCCAGGGAACTTCTACATGCTTCCCAAAATACACAAACAAGGGAACCCAGGCAGACCCATCTTATCTGCCCACTGCACTCTTACTGAAGGAAAATTGGGACTCATAGAAACCATCCTCAAACCACTCACCAGACAAAGGGCCAGCTTCCTCCAGGATATGGCCGACTTCATCCAGAAACTCTGCAACATTAACAGCCTCCCTCAGAATACCATCCTTGCCATCATGGATGTCACAGCCCTATACACTAACATCCCTCACAATGATGGCATCACTGCAAAATGTTTACAAGATAATGGACAACACACAGATATCCACCCCAAACATAGCCACACCCATGACAATTTTACATTCAACAAGAAACACTTTGCCCAAATCATGGGTAGTAAGATGGCTCCCCAGTATGCCAACCTCTTCCTGCACCACCTTGAAGAAGTCAACGATATACCTGAGATATATTGATAATATTTTCATCCTCTGCACAGCCAACCTAAATGCTTTCATAGATTTCCACCATAACTTCAGCAATCACCATCCATCCATTGAACTCTCTTTAGAACACTCCCACGCTAGCACCAACTTCCTGGACACCACGATCAGCTTCAACAATGAAACCCTGCAGACAACTATATACAAGAAACCCACAGTTCACCACACCTACCTTCACAGATCCAGTAACCACCCCAAACACACCAAAAATCACTTATCTACAGCCAAGCACTCAGTTATCACACAATAGGCTCCTAGAAGAAAGCCTGGGATATACACTTTGTAGCAATGCGGGACTCACCCCTGAGGCACCTCTTGCTGGTCATCTCTGGGAATTAGCTTGTCCAGCCATTGGAGTGCCCTCTGCAGGTCGGTGTCCTACTGCCGCTTGGCCCCCGCGTCCCTCCCTGGTGCCCTGTTATCTGGAAGTAACCCCTCACTCTTGGGGTCTCCCCTCCACACAGAACCCCCACCCCATATCCCCACCTCACCTCAGTCATAGGCTACTGCCAGTCACCAACTAGCCCCCACTCCCTGGGGCAGACTGCAGTATAAGCCACTCATCACAGGCAAGGGAGTTTTGGACCTGCTGCCTTTCTCTGCAACTCAGTACCTCTTTGGGGCCTTGGACAAGGCCCTGCAGCCTGGGGAGTTGCCAGCCTGGAGCCCCCCAGCCCCTCTGGCCTTTCCCCAGCCCTGCCTCACTCTAGGTACCCTGAGCTTCCCAGCAGCCAGGACCTTCTCTCTCTGAACAGAGAGAGAGACTGCCTGAGCTTCAGCCTAGCAGCCCCTTTATAGGGCCAGCTGCGGCCTGATTGGGCGTGACCCAGCTGCGGCTGTTTCCCCTCTCAGCCCCAGCCCTCTCCAAGGACTGGCTTTTAACCCCTTCTTAGCCGGAGCGGGGTGACCACCCTGCTACACACTTTAATACACTTGAAACTACCTTCACCAAACAAGGACACTCCATCAGAGAAGTAGATCACATCAAGAGAACATGCTTCAATACAGAAATAAAATCCCCTCCAGCAGCACAACCCTAGTTGTCACCTACCATCCCACACTGGAACCCATAAGGGGCACCATCAAACAATTATAACCCATACTCAATAGGGACCCCATCCTGACCCCTCTCTTCTGGCCTTCAATCAACCCACACAACCTCTCCAAGCTCATCAGAAAAAAAGTTCCCCACAGACCAGGACACCCCAACTCAGAGGCACCAGACCCTGCCAGAACAACAGATGCAAAACCTGCAGATGTATCTTCTCTGCTACAATAATCAACACCACCCACAATACACCTTTCAAGATCCATCAGTCCTATACTTGCCCTTCACAACATGTGGTTTGCCTCATCCAGTTCACTAAATGCCCCAACAACTATGTGGGTGAAACCAGACATTCACTATGCTCTCAAATGAACACACACAGAAAAATGATAAAGGACAAAAACATCATATCACCTGTGGGTGAACACTTTTCACTAAGCGACCACTATAGATCTGGCTTCTCAGCCTTATCCTCAAAGGAAACCTGCACAATACCTTAAAAAGATGAGCCTGGGAGCTTAAATCCTTAACTTTGCTAGACACTAAAAATCATGGACTGAATAGACACACTGGATTTATGGCTTATTACAACAATGTATAACCCACTAACCCCCTCTCCACCTCCTCCCACTGCCGCCAGCCTCCCCCCAGTGACTGGAGAGGCATTAACGGGCTACTTCACCTTGAATGGTCCCTTGAAATATATGTGAACTACATATGCTAAACCATCTGTTCCACCTTGTATGTTAGCTGTCACACTCTGAGTATCTTTCCCAGACCTGAAAAAGAGCTCTGTGTAATTCAAAAGCTGGTCTCTTTCACTACCAGAAGCTGGTCCAATAAAAGACATTACCTCATCCACTTTGTCTCGCTAGATGCTTCAGTGACAAAAATCCCACTAGATTAGATAAGCAGCACTCCCTGAACTCAGTCATAGCTGTAGGACCAAAATGAATGGCGTGGTTTGGTTCTTGGACAGTAGAAAAAGTTAGTGCATCGTTGTAGGCTATTTTAAAATAGTTTTAAAAAAACTGTATGGGATCCTTCTGTCCCAGCTAGGAAGGGCAAAGAGCCTAAACAGGCTTATACTCCTTAAAACCCAAACCCTGCAGTTCTTACTCTTTGAAGCCAATAAGAGTTAAAGTTAGTAGAGAATGAGGGCTGACATTTTCAGAAATAACTGATCATTTTGGTCCTTTCTATTTTTGGGTGCACAATTTGAGATAAAGGGGCTGAATTACCCAAAAATCCACAGTGCTGCAACCTCATCTGAGGCTCCTGGCAGGATTAGCCCTTACGAGAGTTTGGCTTAAGCAAGAACCGCAAGATTTTGATTTCTAGATCGATCCAAACTTCATTCATCACTGGCCATGATGTGGAGCCGGAGGAGGGGAAGAGAGATGAGGCAAAGGTGGCTGTTTATCATTTCCCGATTTTCAGGGCAATCAGGGAAAAATTTAGCCCCCAGCATAGTCTTCAGGTTACTCCAAATTATACTGGATAATGGCTCTTACTGTGGCTGGGGATTGCAGAGCCATAACCTGTGCTGGCCAGGCTCCAGTATGTCTCATACATTGGTGGGCCAGGAGTGATAGTGCTGTGCCAGGTATGCTGATTTTATATTAGACAGGGATTTCACAGGGGGAATGCCGTTTAACTGGAACAGAACAAAGAGGCCATTAGCAGGGACAGAACTTGGTACTGAAAACAGAACCTGTCATTTTTTTCACGTGGGTACAGTCTGCAGATATGCCAATACAATTATGGTTAGTAGTAATAATTTACATAGCTGTTTCCATCCAGGGGAAGAGTCATTAGCCCCATTTTATGGAGGGGGAGCTGTGTCACAGGCCTGTGAAATGAGTTGCCCTTGTTGCTCATTTCTGTTAGCCTCATGGATGGTTCTTCTATACAAACTCAAAATAAAAGTCGAAAAGGGAACTTCAAGAGAATTTATAGTGCTTTTTATGCCATTTTTGATTGCAAGGGAAATGAGAGTTGTCTGTAAGAGTCATCTTCAGTGCAGTGTTATAGTTACAATACAGGGCACTCTTCGGCATTCTTTAATCACGCAGCAAAGTTTAACTGCGGTGACATTTTTCCTGAGTAAGGTTGGAATAAGAAGTGTTGAATATACTCTAGCAGAAATCTACTACTAGAAATACAGCATGTTCTAGAGCAGTGGTTCTCAACCAAGGGTACACAGAGGTCTTCCAGGGGTACATCAACTCGTCTAGATATTTGCCTAGTTTTACAAGAGTTTACATAGAAAGCACTAGTGAAGTCAGTACAAACTAAAATTTCATACAGACAATGACTTGTTTATACTGCTCTATATACACTATACACTGAAATGTAAGTACAATATTTATATTTCAGTTGATTTATTCAATATTAATATGGTAAAATGAGAAAGTAATATTTCAGTAATAGTGTGCTGTGACACTTTTGTATTTTTATGTCTGATTTTGTGAGCAAGTAGTTTTGAAGTGAGGTGAAACTTGGAGATATGCAAAAGACAAATCAGACAAAGGGGTACAGTAGCCTGGAAGGTTGAGAACCACTATTCTAGACTGAGCCTGGGGCTGGTAGCTAGTAACGCCTATGTCCTAATCTTGTATTTGCCCGTGACCTTGGACAAGTCAATTAATCTTTTCTGCCTCTGGCTCCCGCATCTTTGAAGAGGGGATAATATTTACTACACTAGGCTGTTGTGAGACTTAACTACATTAATATTTGTACAGCACTCTGGAAGTGTATGTTCTTAGTAGTTACAAATATTCTTGTTACTAAAACTTTACCTCACTGGTACTCTCAACCCATTTTGTTAAAAAGCATTCATGGAGCAGGATTATACTCACAGAATGTTCACAGAAAACAAAAGCATTGGCAAGTATTATTGGGAGCAAATAAATATTCCCAAGAAGATCTTCACTACAACTGCTCTTGTACATATAAAAACACGTCCATGAGAACAACAAGATTCATCCAACAATTACAAACGGCAACCCAATTAATAAAAATCAAAACATTTCAAAATGAGATTCCTCAGGTTTAGAAAATCTACATCAGTCACTTAGGGAAAAAATGCCATGTAACCAATAGCATGCATAGGGGAGAGACCTCAATATTGATGCAAAAATGATATTAATAAAATAACTACAACTTAATATTTGTAAGTTGTTACAAAACCTGTTTACATCTTTACTGAATATTAAGGTAAAGTACAGGAATATTATAACCAGGATCCTTGAAAACAACAATGGATACATTTAGCTAGCTGTCTTCTTTTTCCTTTATGCCACTTTTCCTGAGGTGAGGTTCGTGGCAGCAGCATGGAGAGTAGAGAGGACCAGACCCTCTTTTCCTCCCCAACAGGTTCTAGCTCTCCCTGGGGGATTCCCCAGTGTTCCCAGGCCAGCTGGGGGTTACAATTCCTCCAGCATGTCCTGGGTTGGCCTCGGGGCTTCTGCCCAGTGGGACTTGCCCAGTAGAGTTCCAATGGAAGCCTCCCAAGGGGTATCCTTATCAGGTGTCCAGACCACCTCAACTGACTCCTCTCGATCTGGAGGAGTAGTGGCTCTACGCCTAGGCCCTCCCGAATAGCCGAGCTCTGTTTAGCTAGTTATGTTACAAAATATTAAAGCTAATCAAAGATATTCCAGAAGGTTTCTACTTCTATCTCCCAAGAACAAGCAAACCTCAAGAAGACAGACCCTGTGAAACTTTCCTGTTTTAAGTAGAGGCCTAATTATAAAATGGAACATAGAGTGTGTTATCAGAGACAAATATCTAGGCAAACTGGGCTCTACCAAGACCCACTTTCTTGCAAGAAACCTGATTGTGTTCTTAAAAACTTTGGAGAAAAACACATGTAGTTGAAGATGTTTTAAACTTTTGTTTATTTCTTAAATACTGACATGACAAACACCTTTGTGAAATGCAAACTTGCAAATATATTAGCTAAATGAAAAGGTCCTAATATCATTGCTGGGTAAATGGTAAAATGCTTTATATGTCAACATGAAAACTAATGACTTTGCTAAACTAGTGCAAGAAGGCAATTAAGCACAGGATATTTATATTAATGGATAATTAATTAAATACTAGCAACGCACAAGCAAACTCTCACCACTCCAGAAGACAAGAATCATCTCTACGAAGTCAACAACTTTGAATTATTTAAGCTAAAGACTTTGTAAGAGTTATTTAATTTTAAAAGACTGTTTTGAGAACTAAATCCTTTTGTATAAAGAACAGGAATCGTTGGACTTTTTGAAAACAGAATTTCGTTTCCCATCAAACTCTAATAAAATTGAAGAAACTTGCAGAACCTGGACTGCATTAAAAGGAAAATGTCACAACTAACTTTAAAAGTTATTTGGACCTTTCCTGACACAAGAAAAACAAAGACAATTACAGAAATGTAGCATATTCATTAAACTGATTGCATGTTCAGGAGCTGAGAGTGTCACTTAAGTCAACATTGGAAGGGTGACATCAACCAACTTTGAAACTAAACAAGCCTGAAAGATGTGTGTTTTCCTGCAATTTCATGACAGTCGGAAGAGGGGTATAAAAACTCTGAAATGAGCCCCCTCACACTCACTTTGTGCTATACCAGGGGTCGGCAACTTTCAGAAGTGGTGTGCCGAGTCTTCATTTATTCACTCTAACTTAAAGTTTCACGTGCCGGTAATACATTTTAACATTTTTAGAAGGTCTCTTTGTAAAGTCTATAATATATAACTAAACTATTGTATGTAAAGTAAATAAGGTTTTAAAAATGTTTAAGAAGCATCATTTAAAATTAAATTAAAATGCAGAGCCCCCCGGACCGGTGGCCAGGACCTGGGCAGTGTGAGTGCAATTGAAAATCAGTTTGCGTGCTGCCTTCGGCATACGTGCCATAGGTTGCCTACCCCTGTGCTATACTCAACAAGCAAGTTGCCACAGGCAGATGCTAGAAACAGCAAAGACTCAAGAAGAAACCAGACCATGGAAAACCTTCTTAAGTCCTCATCGTGGATTAGTGAAATGAAGTTAACTAAGACACTGCCAAGGGATTTGATTTACAACGCTTGTAATGATTTTGTTGGAGGATTGAAATGCTGTTGTAATTTAACGGACTAACAGTTTCTCCTGTTAATCAGGAAGTGGTTTGACCATGTATTCCTGGAAAAGAGACAGGGGCTAAATATTGGTAAACGAGGAAATAGTGGGATGTAACTGGATTTAAGATTCTTAATATTTGTAATTGGCCTGTCTTAAAACAGTTCCTTAAATGGCTCTTTCAGAGTAACTAATTTAAGTCTTCCTCTATTTCACAAGACTTAGTTAATATTGCTTTCTTTGTCAATCTATAAACTGTTTAAGTAACTAGACAGGCTTCATTGCCACAGAACAATTTTTCCTGATACATAAACAGTTTTAAGTACCTAATAATATACTAAAACTGAATTTACAATAATTTTGGAAAATAATATATTTTGGTCTCAACTTCCCATGAGAAAAGTGACCTCAGAGCTCACTCTCAAAGATATCAGCTCTGTTAAAAGCTCTCCACAGAGACATACAGAATAGATTGTAATGGAAGTAACCAGTTTATCTTTGTGTTGTGTTATCTAACGTTTTCTCTTCCTTTTCTTAATAATCAAAGAGCCCTGGTTAATAATTGTGATTATTTTGCTTGATCATGGTGTTCCCCTAAGATATGTAAATGAACCCTTCTGACTAAATTGTGGGAGCTACACCCGTATTTTGATGGTAAGCACAACACCAGTTAATAAGAGCCGGCCTACCATTTCTCATTTCTCTAAACTAAATATTTTTAGTAATTTTTAAAATAAAAATAGATGGCGTTCAACAATTTGAAACTAACCCTTTCCACCCCACACATGGCATCAACACCAAATAGCAACCAGCCTTGAAACAAGCTATCAGCTAAAATTCGTTCACACACACTGTTCAAACAGTGAATAACTCATACAAATCATGACTTTCCCATGGATAATTTGTGAAAACAAAATTTATCAGAGAAATAGACGCAGTGAATAATTAAAACACCTCCAATTATAACACACAGTTTTACTAAACTCAGCATTTACTCATGCTTACGTACAGGTCAATCTTGTAACTGGAAACAGATCTTCAATTATCCAATACTCTTTTATATTGAAATCTCCATTTGCCAAAATTGGGCAGGCCCTGGAATGCATAATTTGCATTGTAAAGTTTCCCTTTTCCTCAAAAATCCATTTGGTTAGGTAAATTCCATTAGTTATCTCTTTGGATTAATGGGGTTCTGTCATATGGTCTGTAATAAATCCACTGCTAGAATTTAATAGCCTATTTGGAATGTATAAAGGGGTGAATGGCCTCAATCTCATATTCCTCACTCATTTAAAAGTCACTTATTACAAACTTCAGAGATCCAAGTTTTCAAGTTGGCTGAATTTAGTTTGAGAAGAAAGTAGCTCTACCGTTCCACTCCTATTCCCATTCCAAGGCTTGTGTGCATCTCAGCGGGATTTCACACTTTGCTTTGGATTATAATTGATTTAGAAACACATTCTTTGCATATAAAGCAGTGACTGTCTTCACAATGTTGCTTGGCTTCTGTTATGGGCAGATTAAGAAAGGATCCAGGGGCGGCTCCAGGCCCCAGCACGCCAAGCGCGTGCTTGGGGCAGCAAGCCGCGGGGGACACTCTGCCGGCGCAGCAAGGGTGGCAGGCAGGCTGCCTCCGGCGGCATGCCTGCGGAGGATCCGCTGGTCCCACGGCTTCGGTGGACCTCCCGCAGGTGTGCCTGCGGAGGGTCCACTGGTCCTGCAGCTTCTGAGGACGGGAGGTGCCTGCGGGAGGTCCGCTGAAGCCGCGGGACCAGCGGACCCTCCGCAGGTAGCCTGCCTGCCATGCTTGGGGCAGCAAAATCCCTAGAGCCGCCCCTGGAAGGATCCATGCATCAGGCTGCAAGAAACATGATTGAACTTGCACAGAGGTTGGATCTAATGAGTTACAGGAAAAACACAAGGCCAAAATATACTGGGGATGCCAGGAGAACTGCGGAGCAGGGGGTTACTAAGGCTGAGAGCCAGAAGAGACATGAGCATTTTTGGGAGCTGCCTTTTGTTTAGATTGGATCCTGGGCCTCATCATCACCACACAATCCCCCTCACACCAGCCCTTTTTGGGCTGGGTGAGGGAATAGGAGAGATACAGGAGAAATTGAGTTCCTACACCTTTACGGGCCCATTGTCAGCATTTTGTGTGAGGAAACAAGCACATAGCTGCCATTAGTGATGAGAGTTGCATGTTGCCAGATTTAGAATTCATTTCTAAGTGGCTGCCAATATCAGTCTTTATACCTTCATAAAACCACCTTTCTGGTTCTCGTACGGTAGTATAGCACAGACAGCCATCCTACGCAGAGGCATACTGAAAGAGTTTTCCCACATAATGAACAAAAAACCCATGGATCAAGGTATTGGCCAGTGACTGAGAATACCTAAATTCTGTTCCCAGTTCTGCCACTTAGCTGCTACATGACCATGCACAAATCATTTTGCCTTTCTCTTGCCCTTTTGTCTGTCTTGTCTCTTTAAACTGGGGAAGGATGGAAGTGTGTCCGGAGAGGCGCGAATAGCTAGATTCTCGTAATACTGTTAGATCACAAGATGATGGCGACAGGTCAGTTATATAGACTGGCCTGGAATGCTTGGTAAGGCGAACACATTTGAACAACATGCATTTTACTACAGCCAAATGCAAGGTCGTAGATCTAGAAACATATATACGGTATCTAGAATGTAGGTCACATTTATATGATGGGGGACAGTATCCCAGAAGGCAGAAAAGGACTTGGAAGTAATGGTAGATAACCAGTTAAACAGGAGCTCCCAATGCAACACTGTAGCTAACAAAGTGAACATGATCCTTGGATGCATAAGTAGGGGGAACATCAAGTAGGAGTGAGGAGATGGTATTACCTCTGTGAATGGCATTAGTGAGCCCATTACTAGAATACCATGTCCAGATGTCCTTTTAAAAGGCAATTGAAAAAGAAAGGATTCAGAAAAGAGTTCCGAGAATTGAGGTCTTCAGAAACATGCCTCATAGAAAAGATCTTAAGAAGTTTAATCTGTTTAGTTTATCCAAGAGAAGATTAAGAGATGACATAATCAGAATTTCCAAATACCTCCAAGGAAAAGAAGTTTTTGATAACCAGACAGTGTCACAGTTCAGGTCAAGTGCTCCTGTATCCCTCCTCCGTGGTCCCTTGAGGACTCCCACTTTAGGCTCTCAGTGCCTCAGCTGTCACCTCTCTTGGGTAGAGTCCTACATCCCTTTCCCTCCTGACTTGGGTTTTTCTGGGCTGCACAGTTCCTGCCTACACTGTGATATCCCCAGCAAGCCAGCCTGCCAAAATAGGACTGCATCTGCATTTTGCTTTCTCTCTGAAGGCTATGAACAGCACCACAAGGCCTTTTCTGGTGAGCTCATTTATTAAGGTGAAAGCATTACAGAGAAAACACATTAAAAACAGAAAAAGAATCTACACACATGCTGAAAAGCTTACCAGAGGTGACCCCGACTTTAACCTCAGGCTCTGGCAGATGTTAGTGTTTCCAACCCCACAGCTAGGTTTTCCCCATGGTTACAAGCTCATAACAGCCTCAGATTCAGAACCAGAAAAAACTATGAGTAGGTTAGTCTTTCCTTTATACATCTTGGACCTTTGATCTTGAGACTCTGGGAAGAGGTAATCAGCATATAATGATCCTTTCCCCAGGGAATATCTTCAAAAAGCTAGGTTGTTGCATAACCAGAGGTGGGAATTTGCATTCACTTCCCCCTAGAGATTCCTCCAGGCAAACCACTTGACACTGTTTGGCACAAAAGTTCATTTTTGTCAGGCACATTGTTCAGTGGAGTCCCTGGAAGTTTGTAACACTTCCAGGCTTCACATCACATTCCCCCTTTCCCCCCCACTTCATTCTCCCCAGAAAGATTACAGACAATCCCAGCTCACAATAATATGTAAACTTTGCATTTAGTACAGCAGACTCCAGAGATATTCAAACTCAATTCAGTAAGCTCTCCCAATATTGTGGTAATTATTGCCATATCTGTCACACATGGCTCTTCAGTCTAACACACACAGACACAACACAAGCCAATGGTTAGAAGCTGAAGCTATATAAATTTAGACAAAAATGTAACAATTTTTAAACAGTGAAGGTAGGGTGAGCAGATGTCCCAATTTTATAGGAGCAGTCCCGATTTTTTGAGCTTTTTCTTACATAGGTACCTATTGCCCCCCACACCCCGTCCCGATTTTTCACACTTGCTGTCTGGTCACCCTAAGTCAGTGGTCCCCAACCTTTTCATCTGACAGGCGCCAGACGAAGGACCGTGGCGGCTGTGGAGCATCCACCGAAATGCTGCCGAATTTCTGTGGTGTTTCGGCGGCGACGCCTCTCGATCAGTGATGAGCTGCCAAAATCTTAACAACCGGTTCCCTATAAAAAGTTCTGATTTAAGGGGGGGGAGGGGCCAGGAGAGAGATCCTCGTGGGGCCAGGGGCCCCTGCAGGGCCTGGGTCAATTGCCCCCCCTCCCCTCCCCTCCCTCTGGCCAGCTCTGGAGCTTGCAGCAGCCCCCCACACACACCTTGCTGGGCCATTAAAAAAGTGGCAGCAGGACGACTCCAGAGCTCAGGTGAGCTGCCCAGCTTGTGCCAGCAGCTGGCCATGCTACAGCTGGGGAGAAGCGGGGGAAGGGCCGGGGGAGCCTCAGCCTCCCCAGCTGGGAATCCTGGGAGCAACAGGATGGTCCGGCCCACGGTCCAGAGTTCTTTGCCCACCCCCTGGCCCTTTAACAACCGGCTCTCCACGGAGGTCTAATTTTAGCAACCGGTTCTTGAGAACCTGTGGGAACCTGCTCCAGCTCACCACTGCTCTCGATGACATCTCTTGTCGGCAGCAAGTGGCATCATTGAGAGGCGTCACCACCGAAACGCTGCAGAAATTCAGCGGCATTTCGGCAGATGCTCCACTGCCAGCCAGGACACGGGCACATTTAGATGCCCCCACGGGCGCCATGGTGCCCGTGGGCACCGCATTGGGGACCCCTGCCCTAAGTGAAGGTAATTAAACACTAGAACAATTTACCAAGGGATGTGGTGGATTCGTCATCACCTGCAGTTTTATATCAAGACTGTGTAGCTTAAATGGAAGTTATGGGCTTGTTGCAGCAATTGCTGGGTGAAGGTCCATGGCCTTAGTTGTGCAGGAGGCCAGACTAGATGATCACACTGGACCCTCTTCTAGCTTAAAATTTATGATTAAGGCCCTAGTGGAGAACTGGCAAATGAGACAGGACAGGAGCGCGATAAAGACAAAAATTTAGGTGGAAAGATAGAAGTTGAATAGTGGGGAAAAGATTATAAGACAAAAACAGGGTGAAGGGGAAACGGAAAGAGGAAAATTCCCTTCTACAGACGCAGCACCAATTGTCAGGGAACATAACTTTTTGTGCTTTAGTTTACAGAATTAATGGGTGTAATTGTAAATAAGGACACCTTTCCAGTCCTTTCATAAGATGTAAATATATACATAAATGTAGGAGTAAGACATACAGCTGAAAATATAAGAGCGCATATGGCAATGGTATGCATCCTCCCATGAAACAGCTGAATGATCCTTGTGAGTCCTACCTACCATTCCTGTCCAGATAAATCCTCTCCAGGAAGAACTTTAGTTTCTTGATGTTTATGTGCATAAGAAGAAGAAACAAACCAACCAAGTCAGGAAAGCACAAAAACAGCCAACAAAAATACAGGGCTGCAAATCCAAGGTTTCCTGATCCCAAGCTACTGCTCAATATGTTTGGAACTCCCAAGATCCTGCAAGTGGTTTAGGCTGCGTTGGATTTTTAACCTTAGCTCTGCACGTTAACCACCCCTTCTCCCCCATTCATTTTTATGTATTACTTTAGGCTTGTGCTGCAGGCAGCCGTCCAATTGACTTGTCCAGCTCCAGTTAATGAAGCAGTGAAATGATGTAATCCAGAGACGGAGGCTATAAAAGAGACTAGCAGCAACACACTGTAGGGCCGTTAATCAAGAAGAGATGTGTTCAGTCCAGTAGCTGCTTTATCATCATTTGGGGTTACCCTTCTTTATACTGCATCTAAAACCTGAGAAGCTGATTGTGATGCATGGAAACCATACTGAGGGTTTTTTTCCTGTATGTGAAATGTAAAGCCTCTAGCCTTCTGCAACAGAGGGTGCTTGTGTTCAGCACTGTGTTTTCTGCATAATTAAGAAAACTGTGTCAGTGTGTGGCTGGCTGCAGCCTGCAGGCCCAGGAATTAAGTATGCATGTCCTTGGCATTTAGAAAGTCCAGATGTCTTTATCTTCTTGGGCATCGAGTTAGAGTTTATCCAGATGGCATCTTGATTGCTGGAAGCTCAACTGATTGAATTACTGGGGCCGTTATCTGCGCCGCAGTTTAGGCACCTAATGCTTTCACCATCATGTTAAAATGTGTTTGCCAAGTGCCAGGTAGGAGGCCAGATCACTAACAAGTCTGTAGCATTTCTAAGCATGTGTAGTTAACGCCCAGCCCAGGCTCATATTCATATTGTTTCCACTGATCTACATCTAGTCATTCATTCATTCATGCCCGTCACCCCAACCGGGGTATGGGCCGCCAACAACAGATCTCCATAGTCTTCATAGCCCATTTGGAAGTTCCTGAACCAGAATGTAGGCTCTAGATACGTCTACACTGGAAAATCCCCACAGCAGCACACCTCAGAGTCTGGGCCAACTGACTCAGGCTCACTCTACGGGGCTAAAACTAGCAACGTAGACGTTCCTACTCAAGCTGGAGCTCTGACTATAAAACCCGGCAAGAGGGGTGTGTCTCAGAGCCTGGGCCCAGCCCAGTTGGGGATCTCTACACTGCTATGTTTAGCTTCGTAGTGCAAGTCTGAGTCAGCTGACCCAGGCTCTGAGACTCGCTGCCACAAGTTTGGGTTTTCTTTATGCAGTGTACATGTATCATAGAATCATAGAATTGCAGAACTGGAAGGGACCTCAATAGGTCATCTAGTCCAGTCCCCTGCACTCAAGGCAGGATGAAGTATTATCTAGACCATCCCTGACAGGTGTTTGTCCAACCTGCTCTTAAAAATCTCCAATGATGGAGATTCCACAACCTCCCTAGGCAATTTATTCCAGTGCTTAACCACCCTGACAGTTACGAAGTTTTTCCTAATGTCCAACCTAAACTGCCTTTGCTACAATGTTAGCCCATTGCTTCTTGTCCTATCCTCAGAAGTTAAGAACCATTTTTCTCCCTCCTCCTTGTAACAACCTACTATGTACTTGAAAACTGTTATGTTCCCTATCAGTCTTGTCTTCTCCAGACTAAACAAACCCAATTTTTCAGTTTTCCCTCATACGTCATGTTTTCTAGTCCTTTAATCATTTTTGTTGCTCCTGAACTATGGTACCCACAACTGGACACAATACTCCAGTTGAGGATTAATCAGCGTGGAGTAGAGCAGAAGAATTACTTCTTGTATCTTGCTTACAATACTCCTGCTAATACATCCCAGAATGATTTTTTCCTTTTTTGCAACAGTGTTAAACTGTTTACTCATATTTAGCTTGTGATCCACTATGACCCCCAGATCCTTTTCGCTGTACTCCTTCCCAGGCAGTCATTTCCCATTTTGTATGTGTGCAACTGATCGTTCCTTCCTAAGTGGAGTACTTTGCATTTGTCCGTATTGAATTTCACCCTATTTACTTCAGACCATTTCAGATTTTAATCCTATCCTCCAAAGCACTTGCAAGTGCCTGTGTAATGCCGACAGACCCTGGTAGGCAGGATTGAACTGGGGACCTCTGGAGCGTAGTGCATGAGCCTCTACCGCATGAGCTAAAAGTCAACTGTCTGTTAGCTAAGGCTGTCGAGCAGACTCATTTTCTCTCTCTAAGTGGCCTCGGTGTCACTAGACGGGACAAAACACCACATCCAGGAAGTGTGTGGGTTACACCTGCTCTGGATTTCAGCCTCATTTAGCTAAGCCCTCTGTGTGGAACACCTGGTAGTACCTTTGGCTACCCTCATAGCCACTGAATGGGGAGGCTTCGGTGTTCTACCTGTCGCATTAGTTTCATTTTAAGAAAGAAACAGCTGTGTCTGCTACCAGGCACAGCTTACAGAACAGATTGTGCTGCACGGAGGCATTTTCTAAAGTGCTCAGCACTGGCCTAACATTACTCCCATTTCTTAATTAAGCCAAACTGTCCATCTTGGATGTGTTTTTACAGTGGCCTGCTCCCAGTCCCCCGAATATGCCTGAAATTCCCTTCCGAGGCAGAGCATCCACCCTCTCTATGTTCAAATCCCTCTTCCAAGCTCACAAACACTGACTTCATGTTAGCAAAATTACTGAAAGAAAGGCCCTTCTCCTTTGGGTCTCCTAGCATGTTCGATGTTATCCATTTATTTAGAAGCTGCAAAGTCCTCGGGGCAGGGACTGTAACATCTCCTGTGTCTTGTGACGCACCAACTGCACTGTTGGCTTTAACACAGAAATAACAACCTAGGAAGAGCACGAGGATTTCAAAAGGAGGAAGGGCTCCTTTCCAAGAGGATGTCTCATCCACAACTTGCTTACGTTTGTCACACGGTACTTCTCATGCTGCAGCTCTCCCCAGTCACCTCTTCACCCTCTCTCCTCTCCCCCTTTCCCAGCCGAGCAGGTTTTGATCACATTGTTCCCGGGCTGACTGCTAATGAAACACTGGCTACAATTCTCTTGAATGCCAGATTGGTTTCTTCTTCTTAAAGAACAATAGAGAACATATTTTGTTCTAATTGAGCATAACCACAGCCAGGTGGAACAGTGAAGTGGTAATTCAAAGCAACTCAATTCCATTTGCTAAGCCAGAGAACTTGCGTCTCAAATGTACTGTACATGTTTCAACTGAGAGCAGGACAATTTGGGTATAAAGATTAGATCCAACTTAGATATGAGGGTTTTTTCCACTACAGTTATTAGACCAAATCCGGCCCTCACGCCCCATGCAACCTCAGTGAAAGAAATGGGCCCAGGTTAGCTTTGTGAGAACAAAGTCAGTTAGGTCCCATGGGGTTGCACAGGGTGTAAAGCCAGAAGATCAGGCAATGTTGCAGGGACTAATGTCAGTAAGTTTGGTTGGGGTTTTTTCCTAGTTGCATTCTTGGATTTTTTATATGTAATCACAAAATGTTATGAATCTCAAGCCGTGCCGTTTTGTTTTCAGCTGTGGCTGTACAGTGAGAAACACTATTAAAAGGGGAAATGCTTTAGCTTTTCAGCCAAGCAGCAGGCAACAGCCAAGGACAACTGGGGGCCAGCCTGCTGGTTCAGCAGTAGTAAAATGTGCAAAATCTCAAACTGACTCCTCAGAAGGCTCTGTCCTTCACTCCTCAGAAGGCAAGGGCTGGGGGGCAATACTGCACGTTCATTTTATTTTAAATGCAGCCACCGTGCCCCTTCTCTCTATCAATGAATTTCACCGAAGCTTCCTCCCCCACCCCCACTAATCTTTATCCCTTCTTCCAAACTGCCCAAGACCCCTGTAGCCCTTTTTCTATTCCACTGAGCCTCAGCAGTGTTCCTCATGGGAGAGAAGAGATTTAGACCTGGTTGTACTAAATGCAAAGCAGATTGTTAACTGTAGTTTCTGCTCTGTCACTCTCTGTGGCTTGCCAGCAGACAGGCTGAACGTATTCAGCCTGGACTGTCTAGTAGCAACACACACAAGGTCCGCCTACTGTGAGTAATCATGGAAGAAATGGCTGACAACAGTACAGAAGTCACCCTTTTGATTGGCAATGCTTCCTCAAATTCAGTTCTGCAATACCCAGCAATGCTGCGCAATGAAAGTGAAGTACTGTCACGCCACTCTATAAAACAGCCAAAATTCCTCTCAGATAAAACCTTCTGCTAGATCTCTCTGTGCATTCAGGTCTGATAGATGTTATCTGGCTGGTTAGACTGTAAACTTCTTGGCAGCAACCATTCTGCACCTTGTACAGGGTGTCTTGTACAGAGCGTCTTGTACAGGGCTGAGTATTGTTCTCTCCTAACAAACAAACAGCAGCAATCATTCAAATAATCTACCAACTCAGTCCTGTGCAGCTCAGATTGGAGAGGATTTTTTCCATAGTCACAGGTTTGTTTCTAAAGCCCAGAGGCTGAGATTTTTAAATGCTGTGTAGGGGGATTTAGATGCTCAATTTCCATAAAAAATGTACTATGAATCGGGTATCCAAATCCCAAGTCAAAAACATCAGCCATAGTGTACAAAGAGGCTCAACATACTGTAAATATATCCTATACCTAATGCAACAGTCCTCCATAAACTCATGGTCTGGTGTCCCTGTTTGCAGATCACGGATATTCTGTCTACATCAAGTGATGATGGGTAACTAAAGCATCAGGTGCAAAGATGAATGTTCCTATAAAAGCCAGCAAGGAGGGAATAAGGCATCTGGAGAAGAATTAAAAGGTAATTCAATGTGTAAAGGCTCTCTTAATTGGCCAGAGTGCTGCTGAGTACAAACATATTGCTTTGGCTAGGGAATCCTGCTTGGCTAGATATGTCACATGGCTACAGTATCATAATTTCAAAAATATATACATCACGGCTGATTTATCCTCATATGGCAGCATGACCTCCACAGCACCCTTTCTAGCCCACAGTTCTGCCGTCATTGCCCCAAATTCATGACTGCCTCCTCTGCCCTTATTTTGGGGGTCAGTCGAGAAGTGCACATTCTCCCCCATTTGGGATAGCCTCATCTCACAGCACCCTCCATGGCAAGACTCAACCCTGCAACGACTCTGCCACGCTCTCCTCCTTGGGACTTCCATGGTCTGCGGTGGTGAGTTGGCCCTCTTGCCAGGTTGCTAAATAAAGGCTCACCCCTTCTAGGGTACCCAAAGTCCAAATTAAGTGCATAGGAACAGGGCCACCGAGAGCGGGTTTGGGCCCCGGTGAAAAAAAAATTTCGGGCCCCCCAGCAAGGGCGGACCAGCTAAACAGGGTTGATGAAGCCAGGCCCCGGGCCCCCTTCTGGACCACTGGGCCCTGGTAATTTGTACCGGCTTCCGCCCTCTCTCGTCGGCCCTGCATAGGAATGTAAATTCTTCTGAGCTCAGTCCTTGAGAGACTCTTCACCTCCTCCTGGGCTCTGCAGAGCTTTTTCCTCAGGGCTTTCTCCCTAGATGTCTAGCTCCTGCCATACCACTGACCTTCAGATCTTCTCCCCGGGAGTCCATCTCCGAGCCTGATTCTCTCCAGGCTGGGTCTGACCTTGTCCCTGGTCTACCCCGGGCTGTCTGGCTGTGGTGTCGGTCTTCTCCCAGGCCTGCTTCAAGAGTGTCCTTTGCCCCTGTTACCCTCTACCCTTGGGCCCGTCCCAGGATATAAGTCGCCTCCCCCAGCTCCTCCATGGTTCCTTTCCCAGGGAGACCAGAGACTTCAAAACTATTTCTCTTCTGGGTTGGTTCCCCATCTGCCTTAGCATCTCCCTAGTAAATTCCGCTCCTCCCCTGGTGTAAGCAATAGGCCCACTCCAGCTGTTCATTAAAACCTTTTCAGTCTCTAACTCCACACTAAAGTATTCAAATAACAATGATCTGAATTTCAAAGGTGCTGCGCACCTGCAGCTCCCCATTGAGTTCAGTGCTGAGTATGTGGCAGTGCTCAGCACTTCTGTAAATCAGGCCTCTCATAGTGAAGAGCTTAAATAGTGATTTAGAAGCCTAATTTTAGGCATCCAGGTTTCAATATTTTAGTCCGTACTAGAGCAGATTTGAAAATCTGGGGAGGGGTTCTTGCAGAAAGTGTGGGGGGAGGTGGGGGGTTGGCAAAAATTCAAATACCAAACAATTTCATCCTTTCATAGACTTTCCTGACCCTCATGACTGATACAGCACCCTTTATTGGATATGGAAGAGACATAAGATCTCTGGAAGGTTAAAATAAAAGAACCCCACTCATGTGAAATTATTTAGTGGTGAAAAACACAATCCTAAACCTCCTGATTCCTTTTTCTAGGAGACTATTTCTGCTCTGATGCCTCCTTTACTTTGGTGTAACACCACTGACTTCAATGTAGCTATTCATGATTTATAGAATGGTCTTGTGGATAGCACACTGGACAAGGACATGGAAGATCTGGGTTCTGATACTGCCTCTGGCCTGTTGTGCAACCACAGGCAGTCACTCTCACACTGTGTCTCTATTTCCCCCTTTGTAAAATGGGAATAAAGCTACTGACCTTTGTAAAATGTTTTGAGCGCTGCTGATGCAAAATACTCTATAAGAGCTAATTATTATTTATACCCATATAAACAAGATCAGTATTAGTCATAGGTTTGTCCTGACTGGATCCCTCCATTTTCATTTTCTAGATAAGCTCTGGGCCCACAAGCCATCACTGCTGTATCAGTCATTTGAATGACTATATTTAAAACAGGGAACTTCCCCTTTCAAGCTGTGATTGTGATTTCACCATGCTAAGCCTGAGAGGTTTATCAAACTTTTTTTTTTCTTTTTCTGCCTTTGCCATTTAATTGATTTCTAGCAGGCTGTTTCAGTTTATCTTGGTTTTGCTGTCCTGTTTTGCTTCCATTAAGAGAAGAGTCCACAAGATAATCTGAGTTTAGAAGCCATCTAATGCCTTAATGGCTTGCCAGATATATTGGTTGATTTTGATGGGGCTTTTCTGTGTTAGCTGCGAAGTATCTGAGCCTGTAGATACGATGTGCACTGAGGTGAGTGATAGTTATTTCTTTCTCTTGTGTTATATATATGTAGAAAATCAATAACCAAGCTTTGGTGATTATTTGCATGCTAACATCTGATCACTTTGAAGTGCAGGGAGATTTTTTTTTTTGACTGGGGGGGTGGGGAGGGTGCCCGGAAGCCTCAGACTGGGAAAGTAAGGCAGGTCTTTTCAGACACACTCCGTGATACTGCTCAGGCACTAATATGACTCTTTTATATGGGATTCTTCTGTATCTGCCAGAAATTGACAGTGTTTTATACATTTCATAATGCTGTGGGCATATTGAAATCTCACATGCATGTCTACAGCAAGACATCAGAGCCGAAAAGAGAACAGGTTTTAAGGGGTTTCTTTCCTACCATTTGGATCCAAGAATTTGTATACACCAGTACAAATAGACAAGACGATGATTCGCTTTCATGTAGTGGGCAGTTGAGGCTGAGCAGATATACGATTCCAAACCAGAGCAATGATAAAAGGAAATACCAGGCACTCCTCAGTTCTTTTTGTCTGGTTTGGTTCGTTTTAAATTAAAAGGACAGGGGAAGGGGGCGGGGAGGAAGAATGAAGGCAAGATGCTTCTCAGGGTTCTTTTGGTTGCAGGGGGTGGAGAGGGGGCAGAAGGAAGAGACTCTCAGGATTTGCCCTCATATATTATGTGCCACAGAGGCCTACAATAGATTCTTTGCTTTATTGTTGTATGACTCCCATAATCCTCCTAATTGTGCAAAACTGTACCGTGAGGGGAATTTCTTCCTCTGCTTCATCTGGAGACCAGTTTCTGCCCTGAAGCGTGAGGGCTGATTGCTCTTGTAATTTTATTTGAAATGGCATAATGCAGGCATGCTTCTCATTTACATCAGCAGCTAAAGCTTTCTTTTCTTTCTTAAATCTTACTCAGCCATTTGCCCCAATAACAAGCTATGGCAGCGAGGTCCACAGGTTAATTATGAAGTGCATGAAAGCAGTGTTTTTCTCTCATCAGTCTGGAATATATTGGTTTTTCTTAGGTCTGTATTTGACATTTCCCTTAAGTGATCATTTAGGAACTTCTAAATTAGAACTTCTCTTCTTATTTAATTTGGGGATAGAGCACATGGGGGCTATGCATTTGCTGTCACTCTACGGTTATTTTATATACTTCTTTATATCTCCCATTATTCATAACTCCTGTTTGTGGTTCTACTGTCCGTATTTGTATTACCTGCAAAATTCCTACGGAGTAATGAAAATTTTGAGTGACCTAGGAATAATTGGACCCTCTACTTGTAAAGAAAAGGAATTGTTTTGTTACAAGTCGGTTTGCATCAATAGCTTTCTGTCACAGATCCTAGTGAGCATGGCCTGTCGGCCACCCACTAGGATTGCTCTGGGGGGAATACAAGCCTATCTGCACTGGATCTCCTGGGGCATTAAGCTTTTAGTGCCTAGGAAATGTGGCAGAGAGGCCAATGGAGGAACCAATGCTGTAGCCTACTGAGGCTCAGGCTATTACCGTCTCTCAGAAATGGGGCTCTTCAGCCCACCTGCCCTAGATGCCCCCAAGACCAGCAGACTCCCAAGATACCACAAACACATCCCTCCCCCAGAACTCCATCCCCGAAGGTGCATAGCTTCCGGTCCACAGCTTACCGCTCTCAGGGGCACGCAGTAGTTGTGCAGTGGTTAACATACAGAGACACACAGTGTTCAGAGGTTTTTAAGGTCAGGCTTGACAAAGCCCTGGCTGGGATGATTTAGTTGGGGATTGGTCCTGCTTTGAGCAGGGGGTTGGACTAGATGACCTCCTGAGGTCCCTTTCTAACCCTGATGTTCTATGATTCTACCTCTATGCCCTTTTACACTTATGTAATGCACAGGAGAATACAGATCATACAAAGCAATAAGCACTGAATGCATGTCCCTGTCCAGTGGTGCTGGAACTAGGAGTGATGGGGATGCAGCCACACCCCTTGGCTTGAAGGAGTAATAACAAACATCAGATATATGGTTTCCATCATCAGCACCATCACTCTAAAAATTGTTGCAGCACCCCTGTCCCTGCCTCGGTTTCCTCACTACTCCAGGACATTCTTTAGGCTGGGGTCCAAGTCCCTTCAGTTGTCCAGAGTCCCGGGACCATATGGGTCCAGGAAAGCAGGCAGGGTCTCCCAGCCCCATGAGGCTGCTATATTGCTGGGTGACCTTTTCCTCCTAAAGGCCCTCACCCAACTTCTATGACTTTGCTCTCTCCTGCCCCATGTGTCCTTTTCCTGTCTGCTCTCCTTATCTGTGGGTTTCTTCATCTAAACTGCTGCTGATCACCTGGTCTCTTTTGTTTTACTCCTGGTAACTTTCTACTGCGCCCATCTTCTCCAGTCCCTTCAGACAAAACAGCGAAACTTTTTTCCCCCTAATAATTTCTTTATTAGCTGCTTTATTAGCATAAGCTTGGTGCAGTCTAAGTATCATTGTTAACCATAAGTATTTCCCATTTGCATATGAGACAGGTTATTCCATTTCCACTTAGACTGAAAAGTCTTTAAAAAGAATTTAAAAGTCTCAGTTTCTCAGATACTAATTTTTGTCCAGTTTCAGCTAAATGTACAGAGCAGTCCCTTGCTGTGAATATAAACACAGCTCAGCTCCTTTTTATTTGAGCAGACATTTTCTGTTATAACAGTATTTTCGCACTCTGAGCCAAGCTCTCTTTGCAAGTTCTTCATAACTCCCTAGGACTTATTTTACAGCGAGCCTTGTTACAAGACCCATGGCTTATTTACTGGGGATTAATAATTCATACTGTCCTTGGTTAATGAAATACAGAATGATGTGCACGTAATATTAGCATAAAAGATCCAAGCCTGTGGTTTAAAAACTGCATTCCATGAAGTCCCAGGATTGCATATTTCAGGTTAATATTAAGATTTCAAAAAACACTCTCATATGATGCAATAGGCTCCTGTTCTGCTTTCCTGCTGCTGATCCGCCCCACTCCCACCTCCGTCCTTGCAGAATCCAGCAGTTTAGGGTTTTTTAATTGAACTTAGTTTCCTCACCATTAGGCATCTGGGTTTCTGTGGATTAAGAGCTCTTTCTCCACTCACTTCACTGCTATCCAGGCATTTAATCTTTAAGGGGTGGGAGGTTGTTTGTTTTTAAATACAATTCTACATTAGATTTTTGCATTGTTCTAATTCAAGGTTTTGGAATACAGTGGGATGTGATCAGGCATTATAAGTGCTATAAGATATGTTTTGATTTATGTTTTTAAATGATTTATTTCTAAGGCAGCTGCTTGGTAGAATGTGCATGTCAGAGCTTCATGTTTACATTCACAGTATGCCTGTATCCGTGTATTTAATTTCCACAGATTATAGCCAACAAAAGCTATAGCTGTGAAGATTTAGGACTGAGAGAGATTCCTGAAAGACTTCCAGCCACAACAGAAACCCTTGACTTCAGCTTTAATTTGCTTTCTTCCCTTCACAATTCAACCTTCAGCAAGCTAAAGAATCTGATATATTTAGACTTAACAAGGTATTGGAAATCTTTGTCACTTCCACTGATCACACAAGTCATAACTTATTTTGAATCTGCCATTGCTTAGATGCCCTTATTTCAACCTTTTGCAATACTAATAAAGAACTGAAGGCTTCCATAGTATACCATGGCAACCATCTTCGCAGCAGAACCTTCAGAGACCCTTGCAGACAACTGTTGCATTGTCTTGCCAATTAAGAATGCCTAGTTATTTGGAAATAGCTTTTTTCTGGGCTCTCTCCTGTTAAGGCCTGGAGTTATTGGACCATTTGCAGGAATGGGTGAAACCTTCACATCCTATTATTTATGTTAGCACCAACAAATTTGCTGTAGGAAACATCTCACCTGCTTTTCCATGAAAATATCATTCATGAAATATGGGCAGAAGGAGATTCTAGCCTTGTAAGAAGTGCCCTTATTATAGGGATAAGATTTTGATTGCGTTGATTAGGGAAGGCAATGGGAAACTCCCCTTGCTTAGCAGGTCTCTGTGTGACTTTCATAAACAACGTCACAGTCAGGACCTCCACACCCAGCCAGCCCTAGACAGTTTTCACTTCCCATTATGGCCTCTTCTTATCTGAATTTAAAACACAGGGGCTTCTGAATATCAGCTATATACTGCCAGCAAAGAATAATAGCTTTTAAGTCAAAGATGACCATAGTTCATTGGGCTTTCTTTGTACGTGAGATTGCATTTCGATTGTTGTTTTTAAATGACCGTGTAATAATGGGAAAATTTTATCAGCTTGATTTATTAGTAATATGATTGGATTATTCTGTTCTTTTCAAGGTGTCAGATTAACTGGGTGTACGAAGGTGCCTTTCAAAGCAATGCTCATCTGAACATTATTGTCTTGACTGGAAATCTACTCTTGTTTCTGGCTGACACAGCATTTGTTGGCCCGCAGTCTCTGAAGCATCTCGTCTTAACTCAGACAGGTCTAACCAGTTTAGCATTTATTCCAATGCAGAATCTGGATAATTTAGAGACTTTTGACTTGGGCAGCAATCACATCTCCTCACTGAAGTTCCCTCCAAGCTTTCCCACCAGAAACCTCAAATACCTTGATTTTCAAATGAACAACATACAAAGAATAGCAGCAAAAGACACAGATATTCTGCTGCAGACAAAGAATTTAACTCTGATCTTGAAGGGCAATGATATTATGCACATTGAAGCTGGGGCGTTCCAGTCCAATTTATTTTACAGCTTGGACTTTGGAGGTTGCATTGACATTTCTGTGGTTTTAGCAGGGATGCAGGATACCAGAACCCATACTCTTTGGTTGGGGACATTTGAGGATGCAGAAGATGGGATTCCCATAAACCCTACTATGCTACGGAACCTGTGCAATATCTCTGTGGTGGATATCAGTCTGCAAAAGCGGCATTTCCTTCATTTGACTGCTGCCACATTTCAGTGTTTGAACAAACTTCAAAGGCTGGATCTGACTCATACCTACATCAGTGTGTTACCTCCTGACATCAGTGGCATGAACATGTTGGAAGAATTAATTCTCAATAGGAACGCCTTTAAGCACATTTGCAACATTAGCTCCACCGCCTTCCCCTCTCTCACCCACCTGTATATCAGAGAAAATGCTGAGAATCTGGATTTAGGCTCTGGCTGTTTAGAAACACTGTCAAAGCTTCAACACCTGGATTTAAGCCACAGTTGCATAGAAAATTTAGACTGCTGCAGCAACCAGCTAAAAGGCCTGAGTGGATTACAGCACCTGAATCTGAGCTACAACAAACAGCTTCAGCTCCAAGATTTGGCCTTTAAGGAAGGTGCTAACCTGGAGCTCCTGGATTTAGCTTTTACACGTCTTCACATCAATGCTTCCCAGGGTCCTTTCCGCAATCTGCATCTCTTGCATGTCCTGAACCTTTCTTACTCCTATATCGATACCAACATTCAGCACCTTTTACAGGGGCTGCAAAACCTTTTCCTGTTGAACCTTAGAGGGAATACGTTTCAGTCAGGGACCATTCCGAATGAAAATCTCTTTCGCCAGGTACCCGGTTTAGAGGTGTTAATTTTATCATTCTGTGATCTGACAGCTGTACAAAACCAAGCATTTCACACCCTCAAGAAGCTAAAGCACGTTGACCTGAGCCACAACAAGCTTATTGCATTCAGCACAGATGCCTTTTCCAATCTCAAGAGCATCTATCTCAATTTTGCCGATAATAGGATCCATATTATACCACGTGACATGTTAACTAACTTATCCGGCCAGAGTATAATCAATTTAAGTTACAATCCACTGGAATGCACCTGCTCTAATATTGGTTTAATAACTTGGTACAAGCAGAATATGGATAAAATTGAAGACCCTGAAGGGACAGTGTGTTGTGAGCCCAAAGCTCTAGCAGGTGCTAAGCTGTCCACTGTAACACTCTCCTGTGGGATCAGCGTTGCAGGAATTGTTTGCACTGTGCTGGGTTTGATGTTGCTTGTTGCTGTTATCTTGGTTTGGGTCATACGCTTTTTAAAGAGAAATTACCAACAACTCTAAGTGAAAGGTGGCTCCATAACAGTCATTTTTAAATAAAGGAAGAAAGGACAGTTACTAGACAGACTCTGAAGAAAAGGTAATTGCTCCTACTTGTTGCTTTGTTCCTGGGCAATACGCCTTTTAACCTTAGTATTGCACGCCCCATTCTCATTCTTAGCAACTGATTTAAGAAAAATTACTATAAAAAACAAACCAGGGCCAGATCCTGTGAAGAACTTTAGCCACAAAAGCAACACAGTAGGGTCCTGATCTATGGCAGGGGCTCCTAGGCTCTCTGGTAATACAAATAATAATAATAATAATTAGTCCCACTGAAGTCTGCCACTAGTCCTCAACTATAAGCTAGCACTGGGGCCTCAGGCAGCTGAGTGAGCTAGGAGGAAAGCGGGGAGAAATGAAGTGGGAATACTGGTTCCCCCAAATGAATGAGCTGCTCTGAAGTCAGAATTTAGTGCTATCTGAATGGCTGAGGCAATAGCACGGCTGGTCCTGCACACGTGGTTGCTCTAAAAGAAAATTAGACTGGCCTCTTTCCTGGTCATTGTTCACTGTATCACGGGGTGTAGGTGAGATGCAGGGCCTTATTTCTTGCCCTCAAAAGTGCGGGGCAAGGGTTTGTGGGGAATCAGGGGCAGCTTGTGGGGGGAAACTAGGGGGAAATCAAGGCAATCTGTGGAACTTTGCAGTCACCGGCCAGAAGGGAACCTCTTATCAGGGAATTTCTAGGCACAATAGTTCATGTCTTGTCTACTAGCCTGTCACCCATATCTCTTCCATATTAACCCCTTCTTCTCCCTTGGCTCCTGGCCACTTCCTTTCCCACCAGTAGCCCCTCACCTTTTCCTCAATAGCTCCTGTCACCCCTTTCCACCTCTCCCCCCACCATTTCCCCCCACAAGCTGGTATCCCCAGCCGCAGCTCAACCCCCCTGCTGTGGTACTGACCCTGCTGCAGCCAGTTCCTCCCCTCTGCTGGGCCTGGAAAAGCAGGAGGAATAGAGCAGACAGAGAGGTTGTAGGAACATGAGCGAGGGGGCCAGTATGTGTGTCTCTCACAGGACCCTTATGCATTTTGCAGTATTGAACATGTGATGATTTAATGAATAAATATTGTTTATTTTCTCCATATACTAATTGTGGAGCATTTGTAACAGCAGTTGTGACATTGACAATGCACCTTCACAGCTGGGCTTGTACGGGGGCAAATAACTGAGCCAACAATGCAGCTGTGATTTGTGAAATGCAGTAATAATGACAGCCAAAGCCAGGCTTTTCCTGAAAGTTGATGGCCAGCTGTTTTCAATTCCTCTAACTGCCAGGAAGTGCCCAAAGCTGGAGGTCATTACTGTTCAAATGAGTCACTCTCCTCAGAGCAGAGAAGTCCTGTGGATCCTTGTCTGTAATGCCCTTTACTGAGGGGCTAGAGAGGACTCAATCACTCACAGGTTAATTTCCCAGCCCAGCAGAAGCCCCATCCCACCTCCTGGCTCCTGCTTTCACTCCCCAGGCAAGCAGCACCCTTCCCTCTCCCTCTAAGGACGGACCAGGGAGAGCTAAACATGTTTACTTGTGGCTCAGCCCCCACAACTTCCCTGCTTCTGGCATATTGCAGGTTCTCCCAATTCAACCTGCCTCCCATCTACTGGTTCATGGACTGAGGGAGGGGTCAGGAACATGCAGCTAAAAGATGGGTCATGTCAAGAGGTCAGATCAAGTGAAGAGGGAGGGAGATTCCTGTGTGGGGACCATTTCCACCCAAACCTCACCTTGCCATTCAAGCAGCCAGAAATTCTCCTTGCTCCCCAGGATCACTCCCCAGCTGAATGGTCACAGATATCACAGTTATATGTCGCACTTACATACACCTCCACCTCAATATAATGCTTACCGTATTATAGGTGAAACCACATTATATTGAACTTGATTTGATCCACTGGAGTACGCAGCCCCCCTCCTCCCCGGAGCACAGCTTTACCGCGTTATATCTGAATTCGTGTTATCTCGGGTGGCGTTATATCGGGTTAGAGGTATCCTTTTGTCGAAGGAACTCAGAGCACTTTGCAAAGGTAGGTTAGTCACACCTTCCCTTGACAAATGCATGAACGGAGGCAGAGAGGTCTGTGAACTGGCCTCAGGTCACATAATGTGTCAGTGGAAGAGGTGGGGAAAGCACCCACATACCATGAAACCCAGTTTTTCTTCTCAGTTTTGGTTTCAATGCTCTGCAGTGCACTATTGTAGTGGCATGGGATAGTTACTCAAGTACCCAGGGTCCGGAGCAGGATTGTATTCAGAGCCTCTAGCCCCTCCCGCTTCCTGCACCATTGAGGCTACTCTGCTATTTTTAGTGCTCTAGCTTGATCAAAGCTGATGCACGTACATCTACCAAGCTGAAATTTACACTTCCAACTCAAGTGTAGACGTGGCCACAGAAAGAATGACCAACTAGCACACAAGAAAGGAAGACCTTAGGGAATACAAGATGATATTCAGTCCAGGATCATGAATGTGTATTTGCAACTCTTGATATATTAAAATACCCTCCAAATATTGTAGGCATTGTACCTATTTTTCAAATGTATTAGTAAATTTTCCACTTTTTGTACAAATTCTATTGGGTACCTAACTTTAAAATGTGCTTTCTACATTGCAAAAAGATGCATGCAAGGTTAATAAATAAAAGGATTTTTTGGGGACAGGGGAGGGACATGCATGGACCCAAACTGTGGTATGTAATCTATCATTTAAATCAGCTTCTGTAACCAGATGACTGGAGGATAGCTAATGCGATGCCAATATTTTAAAAAGGCTCTGCAGGTGATACCAGCAATTACAGATGGGTAAGCCTAACTTCAGTACCGGGCAAATTGGCTGAAATTATAGTAAAGAACAGAATTATCAGACACATAGATGAACATGATTTGTTGGGGAAGAGTAAATATGGCTTTTGTAAAGAGAAATTATACCTCACCAATCTATTAGAATTTTTTTAAGGGGTCAACAAACACGTGGACAAGGGTGACCCGGTGGATACAGTGTACTTGGACTTTCAGAAAGCCTTTGACAAGGTCTCTCACCAAAGGCTCTTAAGCAAAGCAAGCAGTCATGGGATAAGAGGGAAGATTCTCTCATGGATCAGGAGCTGGTTAAAAGACAGGAAACAAAGGGTAGGAATAAATGGCCAGTTTTCAGAATGGAGAGAGGTAAATAGTGGTGTCCCCCAGGGATTGGTACTGGGCCCAGTCCTATTTAACATATTCATAAATGATCTGGAAAAAGGGGTAAAACAGTGAGATGGCAACATTTGCAGACAATACAAAATTACTCAAGATAGTTAAATCCAAAGCTGTCTGTTCTGTTCATTCCCTCTGAAGCACTTGACATTGGCCCTGTTGGAAGACAGGATACTGGGCTAGTTGAACCATTGGTCTGACCCAGCATAGCCGTTGTTATGTTCAAACACCTCCCGCTCCTGACAGACTTGGACATGAAAATCTGCAAACACTCTGGGTCTCCCCTATTTCCTGAAAAAAATCTTTGGTTCTTGCTAATCATCTCTCTGATCCATTTTGCAATTTGGATTCCTCTGTTGTCACATAAATATGCCTTGCAACTGGCCTAGCTGGTCAGCACCACCCCTTGTTAACAGGGAGTATGAACTACTCTGGCTTCAAAACAAGGCCTGAAAGCCCAATCACATGCTCCACAGAGACTGAACTAAACAGACCATTAAAACGCCAGACCGGCCCCAGGGCCTGAAAGCAGAATCCTCACAGCGATGTAGCTACAGAAATTCTCATTTAAAAAGGCAGATAGTATTTTATGATCGCAGAGGATTATATTTCTCTTGATTTAAAAAGGGAAGATGGTTGTATTCTTATTCACACGATTATTGCCCTTTGGTGGGGTTGGCTTTTATGGATCACTGAACTCTGAAAATATATAGGGAGAGTTTAAGAAGTAAATGAATATATACATTTATCATAATGTTGAGAGGTCAGACTAAGCCTTCGGAGATTTATAATTAACTTAAATTGCAAATGGGGAGTGGCTGGACTAACGTACCCCTAAAGCCATATAACCACTTCAGTATTCTTCTACCTTAGTATTTGAACGTTCACATCTTAGGCCAGATGCTTGATGGGTGGGGACAGAGTGTTGTTGGCAGCCTTTGTGTCAGCTGTGCTGGTAAATGCCAACTATTTCCCTTTGTGGAAGCGCGGAAAAGGAAACTAAAGGTTGTAAGCAAAATGAGATGAGACGCCTAGTAGGTTCATGTGCATTCGGATACCCTGAATGCTCATGGAGCTGACGGCTATTTTGTAGTGGGGCTGGGGTCTGTACTTCTGGTGTATGGCCTTTTCTAGGAAGCTCTGCAAAGTTCAGAAAAGACTTAGCATTACTTAATTGTGTTGAATTAGGGAGTTTCTGCTTTACTTTATCACAGGTTACTAAATCCAAACAGCAATAGTTAGGAGTTAATATTTATACTTGGGCCAAAGCCTGACAAGTACTAGGTGTGTCTATTAGTCTGTCTTTTGTGGCTAGAATGCAAGTTTTTGCACCAGGCTTCCATAACAATTCAACCCTGATGTAAAGAGCCAATCCCCTCTAAGGCTGTGTGTCGGTCTCTTTCCACAGAAATGTATATACACTGTATGGAGCAAAGGCTCTAAATTGCGATGAACGGAATGTTGCATTTACTCAATGATGCCTGGGAGCTGAGTTCTCTTTGAACACTTTACACAGGGGACTTCCAGTTCAACTTCAGCTATTATTCCAGAGGCTTTTCCTTGAAAGTTCCCCCTATAAAGTCTAAGCTAGTTAATGCATTGAAGATCACCACTGGGTTAGAAAGTTTCCACTCAATTCGTGAGATGTACAAGACAGAAATATTATCAATGTTTTCTCTGCTTTCTCCTTTGTAGCAGGAACCAAGCTTGGCTAGTGTCAGTCTACAAAATGGAGATTCTTGTAGCCCTTTAAAATGTCTGCACTTCACACACACAGATTGACCTACAAATTCCCTCACATATTATACAACCCCCAACCTATATAACTTAGGTCAAAAGTTATCTGACGGCATCCCTATTTTAAACAGGAAAGTCACATTGAAAATTGCATGTCTGCTGTCAATTCCACAGCTGTGTATAGCACTACGTATCTTGGTTATGATAACACAGCATGTCCACACATGAATGTGAATTGTTTTTATATACTACAAGTTGTTGCTGTCACAGGCAAGCTATCAGATGTAAAAATGTGTTATTGTGACCCAGTGAACTGGCCCTGTAGTGCATATGGTATTTGAATAGACAGAAACAGCAGAACAGGCAGCCTCCCTCAAAACGATGCTTGCACATAGAATGATCTAAGACAGGAAAAATGTCTTGGAAAAACCATGTCTTTGCAAAGCCCCCTTTAAGCAAAGAAACTCATCCGCATAGGATTGGTCATTTGACTGGTCCACAAAAAATTCTTTGCAGTGTAGTTGGAACCAGGACCTGAGGAATTGCTCTGTGTAAGCTTGAAAGCTTGTCTCTTTACCAACAGAAATTGGTCCAATAAAAGATATTACCTCGCCCACCTTATTTGAAAAAACTTCTCAATTGACCAGAGAAATATTGGTCAAATAATGTCAAAAATGGTCAAATATTGTAAAGCGTTGGTTTATTAGAACGGTAAGAGTAAGACTTAATGGTCGCCACTAGGCTTAGCCTGAGATAGACATTTGTGGCTAATTACAACAAACATTTAACTGAGTACTTTTAACTCACAATAATGGAAACAGAATGAAATGAAGTGCTAGAAAAATGAAAGAATGCATGATGCAATTGGAAAGGGAGGCCGCCACCTACAGCAGGGCATTCTTGCTGGAATATTTAACAATATTTGACTGTGGCCAAATAATAGGTGGCATGGTTTGACTGGCTTGTCAAGCCTATATCAGCATATCTTTGAGAACAGTGCAAAGCAAGCTACATAAACCCCAGAAACTGCTGAACTTTCACTAGCTGATTCAAGGCACATCTTCCAAAACAGAATTGGTTCAATCCAGTGAGCTCTGCAATTATTTATTTGTATTCCCATAGTGCCTAGGAGCCCCAGTCATGGACCAGGACCCCACTGTGGTAGGCGCTGTATAAAAACAGAGCACAATGATGGTCCCTGTCCCAAAGACCTTACCATCGCCATCTAAGACACGAGTTAACGGTTACAAATAGGGGAGTACAAGGAAGATGACAACGATACTGGCCAGCACGACAGGCAGTGGTTTTAGCATACCAGCAGCCTAATCGTTGTCAAATTTTTTGAAGTCATCACGGCAAAGGTGAATTTTAAGGAGGGATTTGGAAGAGGCTAATCAGAAAACATTGTGGATGTTCATGGGGCGAGAAACATGAAGGTGCCTGCTTGAAAATTTAACAAGTGGGCAATGGAAGCTGGCATCAATATTTTGATAGTGAATAAAAGATAAGGTAGGGTGGGGATAGACTGTGAAGGGCCTTGAAATTGAAGAGAAGTAGCTTATGTTTGATGCTCTAATAAATGCACCATCTGAAGGCACAGCTTCACGATACTGTAAGGGGAAAATTGTACCTAAAAGAATCTGTCCAGTTGTGTAACACTGTAAAACACCCCAAATCTTGTATGGCTTTCCTTTCCAGCATTCTACGTTTCCATTTGTTTAGCATGGATTTTTCTAGAGGAGCTGGAAATAAACATGCATCTTGAATAATTTGTTCTCTACAATAGCGTGCTACAAAAGTGATTGACGAACAGTGGAGTTAAAAGTGAGCAGTGTTACAGCGTGTGAAAACATTGTGCCAAAGTTTCCTAAACATCTCTGCTGACATACCTCAGTTGTCGCCTGCAGCTCGGCAAGTACCAACTACTCACCCCTGCCTGGGACCCAAAATTGTAGCATCAGCACTCTTATTCCAGCATGCATCACCGTGCCTTCTGCAACACTGCCTCACCTTGAAAGAGAAACTTTAGGCTCAAACCTTGCTCAGCTCCCAGAGACAAAATCTCCAATGGGAACCCCTTTGTAGCTACAGAAACCTGACCCAGTCCCCTAGGGCCAGGAGCAGAGCTAAATTTCAACCACTTACAAGTCAACTAAGAAACAAAAAGTCAACAAAGGTAAAAAACTGAAAATGAGCAAAAATAATTTAACAAGAATTGAGTGTACCAGGGTGCTTGGAAGGCCAGGTGGCCTAGTGGTTGGCATGCCTGACTTCTAGCCCCTTGTTTCCCTGGGTCAAGGTGCCTCAGTCTTTCAGGCAGCGGGGGTAAAGGGACCTAGGACCTCCCACTCCACTGGGTCCCAGCCCAGTCAACACAAGGGGGCTGAACAGGGAGCACTCCAAGCAGGGAATTTAAATCCACTGCCCTGGGCTGCTTCTGACCAGAATGTCTTCAGTTTGGGGCATGGCCCGTATAACTCAATCCACTGGGGTGGCTTGCTTCCCGTGGCGCCACCTCATGGATCCTGGGTGGCACCCTGCTGTGGTCCCAGGCTCCTTCAGGCAGGGCAGCTGTAAACTTGGTACAGCCAAATCCCACATCTCTGGGTTGCAGTCACCCAGTTACCTCAGTTGCCATAGACTCCTAGGTCTCCACAGTCTCCCTTGGCTGGGGGGAGAGAATGTGCTCCCTGGGGACTGCCTTGGCGTCTCTCTTTCTTTCAGGCAGCTAGCTCCTGCCTCTTCACCAGTCAACCCTGAACTGGCCCAGGCTCTTTCCTTTTCTCCCCACTCTAGGCCTGGCATTGGCTGCAAGTATAACGAGGCGGGGCTAGCTGGGGCCAAACGCTCTTCTTAACCCCTGCTGGGCTGGCAAGCAGTTTCTCCACTTCATCACATGAACAAATTTGCTCTTTCTGGGAGATCTGTGCTTCTCCAAGTATAATACAATACCCGTCTCCCCCACTTTACCATCTCAATCCTTTGTATTTTTATCCCACCTTGGTCTGCTGTCATTTGTGTGTTCTCTTGTATTTAATTTAGAATGTGAACTCTCTCTGAGCAGGGCTTTGCTTTTTTATCTGCCTGTCAAGCACCATTCACACCTAGAAGTTACACAAATAATAAAGGTGAACAGCATATGTTGCTCATTACCAGGTACACAAATCTTAAATATACAGATTGGACTGCCCCATCTAAAGGAATATTTTTATATAAACGCAGTGCATCACAAAGCACTGATTATATACAGGGAAATTCAAAGTCTAAAGGTTTAGTTTTTTGGGGATTACTTAGTGAGGATATAACCCAAGAGAAAGTGACATCGGATTTATCTTTCTTTATAGGATTTATTTACCCAGTAGACCTTTGATCTGATGCAGCACTTGGTTTTCAGTCAGGTTTTGCTTTTATCTCTTATTTTTTTAAACACAGCTGGAGAGCTGACGCACAAAGAGATGAACTGAATTGCCTGAGGTAAATGATGGCTGATGGATTTGAACTCAGGACCATCCTGGCTCCCAGCTCACTGATGTAAACAAAAATGCAGTACAAACCTTACAGTGACTTTCAATGTAGATTTTGACTTCAGTATTTCGATGGGAAAGGAATCTAAATTGCTTGTAACTAACAAGTTAAGTTTCAGGAGATTAGGCAGTAAATTGTTAGATTTAAAGTAGCACTTACCTTTACTCCACATTGAAAAATCAGCAATGCTCACAGAAAAGTTCTTCTTTCCCCATCTTTGGCTAGGAAAAGGCTGATGCTCTCAGACCTCCATGGCAAGACGAATGCCAATTTCTCAAGTGAATAACTTAAAAATAAACTTTTTGTGTTCATCCCTTTCTTTCCATCACCAAACTTGTTCCTGCCTGCATGGGACTGAACCCACCTTGACCAGTCACACTTCTAATATGAGTATGATATAATTATAACATATTTTATGCAAGATAAGTCATGTGAGGCGTCATTGGAAAGGGTTAGGGTTATCCTATTTGTATGCATGTATCATTTTTTTAAATCCAAAGTTATGAATATTGATTATGTA
The DNA here is from genome assembly GCF_016161935.1 of Mauremys reevesii. NCBI lineage: Eukaryota > Metazoa > Chordata > Testudines > Geoemydidae > Mauremys > Mauremys reevesii. Next base: position 40,652,760 of record NC_052628.1, on the reverse strand, counting down.
TCTGTATTTCAAAATGTAGTTATACCTGGGCAACACCCACTAGGCAAAATGTTTTCAGTCTAGATGGCTGGCTGGGATGGGCCCAATCAGATTAATGAGCCATTAGGAAGAGACAATAGGCCTTAGGAGACGCTTATCTCCCACGTGGGGAACCTTCCTGAGGAAACTACAGACAGCCTCCGAGTTATGGCTGCTGCGACACTACAGGGACAAGTGACCAGTTCCTCTGGTGCTAGACTCCATCTTGGGATGTCAGTATTTTTCCACTGACTGGCGTGGGAACCAAGCTTTGAAACAAAGGGTTCTCGCCATGGCTAAAGGGATTTTTAGCCTGTGAATGGAACACCTGGGGATTCCAGGCTGTAAGCAAGTGCCCCTTAAAACCTACAGCCTGCTTGTATCATCACTTCAGGTGAGAATCTGCTATTCATAATCCATCTATTTAGTATATTAAGCTTAGTTTGCGTTTTTTGTTTATTTGCTAGGTAATCTGCTTTGATCTGTTTGCTGTCCCTTATAATCACTTAAAATCTATCTTTGTAGTTAATAAACTTGCTTTTGCTTTATCTAAAACCAGTGCATGGAAATCATAACTCAGGGGGAGAAAGCTGTTGCAGATTCCTCTTCACATTGACGGAGGGGGTGAATTTTATGAGCTTACGCCATACAGTTCCCTATGCAGCACAAGATTGTATAATTTTGGGTTTACACTGCAGAGGGGGTGCGTATTTTAAGAACTGGGAGGTACCCTAGCTGAAGCCTTCCCATGCAGAGGCTGGTTAAAGAGCCTGACTCTGTGCAGCTGGGTATGTTCCTACCTGCATGTATTCTGGTGAAAGTGCAGGCTGAAGCCTATAATAAATAATAATAAGTAATAATTGGAGATATACCTATCTCCTAGGACTGGAAGGGACCTCAAAAGGTCATTGAGTCCAGCCCCCTGCCTTCACTAGCAGGACCAAGTACTGATTTTTGCCCCAGATCCTTAAGTGGCCCCCTCAAGGACTGAACTCACAAGCCTGGGTTTAGCAGGCCAACGCTCAAACCACTGAGCTATCCCTCCCCCCGAAGAGCTTGGCAGCTTGTCAGAGCAGTACAATGTAGAAGGGAGCCCAGGCTGGTGGGTCATGGGGCTCAGTGGTACCCCAGTTCCAGGTGGCACCCTGGGGGGAACCTGTCATGGGGAGGAAGGAGATTCTATAGCTCAGGTTGGTTCATTTGTGTTGCCAACTCATGATTTTTTTATTCCCACTCTCCTCCCTCCAGCTGCTCATCTGACATTGTACGGCCCCGTCCTCCTCTGCTGGCTTGGAGCCCTGGAGACAATACTAGGAGAGGCAGAGAGCAGCCTGCTTGGTATGTGCAATCACCATCCATGGTGGCGGCAGGTCTGAACGGCAGCTTCTACCCTTCTGCTTGCCCAGAGTCCAGCATGGCATTTAGTCTGGGCCATGGGAATGTAGGAGGGGTGGCTAGGGAGACCATCCCAATATTAGGGGCTTTGTCTTATATAAGACTATTACACCACCACCCTGATTTTTCACATTTGCTATCTAGTCATCCTAGAGGTGGCCTACACATGTGTCAAGCAAGATGCTGGACACTTGGCAGATTTGTCAAAGAGCTGTAGATCAGCACCTAGCTTCCTGTATTTTGTACAGTGCTGGTTTAACCAATAATTGTATTGCTGTAATGACACTGACACTTGGTTCTGTAGGGGGGAAAACAACTGAGGAAACAATGCAGTTTTGACTTGTGAATAGCAGCAACAATGAGGTTCAGGCATTTCCTGACAACTGATGATCAGCTGTGTTCAAGTCATCCCACTGCTAGGTACTGTCCAAATCTGGAGACTATCACTGTCTCAATGAACCACTCTTCTTGGAGCAACAAAAATTAGTGTATCCTTGTCCGTAATGCTCTTTACTGAGGGGCTGGCCAGGACTTAATCATTCCCAGGTTAAGGACTCAGCCCAGCAGGAGCCCCACCCGCTTTCCACTTCTCCTACAAACAGTAGCCTTCCCTCTCTCGCCCTAAGGGGCCAGGAACGCTAAGGATACTCCCGCAAGGCTCTCAGCCCCCCTCAGTCTCTCTACTTCTGTTCTCACTCTCATAAAAAAGAATCAGGGGACAGTCAATGAAGTTAAAAGATGGGAAGCTCAATAAACAACACAAGAGAATACTTTTGCACACAGTCTATGATTCAGCTGTGGCACACTGCCACAGGAAACTGTTGAGGCCAAGAACTTAAGATTCACAAAAGGACTGCAAATTTACACAGACATCAGGTATATCCAGAGTTACTGTAATTAAAGACAATACAATTTTGGAAGGGATATTGAAACTTGTGCTTCAGGGCTTGCTCCAGTCTCTACTAGAGGTCAGGATGAGAACATAAACCACATGTATGCAGAGGACGGTTCTTACACCTTCAGCACCTACATCTGTTCCTGGCCAGTCAAGAGAGAGGACACTGGACTATGTAGACCTTGGTTCAAGATCCAGTAAACTAATTCATTCTTTTGTTCCATAAAGGTTCTTCCAATTTGACTAGCCTCCACCTACTAGTTCATGAAATGGTGGGAAGGGAGGGGCTAGAAATATGCAGCAAAAAGAGATGGATCATGTCAAGAGCTCAGGAAAAAGGAGGAGGAAGGGTGATTCCTGTATGGGAAATCCTCCAGAAACCTGACCTTGCTTTTCAGCATAACTTATGTTGCTCAGGGATGGGAATAAATAAGCACCCTGGGCAATGTGGGTACACCAACAAGGTCGGGTCAGCGCCATGTTGGTGGGAAAGCATCTCCCGCTGATATAGCTTCTACCGCTCATGGGGACTAGAGTAGTTAAGCTGACAGGAGAGCTCTCTCCCATCAGTTTAGAGCAGCTACATTAGAGTGCTGTAAACTCTCTAGGGTAGCCATGCCCTTAGAAACCCTTCCTCCTCCGCAGCTGAATCCTCATGGATATTGCAGTTACACATAGCCCTTATCTAGCACTTTCATGAGAGGAACATGAAGAACTTTACAAAGGTGGGTTAGTACTTAATACAGCGTTGCCAACTCTCGCCATTGGAAAATCATCAGTCCGACCCCCCAAAATAATGAGACAGGTTTAAAAATCCTGAGGATTTTTTTTAAAAATGAAATGTGGGTTCTCTTTATTTCCCTTCTGGTTTCTGAGCCTTTAAGGTGCTCTCAGGTCACAATTTTCAACATTTCCTCTGCAACCAGGCAGGCCAGAAACTTACCTTTCTAGTACAGCTGGAGCTGGGGCAGGCTCACAGCAGTGGGAGCCCCTGCCGTCTGGGGCTGGCGGACAGTGGGAGCATCTCCTTGCGCAGCTGGAACTGTTGCTGCCAGCCCATCCCATGAGGGGCGGCTCCTGCTGTCATCCCTGGGTGGTTGTGGCTCCCACTGTCAGTCCTGGGTGGCTGAGAGCAGGAACCCGGCCACCAGGGGCACACTGCCAGTGGGAGCTCCAGCAGACTGGGTCTGGCTGTGAGCAGGAGGGGGAAAAAATCCTGACATTTGAGAGTTTTATCGCGAGATCATGAGTCAGACTTAATTTTACATAGAAATCGTGTCTCTTGCGATTAATTCATGAGAGTTGGTGTGTCTGGTAGCAGAGCCACACTTTACAGATGAGAAAACTGAGGCACAGTGGTTACCTAACCAGCCCCAGCTCACATGGCATGTCAGAGGCAGAGCTAGGGAGAGCACCCAGAGAAACTGAATCCTAATCCCCTTCTCTAACCACTAGACAAGTGAGGCCTGGTCTACACTACGCGTTTAAACCGATTTTAGGAGCGTTATACCGATTTAATGCCGCACCCGACCACACTATGAGGCCCTTTATATCGATATAAAGGGCTCTTTAAATCGGTTTCTGTACTCCTCCCCAACGAGAGGAGTAGCGCTAATATCGGTATTACCATATCGGATTAGGGTTAGTATGGCCGCAAATCGATGGTATTGGCCTCCGGGCGGTATCCCACAGTGCACCACTGTGACCGCTCTGGACAGCAATCTGAACTCGGATGCAGTGGCCAGGTAGACAGGAAAAGACCCGCGAACTTTTGAATATAATTTCCTGTTTGCCCAGCGTGGAGCTCCGATCAGCACGGGTGGCGATGCAGTCCCAAATCCAAAAAGAGCTCCAGCATGGACCGTACGGATGTGATCGCTGTATGGGGAGACAAATCTGTTCTATCAGAGCTCCGTTACAGAAGATTAAATGACAAAACGTTTGAAAAAAATCTCCAGGGTATGATACAGAGTCCACAGCACAGTGCTGTGTGACAAGTGTAACGGAAAGCCAAAGAATCAAATGGACGCTCATGGAGGGAGGGAGGAGGTACTGAGGACTCCAGCTATCCCACAGTCCACAGCAGTCTCCGAAAAGCATTTGCATTCTTGGCTGAGCTCCCAATGCCTGTAGGGTCAAACTCATTGTCCGGGGTGATTCTGGGTATAGCTCGTCAATGTAACCCCCCTCCCCCTGTGAAACAAAAGGGAAAAAAATCATTTCTCGCCTTTTTTCAAGGTCACTCTATGTCTACTGCATGCTACTGGTAGACGGGGTACTGGAGAGCTAAACAGCAGCATCCTCTTCTCTCCCTGGTAGCAGACGGTACTGTACAAAAGGACTGGTATCCGTTCTTGTCATCAGCCCGTGAGTGCTCCTGGCTGGCCTCGGTGAAAATAGGAATGACTCCTGGTCATTCCCAGTAGATGGTACAGAACGGCTGGTAACCGTCTTCATCACAGCAACTGGGGGCTGAGCTCCATCAGCCCCCGCCCTTCATGTGTAAAGAAAAGATTCTGTACTGCCTGGACTATCATAGCAGCGGGATGCTGGGCTCCTCTCCCACAAACTGCTTAATGTCCTGTCTGGACTATCATAGCAGCTGGAGACTGCCTTCCCCTCATTTTATCTCACTAACAAGTCACTGTTTCTTATTCCTGCATTCTTTATTACTTCATCACACAAATGGGGGGGACACTGCAACGGTAGCCCAGGAAGGTTGGGGGAGGAGGGAAGCAACAGGTGGGGTTGTTGCAGGGGCACCCCTTGTGAATGGCATGCAGCTCATCATTTCTGCGGGATCTGACACGGAGCGCTGTGCTCTCTGGTTCTGATACACTGGTTCTCTAGTACACTTGCCCCATATTCTAGGCAGGACTGATTCTATTTTTAGATACCATAAAGGAGGGATTGACTCGGGGAGTAATTCCCATTTTTGTCTTTTGCGCCCCCGGCCGACTTCAGCCAGGGGCACCCATGACAGCAGCAGACAGTACAGTACAGAAGGACTGATAACCATCATCTCATTGCCAATTTACAATGGCAGCAGACGGTCCAGAACGACTGATAATCGTCTCTGCTATCATGCAAAAGCAAATGAATGCTGCTGTGTAGCGCTGCTGAATCGCCTCTGTCAGCGGCATCCAGTACACATACGGTGACAGTGACAAAAGGCAAAACAGGCTCCATGGTTGCCATGCTATGGCGTCTGCCAGGGCAATCCAAGGAAAAAGGGCGCGAAATGATTGTCTGCTGTTGCTTTCCCAGAGGAAGGAATGACTGATGACATTTACCCAGAACCACCCGCGACAATGATTTTTGCCCCATCAGGCACTGGGATCTCAACCCAGAATTCCAAGGGGCAAGGGAGACTGCGGGAACTATGGGATAGCTACGGAATAGCTACCCACAGTGCAACGCTCCAGAAATCGATGCTAGCCTCGGACCGTGGACGCACACCACTGAATTAATGTGCTTAGTGTGACCGCGTGCACTCGACTTTATATAATCTGTTTTACTAAACCGGTTTATGTAAAATCGGAATAATCCCGTAGTGTAGACGTACCCTGATTCTCAAACTTTTGTACTGGTGACCCCTTTCATACAGCAAGCCTCTGAGTGCGACCCCCCCTTATACATTAAAAACACTTTTTATATATTTAACACCATTATAAATGCTGGAGGCAAAGCATGGTTTGGGGTGGAGGCTGACACCTCACGACCCCCTGAAGGATCCAACCCCCAGTTTGAGAACCCCTGCATTAGACCTTGCTGCCCCACGCAAAATACTTGGCTAGCCTGTTCCCAAATGTAATTAAACTGGCTTGGTAATAAGAAAAAAAAAAAACCAGAAACGAGCATTAGCCATCGAATCACATGTAAACGCAGCGTAGTACAAAGCTGTATTTAGTAATGGGTGAAAAAGGGATTAAAGAAACCTAATGACTATCTTTTCATGCTCAATTTTTATTTCAGTTGTATGCAACTGCATAAGTATAAATATTTTTGTTCAGTATACAACAATTATGACATCCATAGGGAGTTTCTTAAAGAAAATAAGACTGCAAACACTTTATTGCACAGACCCTAACAAACAGGTGTTGTAAGCTGATAAATCTACAGCAGGAAGTCTACGAAGGAGCACGTCATAATCAACAATCATACAAAGATAGAACATCTAGTACACAGGTAAAAGGATCTCTAACAGCTCACTGGTAAGGTAAACACCAACAAACAGGTACTACATGAACACAAGCTTAAGCACTGTTACGCTTCCAAATGCAAAAAAGAAACAAAAAGACCCCAAACAAACACAAAAAAAAACTCCCCTCCCCCCAACAAACAAAACACAAACGAAAAACCAACAACCCTTATTTGGCAGAAGTGATAATGCACTATACAAAATATACATAAAAGATACATTTGTAAACAAATAGCTAGATGTGTTTTAAAGGAAACGAGGACAGTTTAAAAATGCAAAAGACTGTAAACTAGGAAATACCTCCCAGCCAGAAATGTCATGATATCTAAGTGCATTAGTGTTTGATTAGAACAACCGCCAAAGCACAGCTATATACTGTAAATGCTGAGACCATTTTCTCTTCAAAACTTTTCAAAGCTATTTTCTCCAATTGTCGTATTGTGTGAGCGCATAGAACAAGAAATGAATGTAATAGCGCAATGTGAAAAATTAGGAGGACTTGTTGGCAATTTTATCTTTTAATCACAGACTCATTGAAATGAATCTAAACCCAACTAAGCAGTGGGGGGGAAAAATTAGCATACTACTAGGTGCCTTACAAATCTCCAAGCCAAAATTACACTGTGCTTTGAAGAAAAATTGTATAGCTCTAGAAACAAAGAAATTCCAGAGAAAACTGAAAGTAGATTGGCTCTTATATGGATATTTATAACACAAATAAGCAAAAATACCATCTATTGATACCAATAATTTAAAAATACTCATCTGTATGGATATTTCTGTAGTGCTCCTGTACGTTTCAAACTTTACCTTTTGTCCTTCAAAACAAACCAAATACCTCCACACTAAAACGATCAGACAAATTCAACATGTTCCACAGTATACAAAATTTAAATAAGGCTTAGCAAAAGTAATAAAGACAGTCACATTCTAGCACCAAATAGCTCCAACAGGTCCTTTTGTTACAAAAATGCTGCTTTTTTAAATTACAGTATTTACTTTTTTTTTCTTTTCTTTTCTTTTTTTTACATACAAATAAAGAGATCATGTTATGAAATGCCAGGAGCTACTCAATGCATTTAGAAATGAATGTGAAACCCAGGGATTACTTGCTAAAAACAGCAAGTTTGCTCTACAACATAAGGCCCCAGCTATGTATTAAAATGTATCAGATGTCCTGATCTTTTGTGAAGATATGATACTGAAATCACTTTTTTCCTTTTTACCGGACTTGTCACATAAAAGAGAAAAAAGCTGAACTGGATGAAGCTAGTTACTTAAACCTACATACCATGATAACTGATATTCTTTACATTCATTAAAAAACAGGGATGGGAATAGTACTGCAAGTCATTTACTTCTACTTGTGCCTCACCTCTATAAAGGCCTGAATTTAAAAGAGCTACAAGGGAACCAAGACAGGATTGCAGCAGAAACTAAGCACATGTGCTTGCAGTCTCAGCCTTGTCTGAAGTGAAGATCCCAGGTAGCCTCCCTAAAGACAAGATGAGAACATCTGTTTCACCAGATAATGCTACTCAACTGGGTGTAGTGTTAATGGAGGCGTTTCCCGTCACTGTAACTATGCCTATTCTAAATAAAAGGCAGGCTGTGCACTGGGGAGGTTCGGTTAGGTCTTACATTCGATCTGGTGAAGCGGTTAGCCAGACACAGTACTATCAAAATCTACGGTTAGTTAAAATATACATAAAAACTTACAATAAGCCACCATATTTTTCTATTGTTTTTAACACTATATAGAATTTTTAACAAGTAAAAATGTGGCTTATTTTCTTTCCCTTTAAATCAGACTATATGTGTATTGTTTATCCTAGGTCTGAGTTTCAGTAATTCTGCTTCATATTTGATTATGGCATATAAGTGGCAAAGCAACTATCATAAAAAAAAGGTAATAGTAAACAATGCAATCAGCAGCAACGTATATATGCTACATTCAAAACCAAACACGTCATGAGATATTTACAGGGAAAATCTTTTTCTCAACAACTCTCAACTGTAAAGGTAATTTTATACAAATACTCTCTGGTAACAGTTTTACCGGTTACATTTGGGAAGGCATTTTGAAAAAGGTCCTCTCTTTCTACACACTGCCCCCTGCTGGAGTGGCATGAAAGCTTTGCCGTGTAAAGATACCACACAGTGCTGGTTTCAGAAGGTAGTCAAGACACATCAACAAATTTTCAGCTAAAGTCTAAGTCATATCTGCCAAGTTAATGCTATTGAGAGGACTTTTTATGAGGACTGCTCCGTGAAGCATCCTTTCCTCGCCTCTGCCGCACTGAGTCTTTATCAGATGAAAGTGCATTAGGACGGTCAGGGGTGGTTACTGACCTGGGTAAATCTTTACCTACATTCTGTTTTTTTGCAGCAGGAGGCTGAGCTTGAATGGGATCTTTTCCCTTTACATCCACAGTGTTGTTAGCAGAAAGAGGCTTTTCTTGATTTCCAGGTTTACTCCCAAGGTTTGAAGCAGGATGAAGGGCTTCTACTGGGACAGCAGAGCTATGCAAGGTCAACAGTGAAATGCTCTTAGTGATTTCTCTTGTAGCATCCCCTGTAGAAGAGGTGGCTTGCTTTTTCAGTTCCTTGCAGCTGGTGACAGGAAGCTCTGGTGAACCTGTTTTAACCTTGGCTGAAGACACATCATTGTTTGCTGAAGACAAACGAGATGCTTCTTGCCTAGATTCAAGGAAGTTGGGTGGACAATTCAGCTGCTTTGATGGAGTTACAGCTGAATGACATGAACTCTGCACAGTGGCAGTTGATAAAAGCTTTGCTGTAATCTGCTTATTCGCATCTGTTAACTGTTTTTGACTAACCTGTCCCTTCCCTTTTGAATATGGAGAACCTTTGCTAACTATGGGTGCCTCTTCTGCTACTTTCCCCCAGTCACAGTTAAGGAAAAGGCTGGGCTCCAATTTCCCACTGTCATTCTGAACATAAAGTGCTTCAGTGCATTTTTGTCCTTCAGGTCTTTTGTCTGCAGTGATGGCCTGATTACTTGGGCCCTTGTCTGCCAGTTTGTTCAATAAGAGACAGTCTTTCACAGTGGAAAACTTTGGAGGCATGTTTTGCTTTTCACTTACATAGAGTTGCTTTTGATCAGCAGCCTCACTGAAGCCTGCTGTTTCCTGACTTAGAAAATGCTTGGAGTTTTCTGGGCCTGCTGGTGCCTGGCCATTACAAGAGGATTTAGGTTTGGTTTCAGGAGTGCTGCTATTGATTTGGATTGAAGGTGCTGACCCATGTTCCAGACCCAGAGGCTTTTCTACCTGAACGTGCTCATTGTTTAGTTTTCTCTGAGAAACTGGAACAAAAGAATGAGAATCCTGCACACTTTTATTGGCATGTTTCCCATCTTTCCGAGAGCCAGCAGAGGGCTGAATAACTGTTTCTTTTTCTTTTATGTTTGCTGTGCACTGCTTTTGTGCAAATGTGAATTTGTCAGAGTGCTTAGATTTAGAGGAACAAGTTTCATTTATTTGCCTGGATTTATTATTACTGCTTTCCATGTAGGCTGAACCAGCTTTGACTTGCTCTTGAACACCTAAATGCACATGAGCATCTATTACAGAGTTTCTGTTTACAGTCTCTCTCACAGAAGGGGAACCCGAAGGGCTAAATTGCTGCCTGGTAATCAGGTTGGGTAGCTCTCTCTCTGTAGTATGAAGCTGTATATTGCTAGACTGTTTCTGATCTTTCTTTCTCAAATCTTTGGAGTTGTCCTTCTGTGCAGAGGAACACACAAGTGATTTCTCACTTTTAGTATTAGACTCTACTGATTGTTGTACAGGCCTTTTGGGAAAAGACATTTCACTCTTTGAGTCCATCACCTCCTGCTTGTTCATGTCCCTCTCTACAGAAGACCCAGCAGGGGTAATGTCATCTTTGGCAAATTGTTTTGGTAGATCTTTGCCATCTTTAGACTCCACCTTAGAGCCAGCTGTCTGCACTCTCGTTGTTCTATGTGTTTGAAGGGGAATGCCAAAGTCAGCAGAGATTCTCTGAATGGTTTTGGAGTTGCTTGTTTTAAAAGCATCTGGGATAGATTTCTTCACAGATGAATCTCTGATCCCCTCGGCCTTTGCAGGGAAAGATTCGTAATTTCTTTGTGTCTCTGGATACTTGACAGGCAACTCCTTTTGGGTTTGCCTCTCTTTTCCTGCAGTTTTTTCTGGGGTACCTTGGGCTGTGGAAGGTGTGGCAGATGCCGGGGCAGTGTGGAGACACTGATTATGGACAGTGTGTAATTTTGCCTCAGTCACATGGTCCTTCTGTTTTGAATGGGAATCCTCTCTCTTTTGATCAACTTCCCTGACAGAAATGTTGCATGTAGCACCTGGGCTGGAAATCTTTTTTCCTGTTTCTAGTTCTGCGGTCACGGGGGTTGCTGGTGCATTTTGAAAACTCTTGCTTGACTGTGAAAATTGGGGCTCTAGTAGATTAGATTTACTAGACTTTGAATGGGGTGACACCACCTCTTTTTGACAGGATGTCTCCTCCTTTACACCATTGCACTGAGATGCCGGAGGCATGGAAGAGCCTACCTCGTTGCTGGTGTTTTGACTTTCTGGTAGCAGGCATGAAGGCAGTTCTGTCTTTGAAGCCTGTGGCCCAGACAGTAAGGCAATGTCTAAAGTGCCTTCAATTGGTTTCAAACAAGAAACCGATCTCCCTTCTAGTTTATACTCCGATGGACTTTTTCTGACAGGAGACTCAGTAGAAATCAGGGCTGATTTTTCCAAACCAGTTTCCACTCGGCCATTCAAGGCTTTGAGAGGAACAAAAGAAACTGAGCTAATCTGAGCAGCATGTGCACTACTGATAAATGCTCTGCTATCAGCAACTGTAGCGGAATCCTGCTGTATATTGATGGGTCTGACTGTATTAAGTTGAAGGCATTCATGAACATTTGATGTCAGTTTGGGCTTTAACACTGGACAGAGACTGTCATCTTTTTCTTCAAAGGACATTTTCTTTCTGAGATAATCAATATTTGCAAGCTTACCATCTAGTCTTTCAAATTTGACAAATTCTTTTGTTGGTGCATTTTTATCAGTGTTTTCTCCCTTTCCATTTAGCAGCCTGTCAGATGAGTGAGGTAGCACATCTTGCAATGTACATGGAGGGGAAATTCTTTTGAAGTCATAAGAGAGATGACTGAGCTCATTAAGAGAAGGCCCATGACATGGCATGTGTGCATCTAAAGGAACACAGTCATTTGGTCTCATGTTTGCATTCTTGTGAAGGGTGTCTTTGAGTATGCCACCTACTGACGGAGTCTCCAGAGCAGTAATTTTAGTTTCAAAGTGATTTGATCTTTCCAAAGCCTTCTGAAATGATTTTTTGTCTCTTTCTTCCAGTCTTGAGTTAGCAGGATTTTCTGATTCACCACTAGGCTCATGTATAGTGCTTGCTTTTTGCAGACAATCTTGTTTCTCAGCAAGATCTTGCTTTTTCATAACTATCTTGACCTTTAATTTATCTCGATCCAGCTCATCAACAGACTCTTGCCTACCCAACTTTCTGCAGACAGGGCGTTTTAGGCAGCCTTGCTCTGCAGGCCTGACTCGGGTGAGTGATGGCACATCACACACGTTCTCCTCCAGGCTCTGAAGAGTTCCTTCTCTTTGGGACAATTCTCTATTCACCTCTTCTTGAGTCACTTCCAGGCTGTGTTTGCGTGAACATAAGTGTTTCTTGTCACAACCATAAGAAGGTGCAAGTTTCTCTTCAGACTGGACCCTCTTTAGCAGTGGAGACCTGGGGGGCTCAGCACTCTTTGGCCTCACTATGTGTCTTACAATAGTTGGAGGGGAGTGCATCTTGCTAGGGAATGCCTGAGCGATTTTTGAATTTCCAATTGAAAGCCCCAGTAAAGGTGATGGAGATCGTTGAGGGGACGGTGGCTGGGGTGTCGGAGAAGGTGTTCGTGCCAAGGGGGAGAGAGGAATGCTGCCAGCTGACTTGCGTCTTCCTGACCGGTATCTTTGTCCGCCAAGCTTTGGACCCAACCCGTGAAGAGTGCTGGGTCTTATGTGACCTGAGCCAGCTGGAGAATTGGGTGCACTTGAGCTAGGGGAGCTGCTCTGGGAGGAATTGGTACCTAAAAAATAAAAAAATAAAAAACTAGGAAAGTTCTTCAGCTCTTGTCTCTAAATAACTAATGCAGATACAGCACACACAAAAAATGTACCGATAAGCATTTGTTCTACCTGCCAAAGCATTCCATGGTTTGGTAGGCTGCAAGTTACTGGACTGTAAAATAACATCACTCTTATAAACATGGTTTTCCCATACATTTAAATTAGCAATTATTTTCCCACAGGATTTAGAAGCTAATATTTTCTGCCATTTCAAAGAAAAGTTCCAAGCTTTCAGATGGTTTACACCTTCAGCAATGGATAGTAAACAACAACAACATTCATTTTTATAGCTGCTAAAATCATGAGAACACTAAAATGGGGCTGGAGCAAGTGAAACAATCTAGAAATCAGAATGATGTGACGTGTAAAGTTTACTGTATCGCTACGCCCACTCAGCTTTCCAATGGTAATCCACATTTATTACACCCCACACACTGGTCCTATGATCTAGCAATGCTTTTTCCAATGTGATTTTCATTCCTTTACTAGTAATATTCTCTCAACTAGTTTTAATTTGTCCATAGGTAGTTTCTATAGATGATTTATTCATTCATTAAGTTTTATTTTCTATTAATTTTAGATTTTAAAAACCAAACAATAATAAAATATTGGAGACAAACCTAGCACACAGTTTCCTTTTAAATGCTTCTATGCCATACTAAAAAATCTTTGATTTAGTATCATGGTTTTTCTTAATCCAAATGAAATCAAACTATCCAAAGTGTCTTGGATTTCACATAAGTGACTGTTCTCATTGGAAATCAGTACAGACTAAGTATCAGAGAGGTAGCCATGTTAGTCTGGATCTGTAAAAGCAGCACAGAGTCCTGTGGCACCTTATAGACTAACAGACGTTTTGGAGCATGAGCTTTCGTGGGTGAATACCCACTTCGTCGGATGTGGGTATTCACCCACGAAAGCTCACGCTCCAAAACGTCTGTTAGTCTATAAGGTGCCACAGGACTCTGTGCTGCTTTTACAGACTAAGCTTCATGAAGATGGCACATATTTCCATCTCCCTAACAACTCACCGGATGGGAAATCAGGAGTGGAGCGGTAGCTTGGGGTAGGAGACCTGGGAGACAAGCTGTGAGTTGGGGAGCCAGGCAAGCTCTCTCCTGATGAAAGGGATCGGTTCAGGCAGGAGAAACTTCGGCTCGTGTGAAGAAGGGGAGAGGGCTGCTTGGCTAACTTTTTGAAGAGAGACCTCCTCCTAGCATGAGAATGGGAGAGAATTCATCAGGAGAGACGCTGCACAAATCATCATCCCAGCAGGAGCTCTTAATGCTGGCTTTTAATAACATCCCTGTTACCTCCCCAAAAGTGAACTGTACAAAATTGTAGAACTGCTAAGGCTTTACAAAACAGGATGAATTGCAGACAGATGGGATAAAAACGTGACCACAATCTATCATCTCTAAAAATTACTCACTACACTTTCAGAAAAAGTTTGAGTTACATATAAATGAGTGTAAAATCTGATACTTTATTCCTTTGTTTCCTCAGTTTAAGACCATATCAAAATGTATGGAATTTAGTGCGTGTGTGTGTGGGGCCCACAAGGGTCCCTTCCAGCTCCTCTTCAGATCTTTACACTGTCTTCCTGTGTCCCCCACCTGGCTGATGCCCAAAGGGGTTCTTGGAGCAAATAAAAGTCCTGTCCCCTCTTTCCTCTCTTATGGGAGAAGGAAGTCCATGGAAAAATAAAGGGAGGTGAGAGTGACCTGGAACTCAGGCAGGATGAAGCCACTTTCAATAGTGTTCTCTCAACCACTGTGCCATTGTCTGGGGTCTCACCCCCATGGGGTAGCTCTCTGTTCTAAACCATTGACGGTGGGTCTCCTTGGAAATACCCAAGTAGTCCAAAATGGCGGCCTTTACTTGTTTGTAGTCTATTGCCCTCTCCAAGTCCAGATTACAAAAGGCTGCCTGGGCCAGACCCATCAAGTATGGGGTGAGGATCAGAGCCCATTGTTCTGGGGGGCCACTGGGCTGCTAGCACCACCCTCTAGAATGTAACTAGGAAGGCTTCAAGGTCATCGTCCGGCTCCATCTTGGTTAGCTTCACTGGTTCTGGCAGTGGAACACCCTTGCATGGCCTGCTGGGACTCCCTGGGGGCATAGAGATGGCACCATCTGCTGCATCATCTCCTTTTAATACTGCTGTTGCTGGGCCAACAGTTTCCTCAGCAGCTGCTGGTGTGTGGTCTGAATTTTCTGCTGGATGTCCCACTGCTGCACCAACTGCTGTTGGAATTGCTGTTGCTGGGCAGCTTGCTGCATCTCTAACCACTTTATACCATTGCTCCAGTTCCATCTTGCATGGAACAGCTGAGCGCTATCTCCTCTAAGGCTTTTTAAAAACCCCTTGTATCAGGTGTGGTTATGACTGCATTCTCCACCATTTGTGTGGGGCAGGAATCCCAGACCCCTCTTCAGGTCCTTATACTGTCTTCTTCTCCCTTCTACCCCTCACCCCATCCCGGCAGACGCCCAAAGGAGTTCTTGGAGCAAACAAAAAAAAAAGTCCTCTCCCCTCTTTTCTCCCTTATGGGTGAGGGCAGTCCATGGGAATATAAAGGTAGATAAGGGTGACCTGGAACTCAGGCAGTCCTCCTGGATCAGCTCTTTGGGCTTACTCCAAATGAGGTCTCCTTCCAGCACCTCCTCATGGGCACATTGCTCTGAGGCTGGGTCTTGCAGCTTTGGGAGAGGTGAGGCTTGTTGCTGTCTACCTCTCGGCAAGCCTGTCTCTGCTATCAGAGGCAGGGCGGCCCTCTTCCTGTTGACCACCCCTTTCTGTGGCAGATTTTCCCTTTGACGCTCTACACCTACCCACCCACTCCCCAGGTAGAAGAGGCCTTGCAGAAGCATCTCATTGGTACTGAACAGGCCCAGAGGAGTTTGCTAGTCTCCTCTCTGCTAGTATGAGGGCATGTCCCTTCACAGCCAGCAATATGTTTGGAGGGTTAAAAGATACACAACAAGACAACCTTAGTCTCCAAGATGTTATTTAAAACAAAGATGCACTGGAAGACCCAAAAGAAGCAGCAACCACAATTATTCACGCTCTCATTTCTATTTCTGGTTTTGTGCCTTGCAGCATCAGTGCATCTTCAGGAGGGATTTAAATAAAGATAGAGCGGGGGGGATCCTGGCACAATAGGATGGGGAGGATGTTTCATGAGCATGGGATACCATGGATGAAGGTAAAAAGATGGGTGTGGGAGGTGGAAGAGAAAGTAATGGTGTAACAGGATGTTTTTTAGATGTGGTTATACATACATAACCACATGCCTACACACATATGCAAAAGCAATATATTTATCATAAAACAAAACTACCACTCACCTTTCTAGGCTCTCTTTCTTTTTGGTTTTCTTACTGCGTCTAACCATTCGGCTCCTGTAGCTATTCCTCCTGGCCGGGCCTGTTTTGATTGAAGTGTTCTCGAAGGGGGTTGTAGTAATTGACACTTTGTTTCCACTCTGCCAAAATGATTAGAATGTTTTGGAGTGAGTAATACAGAACCACTTTCCTGTCAATTGGAAGTTCCATTACACTGCAAATGCAGCAAAACACAACTCCAACTTGGGAGTAGGAGCTGACAACATATGCAAGCACTCTATATACTTCTGAATCAATCATGTTGTAGGGACTAGTCACCAGGAACCAAAATACACACAAATTGGCAGGTTACCGTATTTATCACTTACACATTCAAATCAGGTGCCTGCTATTAAACATTAGCACAGACAATTCTCAGTCAAGTTTTTGTGAAGGTGGTCACATTGTGAGGGACTCAAACTTTGTAAGTTTCCTTCATGCCCAGACCCATAATTTTGAGGCATAGTGTAGATTTTTAATTATTTTAATTAGTTAGAAGGATACCATGGGTTGGCCAAAATTGCAAATTGTGAAGGAATTTAATTAAAATTTTGTAGATTCCCCTCCCACACCCATTTTCCCACTACAAGAATGCAGCTGTCATTATATCTTGAATGAATTACTTCAGTGAACACTCTCTTTCTCTCAAGAAACTAGTCATTGCAACTGTGAAGCTGAGCTGGAGAACCCACCTCCATGCCAGCCCCAAACAAGTAGCAGCAAAGACATTTATACATGTTTGTTGTTTACACAAGTGATGATTTACTTATTTTAAGCTAAGAGCTTCTCAGAATTGTTTAACTGAAATGCCATGACTGAAAAATAAATAAATACCTATAGTTCTATGTTAGTAACAAAACCACTGGAGAAGAATAGTATAGCATCAGGATAAAGTTTTCCTTTGTAACAAGACTGTGATGATAAATTAAATCAATTAATTCCAGGTCTGTTTTTTGGATGAATTGCATCATCGCATGCTGAATTTACTCATGAATATTGTAGATACTATCAGCTAATCATTTTTATTTTCCTTTCTGTAATTTCTTATTAGCTTTAAAAATGCTACTTTGGCTAATAAAAACTCAAATTTACATTAATTCTTTAGACAAGGAACACAAGAACAGTGAGAAACCTATTATAGGCAACTGGCTGCCTAAAATTATTTAACCGGGGGGGTTTTTATACCATATCCTTCTCACATAATTTATTAATTTGAGAGTTCCTCTGGTTTCAGAGAGGAGAAAAAAATTAATTTCTGAGCAAAACATATATTTTTGACCTTTTTTATTATCTCTATATTCTGTTATGAAAGTGTTACTTCCTAATCCACTTTTATGACTGACTATTCATTTCGACAGGTGAAGTTGTTCATACAACACCATGAAATTGTTAATAATGTAGGATGCAAATGTACTGCTGTCTAAAATAATGCTGACCTACTTTTAGTCTGTGCTGCAAACACTGTAGAAGAACTGCAATATAATGAGCTACAGTGAAGCAATGTGTAAGAGAATACTGAACTCTGAAAAAATGAACCATGCTGTAAAGCCTCTAAGGAAAAACAAATATAAAATGATCTAATAAGGCAGGTCCTGGAATACGTTACAGAACCCCAATAGAGCTGTGTACAGGTACACGGGTCTATCCACATGGATCCATCTGCAGGGTCAGGGCCTTAAAAGCTCAGTTCCGTGGCTACTTTTGAGACCCCTGGAATTTGAGTCTTAATAGTCCCCACTTTTCTTTCTTAATCTTAAAGAACAGAAGTTTTTTATTTCTTTTCTTTTGGGATTTTCTCTACTGATTCCATTTTAAAACAGGCACACGCTAAACAAAGTTATCACCTATAGCCTGAAATGGACAAAATAACCCCTGCTATGGATCAAAAGAAAGTGTAATTAATTACATTAAGGGAACTATGCTTTCCTATGTCTCCACTAAATGTTATCTTCACTTTTTGAAGGAGACTGGGATGCTTAATGTGGACACGTCAGTATCCTAAATGTACTCCTAGCTACCTGCTACATTAGTGGCAATGTCAAGCACTAGCACAGAAATGAAAGGCTTGGTTGTGCTTATGGATTCCGTGGCTTCTTTCCAGATCTGTCCAGCTATCAGTTTAGGATCTGTCCAAGCACTAAATACATTTTCTGATAATAACTAAACTTTGAAGGAAAGGGATACATAAACCAGACAGGTAGGGTGTAAAATATGAACTAAGATACAATGCTGTTCTATAAAATAGTACTGTACCTTTAACAACAGCTCTATGACTTCAGTGTGAACAAGACCATGAACTGGCTCTCCATTGATATGTGTGATCAGATCCCCAGCCTTTAGGCCTGCTTGATAAGCTGGGCTTCCTTCTTCGACATTCTGGAGGTTAGGGAAAAAGAAAAGAGTTCATTGAACAAAGCAGGCTCATGGTAATCTGTTTTAATGAACTAATTATCAGCACACAAACGTTTGACTTTCAAACAGTAAACTACATTGAAATGGACTTATGGCTTATTGCGATATCAGAAAAAGGAATTCAGACAGTCCATTCCATCTTTAAGTATTCATTTGTGTCCAAATTTTACAGCTCACGTTGGTGCAAAACCAACTGAAATCTTTCCACTGACTTCAATGGGCTTTGGCTCAGGCCCATTATTCCTGGCATGAGATGAAAAAAAGTGAGTGATTTGCTCACCAAAGCTGAGAATGCAGATGTGAAACCAGATTTTGAACACCTCAGTTTACAGATGCGCAAATCTAAGATATCTGGTTGAAACCATAATAAAGATAGTGATTATTTGCATATTCAGATCCGGACTCTAGTTTCTGTACATGCCTCCTTCCTCCACTCAAAAGAATTCAGGAAAGTTCATATCTGGGATTTTGGTATGGACAGTGCAACATCAAAGCACTGAATCCAAATGGTCAGATTTAGGAACTTTGTGCAGTGGATGATGCTGCATTAGTACTGTGGCTATTTTCAAAGTTAAATATTGCAGTAATTTAAAATAAAGCATCAGAACACAAGTGTCAGCCAAATTAAAAACTGCCTGCAAAATTTCATTAAAAAATATTTTAGTTCATTTATTTTTTTACAATAAAGAAATAAAGAAATCCATTTCCAAGAAAATGAATGACTGGCAATGAATAAAGAGCAACCAATAACCCATCCTTTGGCCTAGTTCAGTCGTGACCAGAAAAGAATATATAACCCCAGAATAATTATTTATTAAATCTGTTTCATCTTTTTTCCTATCCATAAGATGTCCCATGAACAGGTAATAAAATCCACAGATTAATTCATTCTTCAAAATTATTTGCAGATTTCTACAGTAAATATTCTTCTTTAAATTATTCTAATTGTGACTATTATCATCAACTACACAACTTGTGCTTTGACAGACACACATATATAAATTAATTATATATGTAATTAACTTATGTAACTAATACATCTTAAGCAACATACACAAATAAATTGCCAACACAGCATGAATTTTGAATTGTATACTGAATTGTCATAAACATAATTCATTTAGCAATTCACAGACTGTTGATTCAGTATAGAACTCATCCAGCCAGAGAACAAAATCAATATCATGTGGCTTACGAAACTAACCAACACAGCACCAATTGCAAAATTTATCAGTAAATATATTATTTGAAATTCATTTGAATATTCAACCATACTAATTAAATGGTGGCCCTTTGCACAAGGACAAATGTCACCCTAAGAAAATAATTTGCCAGATTGCCACTCTTTAAATAATGACTGCATACAAGTGGACGCCCTATCTGTGAGATATAATCTGATGCAGTTTGAAAAGGCTCAGAACTGCAAATATATCAGCTTCAAACTTATGTTGTGAGAAATGTTGAGGAAAATTTTATTCTTACCCAAACAATATGGTGCACGGTGTAGATATCACTGTCACCCACATAGACCCTGATTGCTCGGATGGTGAAGCCATACTTTTTTCCTGAACTGTGAATTAATATAGGTTGATGAGGGGCTGCAGAAGCAATTGAGGAATCGCGACTAGGGGAGGAATCTCTGGAGGATGAAAGGTCTGAAGAAAGGGAATGTGGGGACATAGGACTTCCCAGAGGAGAAACACCAAACACATCTGGAACAGATGAACTTCCTGTTAGAGCACATTCTGATTGTACACAAACACACACAGATCAAAACAATGACCAGTTTAACCTTAGTAAGCTGGATAAAGATTTATAGCATAAAAAGCAACTTATTTAATGATGCCTGAATTGTTGAGAACAGAAAACTTCACTTTCACGATCAACATTAAAAGGACACTGGGAAGATACTGTATTTTCAAAATATTTATAAACTCTATATTTTATTTAGTCTTTATAACTCATCAGAAGCTTGAAATGACAATCTACTCTTGGAACAGATTTTTTCTTCCACCACAGGCACTGTTTTGTTACTCACCAGCTCCTCTAATTCTCAAGGTGTAAACTGTTTTGTTTTTCCAAACAAAGTCTTTGATCAACTTTTCCATTTAAAGAAAAAACAGTCTCCAATCTATTTCCCAACAAACACACACAGAAGGAATGCCGTGAACTTTTCTAGTAAATATATCACACAGATTTGTAGGCCCCAAAATAATGGAACTATCCATTAGTAAAAAAGACAGTTTTACTGCAGTTGGATTTTGGGTAACTCTTCTGAAAATCCCAATTTAAATTTTGTAATGAATTCTGTAATCGAAACCATTAATTTCAGTTAATACTTAAAAGGATAACTTGACATTGTCACAGCAAACCACTATTACTTTTGTCCTGCTAGCTTAATTAAGGCAACATATTTATGTTTGCCAGTATAGCAATGATGTTTAGGGGGTGCAACTTTTTGACAACAGTTCTATGCTGACAAAAGCCCTAGTGTAGATGCAGTTATACTGGGCTAAAAGTGCTTTTACCAGCATAGATTATTTCGCTCGTGAACTTGTACAAGCTTGAGAAACCACCCTTTTGCCAGTATAAGCTGCATCCAAACCAGGAGGATTGTGTTTTATAGCTACATTGACAAAAATTTGAAGTACATTATGCCTAAACTCTGCTTACAGTGTTATTTCATAGAGCCATATCCAATTTAAAATAAAAGAAAAGCTTGGTTTAATGCTTTTGAGTAATAACAAATCAACCTGCACCATCTTTGAACTATTAAACCCTTTTTATGACAGGGGTTACAGCATGTCCAACGTACAACTACTGCGCAACTGGATTCAAAGCACTGAGGGCTAACTGGGTGTGTAAATTACCCGGCCGTCTGCCTCTCATCCTGCTGTAACATGGGAAACAAAGACAAGTCCAGTTTGGACTCAAGAAATCTTGTATTTAGGTCATGTTCCACATAGATTATGCACAACTCACAAAATTTCATACTAATAGATTTATTTCTACCTCCTGGAATCATGAGGGACAGGGCACTGGCAGACAGGGACTTTGTGACTTTTCCAGATATTTTCTTTTTCTCTGTGCTTTCTAATCGCTGATGAGCCATATGAGAAGCAAGTTCACTGGATGGCTTTGAGGAATTATCTGTACTGTCCACACTCTCGTTTCTTCCGTTTATCTGATCTAAGTGCTCTGAAAAACTGCCAACTGTACAAAGAAGAAGGGATAAACACATTGAGGGAAACTGGGGGTCAGGAGGAGGAAAACAATACAATCGCAAGGTGGGAATATGTATTTTAGTCCACAAGTTCACACAATATTAGGGGTAAAATAAAAACGACTGCAAAGAATTACAGGTTTTACAAAGGTTAACAAGGTAAGGTGAAGTAATAGTAGCTGACATGGTTTTACATCATTGACATAATTAAAATGTAAATAAAATCTTCAGCATGTTGGTAGCACAGACAGGCGACACACACCTTCTAGGACTTAACTGTGCACTTATTCTGTATGTAGAACTCCCACTAAGGTCTATGGGAGATTTGAGTGTGGGTTTACTGCAGCATCCAGCCCTATCAGCTCTTCTAACAATAAAAGAAAACACCTCTTGTGAAAGCATTGAAGTACCAAGGAGGATTCCCTTTCTAAGTTTTGGGTGTTTGGGGCGGGGTGGGGGGTGATTGCTGTGCCCAGTACCACAAACATAAGTATGGGGAGTATGATAATTGGTAATTTAAGACTCAGAAGCGCAATGATGTACTTTCTTATTTATAATAAAATGATACCATCTCAGACAATACTGATTGTGGAGGGAGGAGAACACCACTTAAAATAATAAAAATGGAGAAAAACCTTACACCAGCTGATCTACCTGTAAAGGACCTGTTGAAATGTACAGTGATGGATGCAGGAGAGTTCTGTGACCTTACAGGACGGGCACACAGAAAAGCTCAGACATTTTATTTAAGCAGATAGCAATAAGAACCCATCAATTTCACAGATCAAAGAACATCCCTGCTGCTGGCACTTTGTAGAGCAAATAAAAACATATTCTCTAATTTAACTGACATTTGCATATCTTTAAGTTACCAAAAAACCCAAGCAAACAGCTTGAATTATGCCTAGTACTGGTCTGTATATTGCCACACACACACACTTTTAACTTCTATGATCTAGAACTCCTGAACCTGCATTGCAAGGGAAAGGAGCTGGTAAAGGAAAGTTCATACAAAGTAAGAAAACCTGAGCAGAACAGAGCTGAAGCAGCTAAAGAGAAATATATGGAGGAAAAACGGATTTTCAGCAGTTAAGTGGTCATAGTAATTTGTGAATTTGTTGTGGATAGTTTAACTGCATGTAGAAGGAGGACACCAGATTGGAGAGACTCAAGCAGTGAGCTAAGGGAGAGGCGGAAAAGTCTCAGCAGCAGGAATATACAGTACACTCAAGGATTTTGGTGACAAATAGAAGGAGGGAGATAAGTTAGTTAAAGTAGTTAAAGGGGTAGATGGGTGGGAGGGGATCTACTAGCCTTCTCTGTCCCCTGCAGTATAATAAGTTAAGATCCTTACCTGATAGTGTTGAGCTGCTGATGGTACTTGCTGGAGTGGTGACCTCAGGCTCATCTTGAGCAGCCTCCTCATTTAAAGCAGCCTTTTCTTGCTCCTCCCGGGATCCTCCTGAGCAGGTGATTTCATCTTGATCCCCCTCAGATGATACGGCTAATTTTGGAAGCAAACCTGAACTGTGCCGCAGCCTGGTACTTTCAGTATCAGAGGAGTTGGATGTAGATAGCTGTTGCCTGAATTTAAAACAGCATTTACACAAATCGTGTTTAATGATACTTTTTAAGTGAAGGCCAATCATAGTGGCTACAAAGCAAACACTAATGGTTGTTAACCTGAATTTGAACTCTCTTTGACAGTTGTTTCTACTTACAGTTCAGAATATTCTGAACTCCAGCTTAAAGATTCCACAGATGGCAATGTCACATTTTTTGTTTTGTCTCCTGTATCTTCCTTTTCTTCACCTTGATTCCGAGTTATTCGATCTATGCTACTAAAAACCTATTACAGAAAAAAAATTGTATCATTAACACACATTTGATACAAAGAGATTTTCAGGAAAACACACCTAATGCAGGGCTCTTGATGCACTAAATGCTTATGCAGTGTCCTAGAGTTTAAAAGGACTGAGATGGTTTAGGTTTAAATTCTAGGAGTTGAAATGCTTTTCAATTTTATTTTCTTGGTTCCTCAGCCACAGGGTCATGAATAACATCTTTTAGTTATGAATCCATCAGCTTTCTCTCACCACTTCGCTGTGTGAACTCCAAGTTTGCAAACAAAATCCATAAACGCTCTTGGGCTTTTAGGTCATAGGATCAATGCACATTCTTAGATGACTTCTTAACTAGAAAGTCAATCAAAAAGAACAACCACCCAAGCTAGCGATTAAATGGCCACCAATCTGGGGTGGGAAGCAGAAAAATGAATTGGAATCGACTGCGAAGATGAGAATAAATTACTTGGCTAAAAGATTCAGAAAAAATAAATTCTGATCATAAAAAGTCAGTTGTTCAACTGACAAACTGCATACAGAGACTGTTAGCTGTGCGTTCTACAGCCTCTAAGCCACAGCTAGAGATACAAACAATGACATACTGGCAAGTTTTAAGATATCAAGCTACTTTTGTAGGTTCACTCTTTACAAAAGGATAAAAAACCACCTCTAAAGAGGAGATTAAGAACTCTGAATCATTCCTCTCTCTTTGAATTGGGTTCATGCTGCTAAGTCAGGACAGAGTTCACATACCAGGAGAGCAAGAGCTGCAATGAGACTACCGGCCCCACTCCTCCAGTCTAGCATGGTCTCTGTAGTATAGGGGAGTGGTATTATGGTGTGTACATTTATGAAAATATAAACCAGGATGAATGGATTAGAAATGTAAGCTTTGCTTTCCTTCATTGGCTTTGGATTTTAATTAAATATATTTGGGGAAAAAACATCAGTATCTGAAGAAGGTGCCCAGTAAATGTATATTAGTGAAAGCTTTTGAAACTCAATGCTGACTACCATTTAGGATAAAAAGCCCATTATATAATGACATTCGATTCTCTAACCATTTATCGCCTGCTGTTTTTTCTTGCAAAAAATCTCCAAAGTCTGTCTGCTTTCCAGCTGCTAACTTTTGTCCACGTCCTAATTATCTTTCATTTGACTACTCCAATCTCCTCTCTGAATTCCCAAGTTTTCCCCCTTTTCAGGCCATCCAAAATGTGCCACAAAAATCTATATAACTCACAAAACAAAAATTGTGGAACAAGATGTGCTAACCAGTCCCAATCAATCATTGGATACCACTTCCTATTACATTCTCTAAAGTTTAATGTTTTCACAGATGTCGTATTAAATTTTGATTTGAACCCTACTGGTTTCATCCCTATTAAATTCCACAGGATTATTCAATAGGGGAATAACGTACCACATACACATACTGCTGGCCCTTTCAAACCCCACAAAAGTCACTGAGTGTGTATGTAAACAAACATATACAAATACTTTACTTACTTTTGAAAATCTATGTGAACATGAGGAAAACTGCCTTATTTCCAGATTAAAGTCTTCATCATTTGTGTCATCCTCTTCTTCGGTTTCCATATGGTGGTATTTCTCAGAACGAGCTACAAACAAGTGGAAAAAATGATTTAAATTTCCCATGAAGCATCAGACTCCCAGGCTTAATGTTAATTAAAAAGGTAACTTTATTTTTAAAAATAAGTTTTCCTGAAATGTCAGACTGGCAGTCAGATGCTGCAGCTTCCACTGGTTCTAACAAACAGGATTTTAAACTCATGCTGAGGAAAAGTAAAAATCAAAGACAATCATTACGTAAATTCCCAAAATATTCAAACATATTTTTGTACAATACATACTGTCAAAATAACTCGTGTCATCCTCAGATTCCAGCTGTGGAATGAATTCTGCTTTCTGTCTCAACAGACTATTCCAGTCTAAGCTACGAAAGAACTGGTGCTGCTTTACTTCATATGCACCACCTGGGGGAGCCAGAGAAAAACATGTGGGTGATTTCTAAACAAAAATACTTCAGTTAATTGGAACTAAATCCTTGGCAAAAGAAAATGCTAATTAGCATGGAGAGGTACAATCACCATTTCAGACTGGCAGTCGAAGTCTAGCCAACTAGCTGCATAATCATGGATAAATATATTTCTTCAGCATCTTTGTGTTCAGTGAGATATTTGTGCTATTCTGTTGGCATTGCTATTGTGCTGTGAGCATTTCCATCAAAAACTTGTTTTTAGGCGTTTAATTACTATATATCAAATACATATTAGGCTGAAACGTGAGATTCAGTGTTGTTAACCAAGATACAAATCTCTTCAATACAAAAGTGTATTTAGCAGCACTTTGGAACAAGTAGAGGATTGTTTTGATTTTAGGATCCATTTATTTTAACAAGGTTCATCATTAAGAATTCAGTTTGATATTTAGGGGATGGTAATATGCAGTTTCATTGTATTATTGCTATAATTTAACTTTCTATGGGATCAATCTGCACTTATTATAAAGTGCTTAAAATATTTAAATAAATTAATCTATTTCTGATCAAAAACAGCCATAAAACCGCCATAGATTATTTGGAGTTTGTGCCTTTTCTCATGGTAACCTACTGACCACCATAACATAAAAATGATTTTGAAAACTACCGGTAAATGGAAAAGTGACAGAAAGCTCTTACACAACCTACTTTACAAGAAGGGGTAACTATCAGAAGTGCTGCAACCAGTTAGAGCATCAGAAGAATCAATCACTTTATCAATTTTGAAACAAACACATCAAATTAAAAAACGCAATCTGAAACACAATTGAAAAATAACCAGGAATTTATGAGCAACTTTTCTTTTTTCAGTTAATCGTTTATTACAATTTGGTATAGTCTGTAAACTTTTTTGGATTATGATTTTGTTGAAAATTTGAGCAGTATGATGTGGAAATAGTGAAACCTTAGGGAACAATGAAAGTATCATTTACAGGCTCACCAGCACTAATGCATGCAATGCTGTTAAAACCAAGCAAAATCCTGACACATTTGTTGGATTCGCAGTATTATGCTGTATATTATACAACACAAATCCTGATATTGCTGTACTGTAATATTATGGCAAAATGTAATATTCTTGCAACCTAGAATACCTTCCTAAGAAAATAACAGACACTATTCTTTTTAAACTAATTGAAAAGAGGGGTACTAATACTGGGAAATGTTATATCTGTAGAATTTGGACAACACAGATTACTTTACTATGTTGGTTACCTTTGTCTCATTTAAAATCATCTATCATACCAAGAAAGTTTACAAAAGCTAACAAATCTAGCATACGGTATTTACCTACACATGCTTCTAGGCTCAAGAGTGTCCTTCAACAGGCATTTTAAACAAATTATGGCTTGTTCTTACTGACAGAAAAAAAAATTAGGAGAAGCAGTTTTTAAAAAGTTTTTCCTTGAACTTGTCTTTTTTCCAATTTACTGGGGCTTCAAAAGATTCCCCTCCTTCCAGTGTTTTTGGCATGAGATAGGGCTCTCTAAACAGGATCTAGCACACTGACTGTGGAAAAAAAAGGGTCTGCAGGAAGTGTACAGTGCATGCTTGGTTGAGTTGTTGTTAGTTAAGTATGGGCGTCTGTCTATTTTTAAAGAGAGTGGTCATTTGGATTCTCGATCTGGTTTCTAAAGAGGGAGTTTAGCCCAAAACACTGTTTCATGGAAAGTTTAAAAAATTTATTATTTTACTTATTTTAGAAACAAAACAGGTCTAATGGAAAAACTAGTCCTGATAGTCCAAAAAGGAAAATGCAACAGCAGAATCTTTTTTTTTTAATTGCAATGGCAAGAATACAATGATTTAACTCCAACACTGATCTTGAAACTATGTGATTATTTTGTGCCACATTTTAGTATTAATACAATGTTCCTCTTATATTTCTGTTATTTTTCCTTCTTTTATGGAAGCGTTTCAGAAAAATCTATTCATTTCCTTACAATCTGACCAAGCCACTCCAGTCTCCTGAGTAAATATGCAATTATATATTTTCATGGAGCATTATTCAGTCAGCTAAATATGTATTATATACACAAGGCTGTCATTTGAAATGTGTGGCAGAGCAGTATTTTCCAGTGCCCCTATGGGACCCATCACATTGCAGCCGCTGTTTTTGTGAGCTGCTTTTGACACTTTAAAAGCTTTGCTTTAGATTTTTTAATACCCCTCTGAGCTTCAAAGTGGCTGCAGGATTCCCCTTCTCAGATTCTCAACTCTTAAGAGACCAAGAACAGTTGAAGAAATAAACTAGTAAATAAATTGAGCAGATGTTACATTTGGAGGCACTGACCATTACTGCACGAGAGTGTGTGTGTGGGTGTGCGCGGGTGTTGGGGGAGGGGACAGACTCTTCTAGTGCTCAGTCTCTCATTCATAGAATAGCAGCTTTGGCACAAACACTACATGTATTATGAAGGATCAGGCGATAAAGTGACGGGGCCTACAATTAATATATTAAAAAAACCTTCCACCAAGTGCTGAGCTAGTTCTGGCTCTTCAGACATTTGCTTACAGCAATGCCCTATGTATGGGGTGGTACAAAGCTGTGCTGCCTCAGGAGAAGCCATGGGAAGGAACTGTGATTATCACCTTGCTCCATGTGATATGGAGGAGAGAAAAGAGTAATTTGATATAACTCTCTCCTGGATGTTGCATACCGTATGCTAACAAGTGCGTTAGAGGTGGGCAAGGGTCGGGGGGAGAGTTGGAACCAAAGTTCTTCCCACTCCCTGCCCACCTATTTGAAGCTATTGGCATGCGGCCTCTCTTCCTGCTCCCACTTCACCTCTCTCCACACCACCGCCCAAGGTCTGGGGAACTGTAATGTAGCCACAAAGGCACTGCAGATGGGTCACCCCGCCTGGCTGTGTCAGGGCTGGTCAGAATATTGTCCTTACCATTCAATTGACAATGACAGTCCATATTTTAAAATTATCTTTGTAAAAATGCACATCACTGAACATTTTAAAACTCTGGACAATGGACCCAACCGTTGCAATAATTGTATGACTCCCCCAAACTTACAATTCCCAAAATAAGTCCATCTGTAGGTGAGCTAACAAACACACTCAGATTTTAATATTGACTGCTGCATTATGGGTCTATGCAGGTCTATCTGCAGTTGACTTCAGATATCAGTCTCTTTACCTAGATTGGCTTGGTAGTGGCACTGATTAGAGACAGAACGCCCACAGCACAGTAGGCAGCAGCTTAACTTCCACTGATTGGAAGGCATGAGATGCACCATCCTAGGGATGGGGGTTCCACGACCACCACTCCCAAGAGGAGGAGGAGGGTGGTGGTGGTCGGGGACTCAGTCCCCCTGAGGAGAGAGTCATCTATCTGCCGCCCTGACCAGGAGAACCGAGAGGTGTGCTGCTTGCCAGGGGCTAGGATTCACGATGTGACGGAGAGACTGCCGAGACTCATCAAGCCCTCGGATCGCTACCCCTTCCTGCTTCTCCACGTGGGCACAAATGATACTGCCAAGAATGACCTTGAGCATATCACTGCAGACTACGTGGCTCTGGGAAGAAGAATAAAGGAGTTTGAGGCGCAAGTGGTGTTCTCGTCTATCCTCCCTGTGGCAGGAAAAGGCCAGGGTAGAGACCGTCGAATCGTGGAAATCAACGAATGGCTACGCAGATGGTGTCGGAGAGAAGGGTTTGGATTCTTTGACAATGGGATGGTCTTCCAAGAAGAAGGATTGCTAGGCAGAGATGGGCTCCACCTCACGAAGAGAGGGAAGAGCATCTTTCAAGCAGGCTAGCTAACCTAGTGAGGAGGGCTTTAAACTAGGTTCACCGGGGGAAGGAGACCAAAGTCCCGAGGTAAGTGGGGAAGTGGGATACCGGGAGGAAGCACAAGCAGGAGATTACAAGAGGGGAGGACTCCTGTCTCAGACCGAGAAAGCGGGACAATCAGCGGGTTATCTTAAGTGCCTATACACAAATGCAAGAAGCCTGGGGAACAAGCAGGGAGAACTAGAAGTCCTGGCACAGTCAGGGAATTATGATGTAATTGGAATAACAGAGACTTGGTGGGATAAGTCACATGATTGGAGTACTGTCATGGATGGATATAAACTGTTCAGGAAGGACAGGCAGGGCAGAAAAGGTGGGGGAGTTGTGTTGTACGTAAGAGAGCAGTATGACTGCTCAGAGCTCCAGTATGAAACTGCAGAAAAACCTGAGTGTCTCTGGATTAAATTTAGAAGTATGAACAACAAGGGTAATGTCGTGGTGGGAGTCTGCTACAGACTACCGGACCAGGGGGATGAGGTGGACGAGGCTTTCTTCCAGCAACTAACAGAAGTTGCTAGATCACAGGCCCTGGTTCTCATGGGTGACTTTAATCACCCCGATATCTGCTGGGAGAGCAATACAGCAGTGCACAGACAATCTAGGAAGTTTCTGGAAAGTGTAGGGGACAATTTCCTGGTGCAAGTGCTGGAGGAACCAACTAGGGGAAAAGCTCTTCTTGACCTGCTGCTCACAAACAGGGAAGAAATAGTAGAAGAAGCAATAGTGGATGGGAACCTGGGAGGCAGTGACCATGAGATGGTCGAGTTCAGGATCCTGACACAAGGAAAAAGGGAAAGCAGTAGAACAGAGACCCTGAACTTCAGAAAAGCAGACTTCGACTCCCTCAGGGAACTGATGGGCAAGGTCCCCTGGGAGAATAACATGACGGGGAAAGGAGTCGAGGAAAGCTGGCTGTATTTCAAAGAAACCTTATTGAGGTTGCAGGAACAAACCATCCCGATGTGTAGGAAGAAAAGTAAATATGGCAGGCGACCAGCTTGGCTTAACAGTGAAATCCTTGCTCGTCTTAAACACAAAAAAACAGCTTACAAGAAGTGGAAGATTGGACAAATAACCAGGGAGGAGTATAAAAGTATTGCTCAGGCATGCAGGAGTGAAATTAGGAAGGCCAAATCACACTTGGAGTTGCAGCTAGCCGGAGATGTTAGGAGTAACAAGAAGGGTTTCTTTAGGTATGTTAGCAACAGGAAGAAAGTCAAGGAAAGTGTGGGCCCCTTGCTGAATGAGGGAGGGAACCTAGTGACAGAGGATGTGGAGAAAGCTAGTGTACTCAATGCTTTTTTTGCCTGTCTTCACAGACAAGGTCAGCTCCCAGACAGCTGCACTCTGCAGCACGGTATGGGGAGGAGGTGACCAGCTCTCTGTGGAGAAAGTAGTAGTTCGGGGCTATTTAGGAAAGCTGGACGAGCACAAGTCCATGGGGCCGGATGCGCTGCATCCGAGGGTGCTAAAGGAGTTGGCCGATGAGATTGCAGAGCCATTGGCCATTATCTTTGAAAAATCATGGCGATCGGGGGAGGTCCCGGATGACTGGAAAAAAGCTAATGTAGTGCCCATCTTTAAAAAAGGAAAGAAGGAAGATCCAGGGAACTACAGGCCAGTCAGTCTCACCTCAGTCCCTGGAAAAATCATGGAACAGGTCCTCAAGGAATCAATCCTGAACCACCTAAAGGAGGCGAAAGTGATCAGGAACAGTCAGCATGGATTCACCAAGGGCAAGTCATGCCTGACTAACCTAATTGCCTTCTATGACGAGATAACCGGCTCTGTGGATGACGGGAAAGCAGTGGATGTGCTATTTCTGGACTTTAGCAAAGCTTTTGATACAGTCTCCCACAGTATTCTTGCCAGCAAGTTAAAGAAGTCTGGGCTGGATGAATGGACGGTAAGGTGGATAGAAAACAGGCTAGATGGTCGGGCTCAACGGGTAGTGATCAATGGTTCCATGTCTAGTTGGCAGCCGGTATCAAGTGGAGTGCCCCAAGGGTCAGTGCTGGGGCCGGTTTTGTTCAATATCTTCATTAACGATCTGGAGGATGGTGTGGACTGCACCCTTAGCAAGTTTGCAGATGACACTAAACTGGGAGGAGTGGTTGATACGCTGGAGGGTAGGGATAGGATACAGAGGGACCTAGACAAATTAGAGGATTGGGCCAAAAAAAATCTGATGAGGTTCAACAAGGACAAGTGCAGAGTCCTGCACTTAGGACGGAAGAATCCCATGCACTGCTACAGACTAGGGACCGAATGGCTGGGTAGCAGTTCTGCAGAAAAGGACCTAGGGGTTACGGTGGACGAAAAGCTGAATATGAGTCAACAGTGTGCCCTTGTTGCCAAGAAGGCTAATGGCATTTTGGGTTGTATAAGTAGGGGCATTTCCAGCAGATCAAGGGATGTGATCATTCCCCTCTACTCAGCACTGGTGAGGCCTCATTTGGAGTACTGTGTCCAGTTTTGGGCCCCACACTACAAGAAGGATGTGGATAAATTGGAGAGAGTCCAGCGCAACAAAAGTGATTAGGGGGCTGGAGCACATGACTTATGAGGAGAGGCTGAGGGAACTGGGATTGTTTAGTCTGCAGAAGAGAAGAATGAGGGGGGATTTGATAGCTGCTTTCAACTACCTGAAAGGGGGTTCCAAAGAGGATGGATCTAGACTGTTCTCAGTGGTAGAAGATGACAGAACAAGGAGTAATGGTCTCAAGTTGCAGAGGGGGAGGTTTAGGTTGGATATTAGGAAAAACTTTTTCACTAGTAGGGTGGTGAGGCACTGGAATGGGTTACCTAGGGAGGTAGTGGAATCTCCTTCCTTAGAGGTTTTTAAGGTCAGGCTTGACAAAGCCCTGGCTGGGATGATTTAGTTGGGTTTGGTCCTGCTTTGAGAAGGGGGTTGGACTAGATGACCTCCTGAGGTCCCTTCCAACCCTGAGATTCTATGATTCTATGATTCATAGATTCTAAGACAAGATGGGATCATTGTGATCATCTAGTCTGACCTCCTGTACAGCCATAAAACTTCCCCAAAATAATTCCTAGAGCAGATCTTTTAGAAAAATATCCCATTTTGATTTTAAAATGGTCAGTGATGGAGAATTCACCACTGCTCTCCATTTATTTCCTTAACTTCTCATGCTTTTCATTTTCTTATTTTTCGTAGTAAGGTAGTAGCACTGAATAAGAGTAACAAGACAGTTCATGATGCAATCTCAGGCAGTCATTTTTGAGTAATTAGTTCAAGTAGCAATCATATGCTCTGAAGCCGGTGAGGGCTCATTGGCCAGGTCATGGTATTTGTGGCACACAAAGTAGCCCTTGTAAGTTGATTCACCGCTCTCTATTTCTGCAACTAAGTTATTTAACAGTCTGCATTTTCACGAGGTTAACAATTCCATGAACTAGATAGTTTTCAAGAGAACTTTATCTTTTATTTATTGAAACAGAATAAGAGGAGAGGAGAACAACGGTATAAGAACTGCATAAGATGACAACTGCACTCATATATGTCCCTCTACAGTATTACTGCTCTGAATCAGCAAAAGAGAAACCGAACCAACAAAACACACTCTTGCGCTAATGAGTTGGCATCATGTTGTACACATGCACAGATGTTTCCTGGGCAAAACAAAAAAGCAAACAAAAGCCTCAACATGTTCAACATAGATGCTATTTCTAGCACATGAGCAAAATTTAAAATCCTGTCCCCTAACCTGTTCCCAGTCTCTCCATAGGGTTTTGTCTGAGCAGTAGAGTAATCAGATCCTGGGTATCTGGAGGTGGGGCTTCATCCTTTTCAGGCCAGTTGATCTCATCTAGTATGAAAGAAAGATGTTCGTGAATTTATTTTAGTCCCGTTCCACTACCATAAAGGATGCTAGGTATCAGCTTAGTCAAAATGAAACAGACCTTTCCTACACAGCATATTAGTCAAGTTGTTTTATGTTACATGTTAATTGCTTTCAAACATAACACAATCTGCACCTATTCTTCAAAGCTAGATATTTAATCATCATTCATATTATTTGCAACAAAGTGTGATTTAAACAGCTCTTAATAACAAGAGGCAGAAGTGATTTTTGTGTTTACAAAATATTTGTGCTCAGCACTGCTATACTGTTCTTCCCTTGAAAGATTGTTATGGTTTAAATTCCAGTTCTGTTCCTTGGCAACTGCTGATAAGATGGACACATCTGGCCTAATCTTGCAATCATTGCTCACATCTGTAATCCTCACTCATGCTAATCATGACTGAAGTCATTACTCACATGAGTAAAGGCAGTATGATCGGCCCTTATGGTTTGGAGCACAGGTGCCAGCTTCTAATTTTCCCTGGGGGTGCTCGACCCCTGATCAGCCCCAGGCTCCGCCCCAAACTCCACTTCTTCCCCCCAAATCTCACCCCACCTCTTTCCACCCCTTCCCCCGAGCACTCCCCATCCCCGCTCCTCTCCCTCCCAATGCCTCCTGCACACTGCAGAACAGCCAGGGGGAGGGAAGGGGAGTTGATCAGCGGGGACTGCCGATGGGCAGGGGTGGGAGGGGAGGAAGGGAAGCTTGGCTGCCGGTGGGTGCTAATTTTTTTCCATGGGTGCTCCAGCCACAGAGTTGGTGCCTACGGTTTAGAGAGCTATAAGCCAAGTGGTAGTTTTTTCCTATGTCTCTTCTACTTAAGAGAAAAAAAGCCATCAACATACTTCAGTTAACCCTGACTATCACTAAGGTCTTCTCTACTTCATGACAAGATGGACTTAATTTCTGTGGCAAGGCTCCTGGATTCTGCAGCACCCTGGTCACAGCAGACTGGAGATTCTGCCCAACCTTCCTTTAAATTAAAACATGGGAATCTGCAATGACTTCAATATGAAAATGAACACCAAACCCATAAGGAGGAAGGATGGTCCAGTGGTTAGCGCATTAGCCTAGGGTATGGGAGACCTGGGTTCAAGGGGCCTGCTCTGCCATAGGCTTCCTGTGGGACCTTAGGCAAGTCACTTAGCGTCTCTGTAAAATGAGAAAACAGTACTTCCCTATCTCACAGGGACACTGTGAGGATTAATACGTTAAAGACTCTGAGGTGCTCAGATACAACGGCAATGAGGGCCCATTTTCGTATTAAATTCAATTTATTTTAATCTACATATAGACTCATTGTACAAGCTGTCAGAGAGAAGCTAGAGATGTTAGCAGCTGGATAGGGGACAACTGGGACTTTAGGTACCTGGGGAGACATGGATGGCAGTTTGGGATTTTGCATTAAACACAATAAAAAAGTGGATTTTTCTATTAAAATGACCAACAATTAAATAATTAACAAAGATGACATTTAAATTACCATGTTTACCTTTCAGAGGTATACAAGATATCAAGGATGGGGTGGGGGGAGTCATATCTGTTCTTTCAGGCTTTCTGCAGACTCATGCAGAAAATACTACATAGGTTAACATTTGGTTCATGTTCTTAAGGGGTTTTCCCACATCCATATGGACTAAAATACTTTTTTTTAAAAAAATGAATGCTTAGCTAGAGATTTTGCTTCTACTGTAATTGGCATTAACTGTCAATTTTCTGGAGCTAACCAGAACTTTGGTAACCTGACATGCCGAAACATTTGTTTCAGGACACAGCCAAGGATAAACCACAAATGACCATGGAGTGTCTAGCTCACCAGTTACAAGGATCTTAACTAACTCAAATTAATTAGTAAGGGCCATGCTCAGGAGGGGGCTCTAGCTAGCAGGAGTAGTGGACAGTGCTCTCTTTGTGGGAGGTCTCGGCTGCCAGGACCAGGCTTTCTGCCTGTCTCACTTCCCATTCCTGCAGTTACACTCCTCTGATGGGGATGCTGGCAGGGATTCTGTGAGCGAGGAGCAGAAGGCAGCACCCCGGAAATACTGACCCCCCTGCTGAACAGAGCCCCTACTCTGTAGTCCCAGAGCACAGAGCCCCATTCACTTCCCCTGCCGGACAAAGCCGGGGCCATGCTGAATGGCTGGGGTCAAGAGGGAGTTCTGCCTGGCAAACAGCCAGTGAGGTGCAGCCTTCAGCTCCCTTTCTGAGCTCGGCCCTTCAGAGTGACCCCATTCACTTGCTGCATAGGAGGCAGCCGAGACTGCCCAACTGTGAAGACAGCAGGCGGCTTCTTCAGCTTCCATATGATGAGTACCCCTTGCCTCTCCCGTGGGTACCGGCCATCCCTCTCCCCGCGGGTACAGGCGGCATGCACAGGACATGAATCTCTGAAGTGGAGAGCTTGACAAAAAATGTTTAGGAAGCTCTGCTCTAAGGATAATGTGTACACAGCAGCCGAAAGGTTGGATTCCCAGTGCAGGTAGACATACACGCGGTAACTTTGTGTGCACTAAAAATAGCAGTGTGGCTGCAGCGGTGTAGGCAGCAACTCAGACTAGCTGAGCGAGTACAGTCCTGCCCAACCCCCCTGGGTACGTACCCAGGCAGCTAAGCCCAAGCCCCCAATGTCACAGTGCTATTTTTAGGTGCTAGCCTGAAGAGGGCTAGTGTGAACATCTGTCTGTGTGGGCATTACACCTCTCAGCAGGTGTGTAGACATCAGGGCCGTCCTTAGCCATAGGCAGAACAGGCAGCCGCCTAGGGCACCACTAGGTCTGGGCCCTGGGGCCACCGCTCTGCTGGGAGCCTGGACAGATGGGAAGCAGGGGAGCACGTAAGAGCAGGCTGCTGGGTCCTAGAGAGAGCCGAATGCAGCACAGTCTGAGGGAGGGGATTGGCTGCTGGGAAGGGAAGGGAGGAGGGGTGGGGGAAGGAACTCCCCTGTGAGTGTGACTCTTTCCCCTGACATGAGGTGAGGCAGGCTCTGCGGCTCTGGCAGTATCCTTTGTTGTCCCCCATAATGTCCATTCTTCTCCCCACTGCCCCATGGAGCACCCGCCCTTTCTCTCTCCCAGGGCTGGGTTGGGTGAGGTGCTGGGGGTGGGGGGAGGCTGGCTGGCTGCCTGCTGAGGAATGAAAGTGAAAGTAACTCACTTCCTCGGTAGGCAGCCAGGATTGGAATGGTCGCACAGGGCTGGGCTGGGAATAGTCAGATAGCATGTGCGAAAAATCAGGACGCGGGTTGGGGTGAGCAAATGTCCCACTTTTATAGGGACAGTCCTAATTTTTGGGTCTTATATAGGCTCCTATTCCCCCCCACCACCCATCCTGTCCTGATTTTTCCCACTTGCTCTCTGGTCACCCTAGCTGGGGAGTGCCTCTCTCCCCTGGGCTGCCAGTGATTCATCTCATCCAGAGGGAGCTGCACAGGGCAGGATGAGCTGCAGTGGTTCCATGGGTGCCCCGTCCCTGAGATCAGATGCTGGGCTAAGTTCACCATGGTCTGTTGGGCTGGCGGTGGTGCCCATTGGCATGTGATCGGACCTGAGAGTTTGCTGCTGCTGTTGCCACTCTGCACCCCAAGAGGTGGATTTTGGGGTCCTGCAGTTTTCCACCTATCTCCTCCTCTACTGCAGCTGTTGGACCAGCAGGCTGGGGGGTGAACTAGGCATGAAAGCAGTGCTGTGTTGCCATTTAGATTGTCATTTAACAAATTTGTTTGCCAAAAATGCTTGCTAACAATCCTGAATTCAATTTCAATTTTTTTTTAAATCAGTATCTTAGCCAAAAACAGAAAACTAAGTTGTTGACAATTATTTGTGACAAGTTTGGTAAGGGGAAGGGTGTGGGCCAGTTTTCATCAGAGAAACAAAAAATGTTGACTGACTTTCCTATAGCCCTGTTATTGCTAAATAGAGCCCTCCAACAACTGTAATATGCTCATCTCCTTACTAGTGTATGGAGCAGGGATCGGCAACCTATGGCACATGTGGCAAAGGTGGCACGTGAGTTGATTTTTAATGGCACACAGCGGCACTCAGCCTGCCACTGCTCTGGGGTTCTGGCTGCTACCCCATTGCCACCCGGGGTCCTGGCCGCCGGCCCCACTCAGGACCCGCTGCTGGCCTGGGGACCCCCAAGGAATCCCAGGCTGGCAGCAGGCTGAGCAGGCTGGCGGCTGAGACCCTGGTTGACCCACTCAACCCGCTGTTGGGTTGGGGTTCCATTCACTCAGCTGGCAGCGAGCTGAGTGGAACTAAATTTAACAAAATAGAAAAACAAGAGCAACTAATGACAAAGTGCAGGAACCTAGAGAAGTGGTCCCCAATCTTTTTCGTCTGGCGCCCGCCAGATGAAGGACCGTGGTGGTGGATGAACATCCACCGAAATGCTGCCGAAATTTGGCGGCGGCATTTCGGCGACGACGTCTCTGGATGATGCTTGCGCCGCCCTTCCCCGGTCCCGCGGCCGGGGCAGAAGTGCCTGCGGACGGTCCCGTGGTCCTGCGGCTCCGGTGGAGCATCCGCAGTCATGCCTGCGGGAGCTCCGTCCAAGCCGCGGGACCAGCGCACCCGCCGCAGTCATGTCTGTGGCAGGTCTGCTCCTCCCGGGGCTCCTGTGGACCTCCCGCAGGCATGACTGCGGAAGGTCCACCGGAGCCAAATGCCGCCCTGCCAGGACAATGCCGCCCCACACGCCTGCTTGGCGTGCTCGGGTCTGGAGCCGGCCCTGGCTCCCACTCTGAAAGCCGATATAAAATGAAGCTACAATGCATCAGTGCCACAAGATTACAAAGGTCAATTAAAAGTGGAAAGTCAGAAGCAGCACTTGCCTACTTCAATATACAGTATTATATTTTGTTGCACCTGTTGTGATGAAGTGGGAATGTCCTTAATATTTTCTCTGAATACTGTATGGGTGCCTCAGTTTCCCCTGCAAGATGCCAACTGAAGGTGTTGGGGACAAAGATCAGGTGGCCTCCTTGTCCGGAAGAGACACAGAGGCCAGAGGAGGGAGTGTCAGTTTGGAGCTGGCTGGGGAAATGGGGAGAGACCCAGAATTTGGTTCTGGGCTCCCCACCCCCCAAGATGGACCTGACAGAGGGGTTCTGTTTTCTGTACCTACAAGCTCTGTTTAAACTGTGTTCCCGTCATCTAATAAACCTTCTGTTTTACTGTCTGGCTGAGAGTCACATCTGACTGCGGAGTTGGGGTGCAGGGACCTCTGGTTGCCCCAGGACCAGCCTGGGCAGACTCGCTGTGGAAAGTGCATGATGTGGAAGGGCATGCTGAATGCTCCGAGGTCAGACCCGGGAAGGTGTAAGCTTCTTGCCCTGGAGACAGTCTGCTCTGAGAGAGGAGGCTCCCCCAGAGTCCTGACTGGCTTTGTATGGAGTTGTTCCAAAGCATCACAGCATCCCCTTCCACACCGTGCACTTCCCAGAAGTCCGCACAGGCACTGACACTCCCTCCTCCGGCCTTTGTCTCTTTTCCAGGCATTAGGAGGCCACCCGATCTCTCTGTTCTCCAACACCTTCAGTTGGCACCTTGCAGGGGAAACTGATTTGGGAGAAATGAAGTAAAAGCTGCCCAAACCGAGCTTGAGCACACCTGAA
This sequence comes from Mauremys reevesii, assembly GCF_016161935.1. NCBI lineage: Eukaryota > Metazoa > Chordata > Testudines > Geoemydidae > Mauremys > Mauremys reevesii. The sequence continues at coordinate 40,613,869 of NC_052628.1, read as the reverse complement.
TTTTGAGGTGTTCAAATCTGGAAGGCAGGTGCTGGGGGTGGGAGAGGGCTGTGGGCTCCATGGGGGAGCATGGCAGCAACTGTCTGGAGCTGCACGGAGCCAGATACGCTGGTCTGAGTGGCACAGTAAGCAGTTTGGGGGTTGGAGAAGGGGTAGGGAGTTCCGGGGGGCAGTTAAGGGACAAGGAGCAGGGGGTTGGAGGGGGCAGAGGTTCGGAGGGGCAGTCAGGGGACAGGCAGCAATTGGATAGGCATGGGAGTCCAGGAGGTTTATCAGGGGACAGGTAGAGGGGTTCTGGGGAGAAGTTGGGTGGGGTCTCAGGAGGGGGCAGTGGGGGACAAGGAGAAGGGAGGCTTAGATATGGGCTGGGGTCCCAAGGGGCAGTTAGGGGCAGGGGTCTCGGGAGGGGGTAATCGGGGGACAAGGACCAGTGGTGCTTAGATAAGGGGTGGGGGTCCTGGGGGGCAGTTGGGGCAAGGGTCTGGGGAGGGGGCAATCAGCGGCCAGGGGCTGGGATTCAAAGGGCTCTGGGCTGCTGGCAGCTGTGGGGAGCCCTGAGCCCTTTAAATCACAGCCGCCTCCCCGGCTGGGATTCAAAGGGCTCTGGGCTCCCTGCCCCTGGGGCAGTGCAGAGCCCTCTGACTCCCGGCCGCGACTGGGATTTAAAGGGCGCTGGGCTCCCCGTGCTTGCAGGCAGCCCAGAGCCTCTGACTCCCGGCCGCGGCTGGGATTTAAAAGGCGCTGGGCTCCCCGCGCTTGCAGGCAGCCCAGAGCCCTCTGACTCCCGGCTGCAGCTGGGATTTAAAAGGCTCTGGGCTCCCCGCGCTTGCAGGCAGCCCAGAGCCCTCTGACTCCCGGCCGCGGCTGGGATTTAAAAGGCTCTGGGCTCCCCGCGCTTGCAGGCAGCCCAGAGCCCTCTGATTCCCGGCCGCGGCTGAGATTTAAAAGGGGCGAAACCTAGCTCCAACTATTGGTGGAGCAGAGCCCCTGACTGTAAATATTCCTGGGGCTAAAGCCCCATGAGCCCATATAAGTCGGCGCCCATGTAGGGCACCATAAATCCTAAGGACGGCCCTGGTAGACATACACTTAAGGTGAAACTGTGGCAGCACTGAAGTTCATGGCAGCTTTCCCATTAACTCCAGTGGGGTCAGGACTTCACCAATGGAGCCTGGAGAACAAAACTGTGGCAAGGGTTCGATTCTACAGCCAGTTCCATGGCTGTGCAATGCATGTGGACCTGGCTATTTTCACTGCAGAAAGGAGTATGATGGCAATAAGATTTAGCAATACATATGATTTGGCAATAAGAATGACTTCAATAAAATAATTACAATTAAACAGAAAGGAAAAATCTGATACAGGTAAAAAAAAAGTCAAAATCTGAATCTAAAAAAAATAAAATGAAAAAGAGGGCTGAGGTTACAAATGCTTCCATGAATCATCCATATAAGGTCATTGGGAGTAGTCAAACACAAAGTTAATCACAAGCTTATGTATCAACTGGACCAGGGCCTCAGATTTAAAATGTGGCAATTTAATTTATAAAAAGAAAGAATAGAACATGGACTATAAAGTTTCAAAATACATTTTTTAAATTGTTGTAAATAATAAAATATCTCTCCATCCCCCACAATCTAAGAGAGCAGCCTAAAGATGTGTGTGTGTGTGTGTGTGTGTGTGTGTGTGTGTGTGTGTGTGTGTGTGTGTGTGTGTGTGTGTGTGTGTGTGTGTGTGTGTGTGTGTGTGTGTGAATGCAATAAAATCCATGAGTTATTTCCATGTTTGTCTGCCTGCAGCTTCTACTGCAGTTTAAATCTGATTTGGATAAAATAAAACATGAATATGCATTTCAGCCGTAAGGCATAGAGAACAAAGCCAGCATTTGCTGCTTGTGTTAATTAAACAGTTGATTCCCCTTGCCACTCAGGCCTTGGTGTATCATATCAGAAAACAGCATGGTTATAAATCCATAAACAGCTAGGATATTGTATAAAGAGGTCATATACTGCCGGCAATTCACAAATCCACTTCATTAAAGATTACAAACATGCCTGGCTTGCAAAGTCAGAGATGGAGAACAGTGCTATGATAACAGAACACCTCCTTACATACTAAATGGGATTTTTTCCCCTTTTTTAGCTAGTGGACCTTTTATGTATACTGTAAAATGGACTGGAAGACCTTCAGTAACAAAGATGTCATTTTGATGAACTTTTGGCATAAAACAGAGGCAATCTACATCTATGCATTTGGGAAATTTATGGAAACAGCAGGTAGGATAGTGAGAGATTCTGTTTAATTATCATTTAGTTTTGCCACAAGCTGCATGACAATACTTAGGGTCAGTCTGCAGGTTAAGATCTAAAAGGTTATTGAATTTTAAATGAAAGAAGAACAGCTGTTACAGAAATAACATTACACTATAACAACCACCAATGAAATCATTAACAATCTGTGAATTGAATTCGTTTCCCTCTCTTTTTCATTATTTATTATTTGTGAGACATTTGTTTTAGGGTTTTATTACATTTTTGTTAATTTCTTCATTGTGCCATTAGGTATTTTTCCATTTCTGCAAATGCAGTCCTCATTAACCTTTTCTTCTCTGGTACAATGCCTGGAAAGACTGACAGTCAAATTATTTGGCTGTCCAACCATTAATACCGTAGTTATTTTCTTTTTAAACAGTGTACTTAGAAACACAACCTATCGTGTTATTGCATTTCTGAACTCATTACTGATGTATAATACAAGGTCAGTTTTTCGTTCAAATTTCACCCGTCATTTTGATGGCTGGTAGTATGGTAACATGAGTGATTTCATTTTTTTTTTAAATTTTTGGCACAACTAGTTGAAAAATGCTAGCTTTTTAGTAAATTCTTAAATATCTTTTTGATTAAGGTTTCAGCAGGTTAAGAAATTCAGTTTTTCATGGTCATATTTACCACTGATTACTTGTCCAAATAGCTCTTCTGGTGTATCTCCAAAGAATGGCACACACCCAACAAGAAATTCATAAAGGATAATTCCCATGGCCCACCAGTCCACTGGCTTGCCATAACCCTGCCTCAATATCACTTCTGGTGCTATATATTCAGGTGTGCCACAGACCTAAAAATGAGAAAAAGAAAATGTTTAAACAAGTGAAGTTTAATAACCCTCGTTATTGTGCTTAAATTTCCCCAATAATTCTCATGATGTAGCAAGATATTACAAAAAACATGGAGAATTTTAATCTTTCTTTTCGGCATGTTTTATACTGTTCAGCTTGCAGTACAGTTAATATTTTTAAAAGAATGACCTACATTAATTGGTTGTATTGTATGCGAAAAATGCATTTTACGAAAAATACAGTTTTAAAAGATTGACTCTTGTGTATAAAAAACAATTAAAACAATTGTTTTATTTAATCTAAACATATCTTTATTTTTATGTGAAAGTTGTGATGGTTTTACCTTAAGTAACTTTTACAGTGAACAGATTGTGGGCAAATGGTAATGAGGCATGCTTAAAGGGAAATGGGCCATAGCTAGGATTTTAGCACCCTTGATTGTACAATGCATCATGAGTTCTGCAAATACTCTGCTGAGACTCCTGAATTCCTTATAAAAACAGTTTTCCATTTGTCTCTCTCACGATTTCACTTGCACACAATTAGATCGTTCATCTTACTAATAGACCATAATGCAGAAGGGGAAAAAAGCATGGAACAATCTGCAGTGCACCAGTAAAGGTAACTCTGATGCATACATCTGAAATACCAATGCAGAAATAACAATGGCTTATATAATATTATGGCATATCACATTGGTAAATACGGCTTTATTTAATCTCTTAGTGCAAAAATGAAAAAAAGGCATCTCTTACCTGCTTGTCAAGGAACTCTCTAGCATCCTTCTCAATGTGACCCTCATAAAGATTTGTAGTCATGCTCATTAGCCCCACCTTAGAAAGCCCAAAATCTGTAAGCTTAATATGTCCCATGGATGTTACTAATAAACTGCAAATCAGAATGACACTCAATTACTATAACACAAACCAAAATTGTACTAGTTTGTTTATTATAGTCACAGAATAATGCTTTAATGCACTGCATAACTGTTTAAAAAACAATTTAGGAAGCTACTGGGCTAGACACAGCAGCATCCTGGAAGGTACCAAATGCATGATGCACATGTTGTTGTTATTGGATTTAAACAAACCATAATTTATATCTGCTTGAACACCTAATAGTTAAAGGATCTTAACAGGATCCACGTAAAGGCCACAAAAAAAATGGCACAGAAAAAATGGCTTGCCAAGAAGAAATGGCAAGCATTCTGGAAGACATACAAATAGATTGTAACTTTAAAAGGAAAAACAACATGGAGTCCGGTGGCACCTTAAAGACTAACAAATTTATTTAATCTTTAAGGTGCCACCGGACTCCTCATTGTTTTTGTGGATACAGACTAACACGGCTACCCCCTGATACTTGGAAAAAGAGGCATTAGTTTTTTTCTACCTCTGATTAACTGTGCCATTCATTTAAATAGGGGAGAAGATGGGGAAAGAGGAAATTGACAGATATTAAGTTGGCAGACAACAGATACACAGTACCAGGTGGGTATTTTGACTCAGACTTATTTGGGATTCAAATGTGTTTTGAAACAAGTGACAATGAAAATTAGTGGAAGATATGTCAGGTTCCATCTTTATTTCAGCAACCTGCTATAATGCAGTTTACACTTATAGAAGACAAGTAGTATTATAACCTCAAATACTGCAGAAATGTGACAGAGGGGCAAGATTACCCATTTAACACTGACCTTATAAGAATTTGTATGTACAATTTTTGTTTTTCATATTCAGCATTAAATAGGGTACAAAGTATATGTAGAGAGAGCTTGCTCTTATTGGCCAGACTTTATTATCCTTTATTTCAGCCTCAAGAAAAAATATATTTCTCTCATGCTAGTCTTACAGCCTCTCGTTGCCTAAAGGATTGTAAAAATCAACACATCTATAATTACGGCTAAACCACCTCACTCATATTATGAATTTATTATCTGAGAATTCTGAATGTATGGGATAATATTCATAATCAAGCATCCATTTTCTGCAGAGCAAAATTATACCTTTCATATCTGACTAATTTTCAGACAAAGTTCTTTTGTGGTTATATACAATACACTTACTTGTCTGGCTTCAAATCCCTGTGTACGATTCCATAATTATGCAGATATTCCAAGGCTAGCACAGTCTCAGCAAAATACATCCTTGCCATATCCACAGGTAAAGGACCCATATTCTTCATTAAAGTAGCGCAATCTCCACCTGAAAATATAAAATAAAAAGTTCTAGGTGGTATCATATATTTTGAGGTGCACATGCAGACATACGTGGACCTCCATATATTTACCAACTGCACAACGAGGATTCTGAATGTTCACTATTTGAATACTGTCTTTTAGGTTTATTCTGCAAAATATTTTCATACAAGCAACCTTTTTTTTTTTTTTTTTTTTAAGAGGGAGAGGAAGTAGAAACTGGTGCTGAAGCAGCATAAAGATATCCTAGACCCTGAATGAGATTCAGGTGTTTTCAAAAAGAATTTTTATTTTATTTTTTTGCTAAATTTTGATTCACTACCTTAAATACCTTCATTAAGACTTAGGATTGGCCTACACTACTACGTCCGCATAACTATGTCACTCAAAGGTATGGAAATGTAGATATACTGACCTAACCCCCAGCATAGACAGCGCTAGGTCAACAGGAGGGCTTCTCCTGGGAACATGGCTTCTGCCTCTCAGTAAGGTGAAGTATCTACACTGACAGGAGAAACTACCTATTGGTGTAGGTAGCATCTTCACTAAGGGCTTCAGTGGTGCAGCTGCACTGTAAGTATAGACAAGCCCTTAGTCTATCTACCTACCTAAGATATTTATATGGCCCCATCAACATAGAATCTGCATGCCTCTTACTCTTTAATGTATTTATTCACAATAAGGTAGAGAAGTATTGTTATACCCATTTTACAGATGGGGAACGGACACCCAGAAAGACCAACCAAGATCACACACGATCTCTCTCTCTTTCACGACCCAGGCTAACAGTCTAATCTACGGACCATCTTTCCTCTCAATGTCATGGTCCCCTTGAAGGTGTCTCTTTGATGTTTCAAGCTTATTACTGTAAATTGTTTTCAGATACACTATCATTTTCACAGTGGTGAAAATTTCAAAAGCAGAAGAAAACTTCTTAACTTTATTTTCACATGAATTTCCAGTGTTACAGGACATTTATGATTATAAATAATAACAAAAATCATTCAAAGAGCATTACTTCTCTTTAGAGCTGCGAGACAAGCATTTTACAGGCAATCACCAAAAGGTAATGATTAGGAATGAAGCCATCTCATTGGCGGATTTAGATCCTAGGTCTACATATCTACTTGTACAGAGAACACACAGGACAGCTTTTGTAATGTAAATAGTGTGTGGGTTGATTTTTCTTTTTTGATGCTAAAATACACTTTTCTTCCCACATACCTTCCACATACTCCATGACCATACATAAATGGCGTCTAGTTTCAAAGGAGCAGTACATGCTGACGACGAATGGATTTTCTGCAAATGTCAGGATATCACGCTCAACAAAGGCCTGCTGAATCTGGTTTCGGAGGATGAGATTCTGTTTGTTAATTTTCTTCATGGCAAATCTCTGTCTGGTTTCTTTATGTCGCACAAAATAAACAGCACTGAAACAGCCCAAAGAACAGGAGAAAAAAGGGATCAGTGACTAGATGTATTTATATTTATATATAGTACCAAACAAAGACATTAGTAACTAGTCTTTCAAATCTGAGCTCCCAAATACTGTTTTGTTTTGTGATCAAGATGCAGCCTCAACTGACATATCAACTACACACAATTAAAAAACCTAAATAAAGCCTACAAATGCTCTCAGCTAAAATGGATTCTGGGCATTTCCACCTGCAAAGGATTTATAGAGAAAAAACAGCTATGGCCAATAGTATAAATCATTCTGACAAGTGCCTCTTCTGCAAGTGTGTGTCATAATTATGATTCAACCTCCATTTCAGGGAATTTTCAAACAAGTCATGGACTTCTCATGAGGTTTCATATGTGAAATGCCTGGAAGGGCAAACGCTGCTCAGTGGGATGGCTCTCTCTTTGCCAGTTGTGAAATGCCTCATCTGTTACTGTCACCCTGTCCCTGACATCTGCATTTACCACTACCAAGGGCAGATCAGCAATGGCTGATTCCATCAAAATGGATCACTGTGTTAGCTTCCCTATTAATGTGGGATTAAGTCTTGGCCTAGATGTGTAGAAATTCCATTGGGGCAACACTGACTGGGCTTCCTGTCATCTTGGTTGGGATTTGCGGGGCAGAGTGAAAGCAACGCAGCATCTGAGCAGCCTGGTTGCTTCCAGGATTTGGTGAAAGAGACCACACAGTACATGACCCCTGCATTGAAGCATGGACACAGGATGTAAATTATTCCATTTCATAAAAATCCCAGGATTTGCCTGACATTGCATTACCTCTATTTTGTAATATTTATTGCTCAGGGCATTTTTAGTATGTAATTATCATAGCAGTCAGGGTGTGTGGAAAGGAAAGGATGAGACAGAGAAAAAGGCAGAAGTAGATTATGTAGTTTCTAATTCAATTTGTGCCCCCTCAGAGGCCCACTTATATCTCAATTATTTAAATAAAAAAGGCAGCTCAGCATTTACTTTTTGTCTCACTATTTTTGAATACTCTGGCCCCACACTAGAGAAATTTATAAACCCTTCTGAACAGCCAAAGTTGTTTCTCATTTCTTTTGTGCTGTGATATTCCTGGTGAGTGTTTTCTTTGATTGAAAAGGTTGTCATTAATCCTTTCCATTGTCTCTGAAAGTACAGTCCCCAGTCAAGGGTAGGGCAGCTGAAAGACATTACATCATAATGATTAGGTAGAAAACACCTTGGGCAGTGAGTCAAGCCCTGCCCTTTGTGCCTTTTACAAAGACCTGCTCCTGTTTCATGCCCCTCCCAAGAGGAATAAAAAACAGAGTTAGTTACACAACTCCACAGATCAGTTCTCCTCCCTGTTGGCTTCTTTTTTTTTCTTCCTCCATCTCTTCCCACCCCTCCCTGATATTTATTTTCCTCTGTCCCCACCCTCTCTTTCACTTAGTTTCTAACCCCCTTCTTTTCCCATTTGCTCTCTTTGTCCTCCCTCTCCCTTCTCTTTGTCGCCATTTCCTGTCAAGCTCAGCCTCTGTCCACCAATGTGGTCTCTTTGTCCTCCTCTCTTTTTCCTACTTCAACCCTCTCATTCTTGTTACCTTCCTGACATCTTATGTGGGAAAGTGATCCTTTCACCTGCCTGAAATCTTGATCTTCCAAGGAATTCACATAGTCTCACTAAACTCTGCAGGACTCTGTGCAGGTACTCCCTTTTCAGGATTGGGGCCTATGAAGCACTCCTGATGGACTCCAAAAGCTGCCCTTCAGCCAGGCATGGCAAGATGAGCTCTTAAGGATGCGGTAATAGATATTAATTGGAAGCTATTAAATTGAGCCTTAATAAAAATGCTTCCTTCTGCACAATCGATGGAGCTGAACAGCTAGTAATTTAAATTTTAAGACAACATCACAGGAACTAGTTAAGATCCAACATATCTGACCCGCCAAACAAATTATCATCATGATTAATATCAGAGCCTTTATCTAATTAATATGACACCTCCTTATGCCACCACCTCAGCCTTTAACGTCACAGGTAGGCACCTGTGACGGTACCTCCCATAAGACTTTATGGAAATATGCTTAAAATGTGTTTTATGCTACATATGCCATGTAACATAACTCAAAGGTTATGATCTACTAATGTATTAATTCTATTTGTATGCATGTATCATTTTTGTATTCAAAGTTATGAATGTTAGCTGTGTACTGGCTTGATTTCTAAATAACCTTAGTAGAGCATTTGGTCAGTTCCTGGAGAAAAGAATGTTGAAATTAAGTACCTAATCAAGAAACACTTAAAGGACAACGGATCTTGGAATGCTCCAATCCACATAAGAAGTCTACTTGAGAACGTTCAAGGTAGCTTGTAAACAATGGATGCTACCTGTAAAAACTGAGTCATGCATGGACATGTGACTTGCCCAGGTGACTCCTAAACTCCATCTTGGAGCTGGACTTTGCATAGGGGTGAGGACGGGGTCTCCACCCACAAGAGAAAGTCTATTTAAACCCTTGGGAGACCCCTCCATTTTGTCTTCAGCTGGCTAAAGAGAGAGCCTCTCATTATTTCATGATATCGGCGGAGATGTCATTGCTATAGATGGGCAAACCTGGAGCATACTACAGATTATTCCTCAACTGTTCAATGAGATACATTTCAAAGTCACGATTTCTACCTTCCTTGAATGCAAGTGGTAGCTTATTTCCATCTTGGATAGATGTTTCTGATTAACAGGCTATTACCTGAAATGTATAGCACTGCAGCTGAAACAATATTGTCCCCCCACGTATTGGCTGAAGCATCTATGTACAAAATGAACAGCTGATCAAACTTGGGATATATCATCACACGGGAGGGGATTGATGAAGTGGGAGTGGAGAACAAAATTGTCCTTCAGCCTCTTAGTGGATATCTGCCCAGTTGACTTTGATAAGACAATTGGCTCTCTCTTCCAGCTCTTTCCTGGTTTTTTATTTTTTTAGAAGGTCACAAGGATTTAGTAACATGAGAACAAACACTACTTAACCCAAGATAGCATACCAGGAAATCCCTTCGCTTTTGTAATTAATGGACTATTTTTGTCTGCTTTTGCATCTAATTATGCCTACTGACCATATTTAAAGGGTCAGCCCAATGCAGTTCACTTGATATTAATCTTCCCAGCTATCATATTTCTTTTAGAGAGACTATATTTACAGGTTTTAATTTTACTTCGCAGCTACACAATTGCTTTAGCACTTTTCCATATGTTGGTCAAAACCCTTGCTATAGACCATGATAACATGTAAAATGGGATGCATATTTAATCCCAAAAGCCCATCAAATACTCCTCTGTACAAGATTGGAAAGCTGCCAGTGCAATAGTCAACCCTGAAGGGAATACAAGCTCATTCAGAGTCTACATGGTGTTACAAGAGTGCTCAGATTCTGGGCGTCCTCACTCATAAATCCCTAGTGATAAGCTTTATTTGCAACAAGTCAGCAAGCCATTCTACCACAAGTAAACTATTATTTCTAGCACTCTGGAAATTCTGGCCCATTACTTACCAGGAATTTTACCTGGCCCCATTCACTGCTTGCAAACCAAAATATTTTCCTTGGTGCCCAGAAACTCAGTAAGTGGGCACAATTGCACAGAGGGTAAATACTTTTTCATCCAGACTACATTTAGGAGACTCATTGGGGCACCTATTTCTTACATTGCACTTGTTTTTACTTCATCTAAGTAGCATTCAACTAGAATTTTGTCTCGATCAGCTGGACAATCCAGAGTTCCCGGTTCTGAATGGCATTATTCTAATCCTCTAGTTTCTGGAACTGAGGGTTTGGGTTTTTTACCTTCCTTTCTATCCACTTCTTGGCATGGCTGCTGGAGTTTGCTTGCATGGTCTGTCTCACTGTGATGAACAGCATTTATATTTAGTGACAAAGTTTTGCACTAGTAAACTATATTTTATTGATCTTACATTTAATTACAATAAGCGAAGTTTACTCCTCCAAAAAAGTCTCATCACTGACATGATCTTTCAAATATTGCTTCATTTCAGCTCTAATATTAATTACTTCAATAATCCTGTCATTATTTCCTGGAAACATTGGCTCTGGAAAAAATTGGAATCTGACTTGGCTGGGCTAGATGCAGAGGATAATACACCCCCACAGATAAAGGAGATTTAAAAATAAAATTTCAAAAGGTTTACCTAGTCAAATGCAGATGTTAATTGTGGAAGACTTTTCCTGCACAAGGTAGCCTCAAAATGTGCCACAGGAGGAAGAGCATGTGGTTTCCTTTAAATAACTACAGCGCTTCAGTCCTGGTTTAAAGCCCTTATTACGACTTCCACAATCACATTAGAGCCATTTTGTAACCTGGTGTAGATTTGGTACTTGAGGCCAGAGAAGCTGCATTAGTCTCTTTGACCTGGTTCCCTAATTTATCAAAGAACCTGGAATTCCTTAGGGAAAAATGAGGTACCTTGCTATAGTTGCAGTTTAAAAGCTACAGCGTCTATCTCTCAAGTGTTAGCAGCTTCATTTTCAAGTACAGTTTCCTGAGAAGAGATTTGTGAATTCTGTATCACCCTAGAATTGAGGCTTTGTAGTCTATGATGTAGGGAAACCATCCGGGCAACTGTGATTTATGGTTTGTCAATGTGATAAGCGTACAGGTAATAATTTAAGATTAGAAGTAGGGATATTCCGCTATCTTCCAGCTAGCTGATGCTCAAACACTGATCAACTACCCCTCTGATAAAACCCAATAATTTTGTTTTCCTCCTGCTACTAGTTGAAGTTGTTTGACTACTTCATGTAGATTTTTATTCTTGAAGCTGAAAAAGGCATCTCTCAATATCCACGGGCAGGTCTACACTACTGCTTAAGTCGATCTAACTTACGTCACTCAGGGGTGTGAAAAAGACACTCTACCAAGCAACGCAAGTTACAGCAATCTAAGCACTGTACACACTAGCGCTATGTCAGCAGGAGATGCTCTCCTGCTGACACAGCTTCTGCCTCTCACAGAGGTGGAGTAATTATGCTGACGGGATAATGCTCTCCCTTCAGCATAAAGCATCTTCACCAGCTGCGCTACAGCAGCTGTGCCAATGTAACACTTTTAGTGTAAACCTTCCCTAAGAGTATCTCCTCCCACCTTTACTGTTTGTAAAAGGCCGTGTAAAACAATTTTACTACTGCCCAGATTTTTTATAAAATGAATAATCTCAGTGAAAGTCCCAATTTGTTGCATTCCAAAATAAAAGGGAGGGTTGGGAGTAATTGAAACACTTGATTGAGAAATTATTTTCCAGCACTTTGCAACACACCCTACAGTTAACAGTGATTGAAAATGAGACCTTCAGCATCAAAAGTATCTGCCTCTACTACTTGAGCTAACTCCACAGCTGGTACCACTAGAAGGATCTTATTCTCCTCTATGTACCATCTATTGGAGAGAAGCAAGACACTTACCCAGGGTGTTACTCCCCTTATTATGGGACGTTCATCTGAGCATCTGAAGGGCACAAGAATTCAAATCCCCAGATGGGCCACCATTTTGTTATGACTCCACCATGCACATGTCCTCAGTGGGGACTGAGCCTAGGGCCTTCAACACCAAAAATACTAGCATCTACCATTTAACTGACAGAAATTACTGGATTAGCTAGTAGCAGTATTAGGCCTTTTTACTCTACATGGATCAGACACTAGTGGGGAAAGAGAGACACTTGGGCAGTATATCCCATGTACCCATCCCAAATATTCAATTCACCACCCCTTTTTCAACTGATGTAATTGGCACCATATCATTGCGTAAAGCAGGCACTATTTTGCAAAACTAAAGCAAGTGCCTTCCAAATCCAAATGGGGAGTTCACACACCCAATAAAACTAACTGTAACATGTAATTGATTGAGCTTATTTATGCAGGCATGCTGATGGCAGCTGCAGAGAGTGGACCACAGAGTTCCTATATGTTGCCATTTTAAATTTTAAAATTTGGAGAAAATCTGCTTGAATGAAAATTAAAAATTTAGGGAGCATTAAAGGAAAACCTTTTGGCTGGTGAGAGAGTCTAAGATAGACAGCTTGTGAAACCATTAATGATTTGGCCTGAATCCTACATGTTTACTGATTCACAGCTTGTTTAACTTCTTGTATATTCCCAATCATTCCCAAAAGCCCGATATACCTCATCTACTATACAGTCATTTAATTACACTACAAATGAGTTTATTCAAGCAGTTACAAAGCAGAATACTGCTAAGATATTTGCTCAAACTTTCAAAAAAACAATGGTTCAAATTTAAACTCATGAAGTTTAACATATCTGACAAATCTCTGCTACAATGTGCCAAGACCAACAATTACGCTGTCAAATCATCAAAGCCTTTCACTTCACTAATGAAGGCAGGAACATCCATAGCAAAACTAACCAAACAAAAACACTGCACTCGATAACATTTGGTTCAGGAGGAATCCTTTCACTACATCCTTGAAAGAAATGAAATATTACAACAACATAATCAAGTATTAACAAGCCACATCACAAAATACACCTAGTGACATATTCCTGAGAATAAATCAGTGAAGCACAGGCAGAATTCACACATATTTAGATTACTTCAGAAAGTTAATGAAGTGGAAAAACACTGGAAGAGAAAAAAAATCTGTGTAGCATAATAACAATAACTTTAATTTCAGCTGTTTATACTTGTAATATACGGTAATAAATGCTTATGAGGAAGTATATTGCTTTGTATCCACAGATGCAACAGACATTATTGCTTAATTATATTCCATTTCATACAGAGGATAAGAGGAATTCAGGTACTAGTGGTATGTTACCCTTTAAACGTGCTGATAATAAATGTACAGTAAATCAACCAATCACATGCTGCCAAATCAACTAACCACGCTAAATGCCTGAAAAATGTCAATGCAAATTAATCTACTTCCTACCTTGTAAAGCGGAATGGAAATCTAACCAGAAAGATGCTTATGAATTCCTCTTCCAAGACATGAATGCTTTACAGGTATGGCAGAGTGAGTCCACCTGGGCCCAGAGTTGCTGCTTGAGCCCTTCCTTACCAGTGTGAGGTTTGTATATCCCGCCACCAGTACTTTAGTCTACATTGGTTCTCACACCACCACATACAACAGAACAGAACACAGTACTAATTTCTCCTATGAAAGTTTGTGATGTGTGGGGTCCCATTATATGCAGCTTGAGAACATTTTGACAGCCACTGGTTTATTCATGAAAACATCTGTGAATCCCAAAGGTTTCACACATTTTAGCCTGAATTCATTTGAAACCACAAGTTATTAGGCTTGCTTCAAATTACTGGGTGAAATTCATCCTGTGTTACGCAGGAGGCCAGACTAGATGATCATAAATGTCCCTTCTGGCTTTACAGTTCTATGAAACTTGGTCTGCTCTGGACTAGAGGTGGCTCTCTGCAATATGTTGCTCTATGACTGGCTGAGGCTCTTAAGAGTATAAGGAGGATGAGGCACAGACAGACCTGCCTAACGTTTGCCCTTTGGATGGAGGCTCAGGGTTCCTGGCCCCATCTCTCTTTTCCTCTCCTCACCAGGAATCACTCCAAGGTTGGGTGGGTACACTGGCTAAGATTCTCTTTTGTTCTTCACCTGCTGGCCAAGTTGATGCCTTCCCTATCTTCCCTCTCCTCCAATGAGAAAATTGGGGACAAGATGAAAAGAGGGAGCAGCTGTCAGGGGAAGGAGAGAGAGACGCATGCACTGGTGAAACAGGGGTGGCAGCAGCTGATTCCTGCTGTGAAAAGGACCTTTTTGAAGTACTGTGGCAATTGCAAGAATTGAATATGTGGCGATGAGGTGCCTAGGGGAAAATCATTGAGGGGATGATTTGTGTGAGGTTGAGTACTGAGAGCTGTGTTTGGATTTTTATGTAATTTTAATGAAAATTATGCTATATTTTCTTCAGGCTTTTTGCTGAGCCATGTAAGCAAGTCTGGGGACAGACAATAGCCACTGTATGCACTATAGTGACTGACCGTCACTGGCATAAAGGGTGAATTAGCTGCAGCCCGAAATACTCCTACTCCCTTGGTCGATGCGTCACAACAAAGAAATAACTAACTAACTGTGACCAGAGAGGCGCATTAACTGTGACCTCAAGCCTCTAGCCATTAAAAGTCAGCATGAGGTTCCACTGGACTGAATAGGAAGGTGGACTGTAGTAGTGGCTCCCTCTTTTACATTCAGGAATTCTGCAGTGAGCACTCAGTCATATAATGCAGCTGCCACATTCTGGCTGAGAACAGAAAGGGCTAGAATCAGCATGAGGAGGTCAGGACCAGGAAACAGCTCCTCATCCCATTGCAGAGACAACTTTCTTTGTTAGTGGGCTCCTTAACCACCATAGGGTTGACCCAAATTGTTTGAGTCCATTTTTTGAGCCTCTCCCAGCACAGGAGTTTGGATCTATGGACCTGCCTTAATTCTTTCGTGTACAGAGGTGGAGCCCAAAAAAGACCACAGGGCACAGCATGCAATGTCTGATCTTAATCTGAGCAGCATGGCATTGCCAAGATAGAGCATCACATGCTGGGACATGCAATCGCCGTGTGTTGCATATCCAAATGAAAGAGGAGTGGTCTTCATTTTTATCCAGGCAAGCGAGGCCCTTGAACTGACAAACTACCAATGGAGAACTGATATCATTCAGGCATCTTTGGTTTAAACAGACTGGTATAAATTTATTTTCAATTGGGAAAAAATATTTTATGTATTCATTTAAAACAGTGTCTATGTTTTTAGGGCAGGAACAATATTTTACAGTGTACTCCTTACAGATTCAATTATACTCCATTTCAAATTTTGAAAAAAATACTGCTTTCAATATTAAGCTAAGACTTTTTACATTTTCTTCAAAACTCCATTTTAACATTTCATCTTTAGCTTCATGTGGCATCTAATTCTACAGGTTCCAAAGCATCTTTTTCGGTGAGAATATACATTATCTTAATTCGAGACACTGCAGTATGCTGGCTATACTGGATTTTGTTACTGACTAGCACCAGTTTGCAGAAAGCTCAAATGTTTCTTGTATATCACAACTGTCAGTAATAACATAGGAAATACATTTGGACTAGAAACCAGAATTAGAAAAGCACCCAGGCACACATGGGTGCACACACACACATTCACACGCCCCTCCCTGCTGTTTACAGTAAGAAATAATTGGAAATTATGCACAAACAAAATGCAGAAGAGCTGTTACACTCATGGATTACTCACCCATAAGCTCCATTACTAATCAGTTTAATTGTTTCAAAATCGCTTTCACGAGGTTTCCTCCGGAGCTTCACTGATGTATTAGAGCTCTTTTAAGTAAAAAAAAAAAAAAAAAAAAAAAAAGGAAAGAGAACAAAGTTAACACTCTACAGACATATATAAAACAGAAAAAATGCTTTACTGTGCTCAGGCTGCAACATGCTCATCAAAACCATGATGGAGTGTTCTTTTGGCTCTGGCCAATCAGCCACAGCTCAACTGGTCAGGGGACAGAGAAGGCTCTGAAACAAGCTGTTATTCCATCAGAAAGTTATATGCTATTCTGCATCTATTAATCCAGTCACCTCTGTGGTGGGGTGCTGGCAGACATACATGGGGCCAAATTCACAAAAATATTTAGCCAGCTAAGGATGAAGATAGCCACTGAACCAGCTTAGGCACTTTTGTAAATCTGGTCCTTGATGTATAGGTCAGGATGAACTAACAAAGGATGGATGAACTAATTGACTAATATGGGAGGTCAGAGCAGAGAGGTAGTATGTGGAGAGGTGTTGGAGCAGCACAGGGAAGAGTGGGGTAGAAAGGAGGAGTTCAGAGCTATGCAGTGGGGCATACTAGGAGGCGTCAGTTCTGTCCCCCAAAACTCCCAACATTCATGCTCCCCCCTCATGTTTTCCCCTGCTCCAAAAACGTTCCCACTGCTTCCATGGCAGTCCCTGAATCCTCTCTCCAGCTCCTCAGCATGTGGGGCCCTCGCCAACACTCACCTCTCCCTAGGGAGGAGGGCTGAGGTAGGAAAACTGGGCTGGACTGGACTGGCAGAGAGATTGGAGATGAGGAGATTATGTAAAGCAGCGAATAGACTAATCACTACATTTTGTGACTGGGGTAATCATTGCCAAAGAACCAGAAGAAATGGAGGCAGAAAGCTGGGCTGTGGTACATGGGGAGGCTGACAATTAAGTGCCCAAAACATTAATGCAGAGTTAAGGTTAAGATTGCCCAATGGTGCATCACGTCTTTCCAGGATGTCAAATCTCTGAAAACCAGGAAATATAAAGTTTGGCCACTCCCACAACACAACCTTAACCCTGCCCCCTGGAACTGGCAACAGCCACTAAGAATGGTTCAATACCAGGGATGGCCCGTCCATATAGGCAAACTAGGCGGTCGCCTAGGGTGTCCAGTTAAATGGGGTGCCAAATTTGAGGAAAAAATCAAATTAAAAAAAAAGGAAAAAAAAAAGGAAAAAGATTAATAAAATACAAATAAAATAACGAAGATATCATTATTTAAATTCCTGTGCACGTACGGAGAGAATATTAATTATAATATAATTATAATTCATTTCTCTTAATATGTCAAATCTTTTATTTACTGCAAAAAATATTTTAGGTGATTTTTTTTTCAATTTGTGACGTGGGGTCAAGATTTCCCACTCTGCAATTTTGATAAGCAATAACTCAGCCACAGTGAAACACATTCACTAGTGGCAAGAGCTGCAATGCTAGTGACACCTAACTCGAATATACATCAAGGTTGCATAGCCAGAAATTCATGTAGAGCTGAGAGATTGCGAGTTGATGCATGTCAAACGGTCATTTTAACACACGTCGCAGGTAGATGGTTAAGAATCGAGCGAATACTATGGAAAATTGTGTTTCTTGGTGCCAAAGAATAAAGAATAATGTCTTTCAGCATTATAAATCCAAAATGTGAGTATCTTTAAGTGTTGTTATCAGGCTGTATAATTATGAACTTTTCTTTGTTATAACTGGTTCACATGCAA
The DNA here is from genome assembly GCF_016161935.1 of Mauremys reevesii. Taxonomy (NCBI): domain Eukaryota; kingdom Metazoa; phylum Chordata; order Testudines; family Geoemydidae; genus Mauremys; species Mauremys reevesii. The sequence goes on along the minus strand of NC_052628.1, from coordinate 40,596,046 downwards.
TAAAGAAGGTGCATAAAAGAAAAGTAATAGAGTTAATGCTTACTAGGCTACCAAAGTGATGACGTGACACTCCAAGCAGGTAACCATGAGGAAGGGAATTACTTTCCAAACAACCGGTGTTGGGTTATAACATTGAAAAAGGTCATTTTGTTTCTGTGTAAATGCTGTAACTAACTGTTTTAATGGATAAGTGAGTGTATGTTACTAATCATTGAAACTTTAAGCAGTGAAAAGACATGTTGGGATGGCTGCAATGTGGTTTAAATCGCCAACCATGTGGTGGGGGTGTCAGCCATCCTTAACGCTATAATGCTTACAGTCAGGAGCACAGTACATAACAATATTCAAATGCTCCATGGCAGAAAGAGGAAAAAGAAAGCCCTCAGGAGTGGAGTATCGTAAACGAAAGGACAAGAAGGAAAAGGACCAAGCAAAATAGCAGGGATCCTCCCTGAAATATCTTCTCTTTAATCCAAATAAAGATGGAAGCAGTTCACAGCATCCATATGAATGAATTTTACTTGGAAAGGAGGTTAGCTCACATCCGTATGGAAGCAGTTTGGAACATCGAGATGAAGATATATTACTTTGAGATAAGGATAGCTCTCATCCACAAAAAAGCAGTTTGGAAACGCATGATAATGGAAACTTACTTCTAGATGAAGGCAGCTCACAGCATCAGACTGATATGGAAGTGGAGAAAATGTATTCTCCTTCAGAGACACATGCAGAAATTGAAGTAAATGAAGTAGAAGGAAGAAAGGATGAGGAAGTTACAAACAAGTTAGAGCATGGGGACCCAGCTTCATGGCCCAGATGTGATGACAGTGGAAATTCTTGTGGAACATGGACCCGAACAAATTCATGAATTTCCCTTCCCTAAGGATGGAAATAAAAGAAAATTCTCTGCTCAGCATTACAAAAGGAAACTCATTAATGGGAAAGAAATGCATCAAAACTAGTTACAATATTCAGTGTCGAAGGACTCTGTGTTTTGCTTTTGCTGCAAGTTGTTTAGAAATCAAGCAATTGGTACATCACTTACTGAAAATGGTTCGAAGGACTGGAAAACATATCTTCAATTCTCTCTTCACATGAAAGAAGTACAGAACATTTGTAATGTTTTCAAAATGGGAAAGAACTTGAATTATGAATGAAAAAAGGAAAAATTATCAATGAAGAAAATTTACGTGTGATCAAGGAAAAAGAAGAATATTCGCAACAAATATTAGAGCATCTGATTGCTTTAGTAAGAGTTCTCGGTGGACAAAATTTAGCATTTCATGGCTGCAGTAGAAAGGAAATATTACACACTCCAGATAATGGAAACTTTTTAAAATTTGTTTAATACCTAGCTTTGTTTGATCCAGTCATGAAAGAGCATCTACATAAAATAACTGATCATGAAACACAGGTTCATTACTTAGGAAAAAATATGCAGAATGAACTGATTCAAATCCTAGAAAATGCCATTAAAAAGAAAATTGTAGAAGCTGCCCATTCTGCAAAATAATTTTCAATAATACTAGACTGTACACCAGAAGTGAGTCATGTTGAACAAACGACAATGATCATTCGTTTTGTGGATATGGAGAAGTCTGCAGATGACGATAATGTTGAAGTGCTCATAAAGGAACATTTTTTTGGGTTTTGTACCACTGAAGGAGATGATTGGAACATTTATGACTGAAACTATTCTACAAGAGCTTGAAACAATGTCATTATCTGTTGAAAACTTACATGGCCAAGGCTATGATAATGGGAGTAATATGAAGGGTAAAGACAATGGTGTGCAAAGGAGAATGATGGAAATCAATCCTATGGCCTTTTTCGTTCCTTGCAGTGCGCATTCTCTGAATTTGCTTGTCAATGATGGTGCTACATGCTGTTTGGAGGCAAGCAGTTTCTTTGACCTGGTGCAACGTGTTTATGTGTTTTTCTCAGGCTCAACATGTCGTTGGGAGATTCTGATTCACCATGTGAATTCTCTAACTGTGAAACCACTTAGACAAGATGGGTTTTGTCAGACTAATTGATGCTTTGAAGCCTCCTATGAACTTGGAAACATTTATGATGCCCTAACTGAAATTTCTGATACTATTACCTTTACTGGATCATATGGCAATACAGCACTTTCAGATGCAGAAGCTCTTGTAAATGGCCTTTCCAAGTTCAAATTTGTGACTTCACTCATTTTGTGTCATAATATCCTTTTCAAGATTAACCTCACTAGTAAGCAGCTTCAGGAAAAGAACTTGAACATACATTCTGCTATTCAAAAAGTGGAGCAAACTAAAAATATTCTGGAGGAATTCAGCTGTGATAAAAGGTTCAGAAGAACACTGGTAGATTCTCTCGAGCTTGCTGAAGAAATAGACTTTCTGACAGAATTTGAATCAGAGCCAGCAAAAGAAACAGCAGTTTTTGTATGAAGGACGAGACACACCCATTCAGAACCCAAAACAAAGGTTCAAAGTGAATTTCTACTTCGCAGTCCTTGATACTGCTATTCACTTGGTTGACGAAAGATTTCAACAGATGCAGCAGCTAGAGTCAGTATTTGGTTATCGATATGATATCCACAGCTTGCAAAAGAAAACAGCAAAACAGATAAGAGAATTTTGTTTAAAACTGGAGTCGGCATTCACTCACGAAAATTCAAAAGACATTGATGCTACAGTTTTGTGTAGTGAGCGTCAGGCTTTTTCAAGATGACTTAAGAAACATTCCACTCCAGAAGAAGTACTGAAGTTTGTTTGTGAAAATAAACTCACAGCTTTCCAAACATTTTTATAGCTCTATGCATTCTTTTAACTTTGCCAGTTTCCGTAACTAGTGGGGAACATAGCTTCTCAAAGTTAAAATTGATAAAAACATATCTGTGTTCAACAATGGTGCAAGAGACACTTGTTGGACTTGCCACAACGTCAAAAGAGCATGAAATAGCTGGAAAACTGGATCTAAAAGAACTAGTGACTTAAAGCAAGAAAAGTCATGTTTTAAGAGCACAGAGTATTCTTTATTTGTTTTGTAAATACAGGTTAAAGTTCATGAAGAATTTTCTTATTTCTTTCTGTCCTGGGTGTGGTGGTAATGGCAGTTAAAGCAGGATAGCGTAATGGATGATTTTGGATTTGTAATAATAAAAATTATAATTAACATTTGTACTGCATTTTTATTTGAATTCGGACTGAAATATTATCTAGCTGTCATGTACAAATCTATTCTGAAAATTTCATGTCTCTATTTTATCTCATCTCAGAAACATTGGTTGGACAGAAGGATGGACGGACAAACCAAATAATTAAGCCTCTATTTAAAAAAAATGCTTAAAAAACATTAAAAGGAAAAAAAGGGGCAAAATGTTTCCCAGTTAACCAAAAACCTTAGCCTATATCTGCCTTGGGGTTTGGGGTGTCGATTGTATGGTTTGCCTAGGGCACTAGTTGCTGGCAGCTAGTTTAGGGCCACCCCTGTTCAGTACATGGGGTGGGAATAATTTACCATAATAAACAGACATGAGGAAAGGACTAAGAGAATGTGTTGTTTATGTTGTGCTCCTCAGATTTGAATTCTAGCATTTATTGACATGCACTCCAACAGTGTCAGTGTAGTTGTATTGAACGGCGGAGGGATTTGTTGGAGCATATTGGCACAGCTATTATGAGACGTGCACAAGGACATCAAAGGGATCAAATATGCCTCATTTCAGCACAAAGTTCTGTAGGTTGAGTTAGCAGTGGTGCACAGGGCTGTACTTGTCCTGGGGATTATCAATAATGTGGTGGCATACATGAGAGTGATTTCTGGGGCTAAGTAGGGAATAAGTGAAGGCACTATCTTGGAAGAAATCATCAGGGGAAAGAGTGACGGGGCGGGGAGGTTGCATTTTGCAAGTCTGGGGTGGTTTGTGTGGAGAAGGCCCAGTGCTTGAGTGTAGGACAGGTAGTTCCTTTTCACTATGCTTGACCTAAACCCCAGTTTTGCCTTAGCAAAGAGAAATGTCAAGACTATGTCTTAAAGTGCTCATATGTTCTGTAGAAAATGAAAAGACCAGTATGCACAGAGGATAGAATCTCAACTCTTCATATCCTAGTTGCCAGGGTTTGAAGTGTAGCTGACCTCGACATTCTGGAAAGGTGTGAGGCACCACTGGGAAACTTAGCTCTTAATTAAGTTTGGGGATACTTAATGATATAAAGCTTTCCTATATGTATGGTAAAGAAATCCTTCTTCCTACTTGATTTGCTGTTTATGTGCTCAGCAATTTTTTCATTTCCTGCAGGACCAGTTTAAATAAATGTTGAACCCCGGGGAAGCCACTCAATTGGGCCCCAAGATTTAGTGAAGAACTCTCTCTCCCATATCCTTCCTCAAAATAGGTCTGATATGCCAGATGGGAGGAGGTTTTAGTTCCCAAGAGTATGTCTGAATTGGTATGTATATTCCTTCACAGAGGGCTCAGGATATTTCCAGAGAGTTCTCAACCAACATGTACCCCCAACACACCAAGTAGCACTGGGGTATGAGTGGTAAACATCTAATTATTTTAACCTATCCCAGGTGGGTATGGCTCAGTGTGGCAGCACTAAATGAATTAGCCTTGCTTTCCTGTCTTGCCAAGTTGCAACTTGTAGGTCTTCAGAACCTCTGAGGATATCCCCCATTGAAAGGGGAAGGACCAACATTGGTGTTGGTCTGGGCATTTTGAAAAGGACAGGAGGCAGTGGGGAAAAAGCAACCATTTTGCACAAATAGGGTATATATAACATCACAGTACATGAAATCAACTAGGCATGCTAACAGAATGATATAATCTGGAGCTGGAAGTGAAGACCTATTAAGTCATTTAATTCATTTGCTTGCCACAACAAGACTGTTCCTAATTACACATTTATGAGTGTTTTGGACAGTCTAGTTTTACATTTGCTAAGGAACGTGGTTTCCACCACGTCCCCTGGGTGATTATTCCAGAGACTAACACAATACATTATCATGAAGTGTTTCCTGATATGTAACCTGATACATATTTAACCATTAGTCACTCTGCATAATTCAGTAAGTCCAGCCCCTTAATATATTTTTTATTCCTCTTTAACATCTGTCCAGTTTGTCAGTATATTTCTGATAATTAAGTGCCCAGATCTATGCAATATTTCAGATGCAGATGGACCAAAGGTGTATAGAAAGGTACAGTTACCTCCGTGTCACAGCACCTGAACCCTTTGTAGATGGCATCCTGCCACCAAATCAGGAATGATCATAAGATGAAAAATCCCCAGACACAGTCTGAGGCCTTTTCCTGGAAATACTGGAAGTATTTTCATCAGATACCTGAGGATTCTATTTTACACGCTAGCAATACTTGTACAGCTTGTCATGCCAATTAACTATTACTGAACTGAATTATGTATGCAGCCCAAAGGCATTTGTTTTGTTTTGTTTTTTGCTGCGAAGCTGCACTGTAATCCTACCTCTGTTTTCTCTATGGTTTATTTGTTTAGAAGAAAAATGTATAGGTGTTTGTTTTTTATTATAATGGGCCAAATTCTGCCCTTAAGCACACCGGTAATTCCAGTCATCTTCACTGACTTTTATTCTATGTTGGGCAATTTAAACAAGTCACTGCAAAGGATTATTTTATATTACTTATTACTACCCACAGCCCTAGTATAATATCGTCACAATATGTAACTTCAAGGTGCAACAAAACATCTTTTCAACTCAATGCACAATCTTCCTACTCACAGATCTTAATTTCCAAATCTAGAACTACCACTTTAACCTGCTGACATTTATCTGTTCAGTGCATTACACCCTCTTAAATTTTGGATCGCTGTGTAAGTGGAGCACTTAAAAAGTCTGTGCAAAAATTTCTAGTTTTAGTTTTGGAGGGATTTTTAAATCCTTTTCAAAAAGAGAAAAAAATACAGTGATTAAGCAGAAATGTAAAAGGTAACAAGAGAACAAGCGAGTCTCTAGCAATAGCTAACTCCATACACAAAAGTAAATATTAGTGACTTTATGAAAATGGTGAAAATTACAACTTCCTGAAAACAGAAGGCATAACTGGGCTATTGCTTGTTGCTATCTTCAATCAGTTATGCACGTTGACATTAGTTTGAAAGTTAACCTATATTCTGTTCAGCCAGCCGTGTAAAAAAAATCTACTAGACAATGTAATGAAACAACGCAATTAACACATCATTGTATTTTTAGAACTGATATACTAAAAACATCAGCCACTACCACTGTAACAGGAAGACTTACACTTACTGATTCATCTGTTTCTGGAGTTTCTGCTGTGCCACTGTCATAGTTAGCTAGCTGAGCTATTTCTGAAAACAAAGGATAGAAACTTCATTTTAGAATACATATAGCAAACAGAAGCAAGTGCCAAACTAAACCTTGAAAAAGTCACTTCTCTGGAATGGAGAGTTAACAAGTGTTGTATTACCTATATTAGTGGTTAAATGACCTTTAAAATTCAGTTAACTTCTCCAGTTTAGGAAGATAATCCCCTTTTGGAAATTCTGACCTGTTGTCGAATACCTTTATGAATCCTTCTGTGACAGAAATGGAACTGCTATGTAATAATCATAGAATCATAGCATATCAGGGTTGGAAGGGACCTCAGGAGGTCATCTAGTCCAACCCGCTGCTCAAAGCAGTACCAATCCCCAGACAGATTTTTGCCCCAGATCCCTAAATGGCCCCCTCAAGAATTGAACTCATAACCGTGGGTTTAGCAGGCCAATGCTCAAACCACTGAGCTATCCCTCACTCCCAATTCATAATGTTATGAATACTGAGATGTAACAACTTTATGAACTCCATATGTGCCTGGGGCAGTGAGAGGAAGTTACTGTATACTGGGGTTATAAAACTTCCCTGTGGGAATGTATTGATCTAACAGGACAGGGCTGTGGGAACAGTATACAAGGAAGTAACACAAAGGCTTCCTAAATATGATCATTTCAGTAGACGCTTGAAAGACAATGGGGCAAACTGTTGGCTTAAAAGATCCTGTATCCTGTCTCAAGTATGCTGTAAACCTTGGTTTGCCAGAGCTGGGAGTTACCAGATCTAAGGGATAAAACAATTAAAAAGCGATTCCTGTGAAGGGAGGTGAGTCACCAAGGACAGTCCAGAGACAGTTAGCGAGACAAAGAGACAAGCTGACACAGAGATGCACTGGGAAGAGTCTACGGAAGCTAGTCCTACTAGGGGCCCTATGTGGAAAATGTTAACCACCTGGTAAACTAGACACTCACATAGTGTGTTTGATTGTTTTTAAGATATGTTTGCTCTGTAATACTTTTGCTCTAAATAAATGATACTTTGTTTTAATGATGCTAGCTGGTCATTGAACACCACTGTCATTGCCGCCAAAGGAACAGACCTGCAGGGTCTGAGCCTAAGTCGGACCTGCTGACAGAATCACGATTAATCGAAACCTGAAGAAAAGTTCTGTGTAAGCTTGAAAACTTGTCTCACCAACAGAAGTTGGTCCAATAAAAAAGATATTACCTCACCCACCTTGTCTCTCTAATATTCATCTTAATTGTTTTTACCATGAAAGGCAATGGAGAAATATATACTGAATAATCAAATAGCTCATCTTAGCTTTCACTATCCTGCAGAAATAAAGGTTACTTATCTGTAACTGGCAGTTCTTCAAGATGTGTGTCCCCTCTCCCGCATATTCCACATGCTGGTATGTATGCACACCACATGCCTGAGACTGGAGATTTCTAGCAAGCAGTGTCCATTGGTCTGTGCCGTTGCAGTCCTTGTGCTCTGAAACAAGGGGCAGTGCAGAGCACTGCCAACCTACTTCCTCCTCTTACTGCAAATCTGTTAAGATCTGAAATAGAGGAGGAGCAGCACTGGTAATGGAATACAGATAGGAAACAAACATCTCAAAGAACTTCCAGTTATAGATAAGTAACCTCCATTCCTCCTTTGAGTGTTGGCTTCTATGTATATTCCACATGTGACTGACTGGTTGGCAGTAGTCAAATGGGGGAGGGTGGATAGGGAGTTGCAAGGATGCAGTTGATATAGATGTCTGTAAAACTGCTGTTCCAACTGTTGCATCTGCAGAAGAGGCCTAGACTGAGGCGTAATGTTTCATGAAGGTAGCTGTCCTACAAACATCCAGCATAGGCACTTTTCAAAAAGATACTGTTGAGGTTGCTTGAGCGCTAGTAGAATGGGCCCTCACCCCATCAGGAGGAATACACGCCAACTGATAACAAAGAATGATGCAGCCAGAGATCCACTTAGAGAGTCTCTGAGCAGATAACACTGGTCCTTGTGATAGCTCTGATACATAACCTTGGTGGTTTCCCAATTGAGTTTTGTTCTTTGCAGATAGAAAATCAAAGCCCATCTGATGTTGAGAGAGTGAAGTCTCCTCCCACTGGAGGACTGAGCTTTCAGAAAGAATACCAGTAAGTGAATAGCTTGACTCATGTGAAACTCAGAAATTACCTTGGGGATGAATTTCAAGTGGAGTTGAAGGGAAACCTTCTCCTTATGAAATATGGTGTATGGCGAGTCACTCATGCTTCTGGGTGATGTGACAGTGACTAAGAAGATGACCTTCATAGACAGGTGGCGCACTGAAAACATGGCTAATGGTTCAAAGGTGGTCTGGCAAATATGGAGAGTGCAAGGTTGAGTTCCCATTGCAGTTTTGATTTCACCATTGGTGGGAAGGTCCTAATGAGACCTTTCAGGAATCTAACTGCTGTTGGGTGAGTAAAAATGGAGTGGCCTTTTACAGGAGGATGGAAGGCACTGCTGGCTGCTAGACGGACATGCAGTGAACCTATGGGAAGCCTTCAAGTCTTCAGGGACAGGAGATAGTCCAAAATAGTAGGATTACCTGCTGACTCTAGGGATAACTGGTTCTGTTGCATCCAGATAGAGAAATGCCTCCATATAGTTAAATAGCATTTTCTAGAGCCTTTTCTGCTTTGACTGGGGATAGACTGAACGGCCTCTGAACATGAATGCTCTAGGTCTGATGCTCATGCAAATACCAAGACATAAGCTGAAAAGGGTACAGGCTGGGATGTTTGATCTTGACATTCTCCTGAGTTAATAGATCTGGGAAGGGACGGATGCTTATGGGAGGACATATTGACATTTGTAAGATAACCAGAAACCAGAACTATCTGAGTCAGCTGGTTGCCATGAGAATGATTCAAGCTTTGTCGTGATGAATCTTTCACAGTGGTAGCAGTGGGTCAGGAGGAAAGGTGGTATGTTCAGGAAAATAGGAGGGCATTGCCCTGGATTCCTGGCTGAGTGCTGCTCTACAGCAGTTATAGATGGAGTACCTTGTTCATCTGGGAGGCGAATGGATCCCAGGATGGCGTTCACTACCAAGCGGGAACATCATTCAGCACAGAAATGCATATCTCCCATTCATGGTCTGTACAGAAATGTCTGCTGAGATTGTCCACCGCAGAGTTCTGTGCACCTGGAAGGTATGTGGTTCCTGATGCACCAATGCCATAAACTGATTACCTCTATACAGGGAGGAAGAGATTTGTCTCTGCCTTGTTTATGCAGAAGACTGTTGTCATGTTATCTGGACATGAGGAGAACATACAAGTGGAAAGAAGGAATTGCAAGCTGAATGGATTGCCCTCAGCTCCAGTAGATTGATATATATCCTGCCACTCTCCATCCCCAGAAAACTATATGCCTTGCGCAATGTGGGCTCCCCCTATGAGGGATGTGTCTGTGATTATGGTCATGTTGGGTGTGGGTGGAAGGAAAGGGACTCCCGTGTGCAGTTGTTTCAGGTTTGTCTAACATACGAGAGCAGCTGTGATCTTAGTACAGATTGTTACCTTGGCATTCATATTGTTTCTGTTTGGTGAGTAAATTGACCAGAGTCAGGCCTTCGGGTAACAGAAGTCTGGTGAATGAGATTATGTAGGTACATGAGGTCACGTGGCCTAGACAGACCTTGACGGCAGGAGATCTATGGGAAATTGGTCATATCAGCTGTTCGCAGCCTAGAATCTGTCCATAGGAAGACAGGCCTTCGCTGAGATCGAATCTAGGGTTGCTCCTAAAAAGACTCCTAAAAAGTGGACTTTTCTTTGTTTATGCAGAGTCCCAAGGATGCCAGGAGAGAGAGTAAGAATATGGTCACTGACTGGACTCTGGACTGGATTTGCCTGTTAGTAGCTAATCGTCCAGGTACAGGAAGACAATATAGCTGTTTACTCTCATTTGGACCACCACTACTTAGAAGAACTTCGCAAAGATAATGTGGGGTGCTGTAGCTATCCCAAACAGGAGTACTCTGACCTGAAAGTGCTCCTAAGGAATCTGAAGAGCCTTCTGTGGAATGGATGATTGTCCACATGAAAATACGCATTTTTTCACATCAAGAGCCACGAACCACATGCCCTCCTCCAGAGAAGGCATTATTGATGTCAGTGTGACCACGCAAAATTTTGATTTTCAAATAACTTTTAGCTGGCATAGAACGATAATTGATCTGCATCCTGTTTTTCTTGGGAATGATGAAGTATGGGGAGTAGAATCCTTCCCTCGATTTGGAGTGGCATTTGCACTATAGCCCCTCACTACAGGAGAAGAGTTCATTTCCTATGGAAGATTTCATGACAATGGTCTCTGAAGAGGGACCCAGAAGAGGGCTTGTAGGGGGGAGGGGAGAGAAATTCGATTATGTAGTCGGAATGGATGATCTGTAGTACCCACTTGTCCTTTGTTATTTCCCTCCCTGGCAAAAAGGGTGAGGCCACCAAAGGTTTGGGGGGCAGTAGAGAATAGTGTCAATAAGGGGATGCATTTCTCAAGCATCTTGTCAAAAGAAATCCCTGGTTGGTGGATTGGGTTGAGCAGCGGTGGTTGAAGAGAAAGCTGTATACCTGATCTTTGTACCCTCTGGTATTTGCGCAGTGGTTTGTAAGGGTGCTGGTGGTAAAACAGCTGAGGGGGGCAGTCTGCCTGTGGTGTTCTCTCTTTGGGGCCAGGGTATAAATGCCCAGGGAGCGGAGGGCTGTTCTGGAGTGCTTTACCAAGTGTAATGTCTCACTGAACTCATCAAAAGTAAGACTAGACTCAAAGAGCAAATCCTTGATAGTATTATCAAAAGAATATCTTGAACGCCAAAGAATGAAGCCATGATTCATGCATCATGACTATGGCTCTAGCTATAGCTTTAGATATGGTACTGGCTATGTTTACTGCTGCTTGGAACCAGGTTTTAGCCACCAGCTTACACTCATCTATGAAGACTTGAAATTGAGGCCTGTCTTCTTGGGGAAATTTGTCATTAAACTCCACAACTTTAGCGTAATTAGTAAAATGATATTTTGCTAACAGGACATGGTAGTTAGCAATTCTAAATCCGAGGGTGGTTGATAAAAATACCTTCCCTCCCAAGAAGGTCAAGGCATTTGGCATCTGCGGGTCTTGCTTGAGGGTGTTACAGTCCGGATCTTTCTGTGGCTGCCTACACCACTAAGGAGTTGGGTACTGGGTGAATAAACAGAAACTCTGCCCCTTTAAGCTGCTACAAAATATCACCTCTCAACCCTTTTTAGGGTGGGAGCACACGATGCAGAGGGTATACTATACTCTCCTGGCTGGTTCCATAAATGGCCTCATTGATTGGGAGGGCCAACCACCAAGAACCAGAGTGTTGTAAGACATCCAGTAGTCTATGCTGCATGTCTGAACCTCCTCTAATGGAAGCTGGCGCTTGGGCACCAACCTCTGCTACAGCTGCTGGTATTGTCTATGATCATCAGTAAGGCTAAGATTTTGGCATGAGTATTTTTATTAAAAGTCACAGACAGTACATGGGCAATAAACAATAGAATCACAGAAATATACACAGGGATGGGGTTAGAGGGTAAGCAAGTCCAAGCCCCGCCACCCAGGGCTGAATTAGTGGAATTTTGAGGAAGTTGCGGAGGTCTCATAAAATCATGGAATCTGTGACTGACTCGTAGCCTTAATTATTGGATGGGGATGGTGATGATGGAGAAATTGCCTCATTGAACGAGGAGGACGTCATGCCTGTTGGAACCACTGGTACTGTCAGATACAGCTTGATTTTTCCCTCTGCATACTCAAACGAAGCCAGTTGGTTTTGGCTAGGAAGAGAGGGCCAATGTGAATCATGCACAGATCCAGAGTGCCTAGCATAAGAGTCCCATGCCATGGACCCCAGTGTGACCAATATGAAGGTTTGACCAGTTGAGGAGAGCCCCATGGCACATAGTGCAAACAGTCCCTTGGGTAGTCATATCTAGGAGGAGGAGGGCTGGAAGATCTTCTGGAGTCTCTCTCCAGGCTTGCCTCCCTGTGAGGCAAGGGTTTGTCTAGAACATTGGATTCAGTTGACAAGAAAGTGGATTCAAGTACTATCAGCAGTGCTGATGATATCAGTGAATACAAACTCTGACTTGTAGAAAGGATATGGGACAATCTCTTTCTCCATGAGGTGGTTTCTTTGTCCAATGTTGACATGGACTGGATCTGAACACAGAGGAGACTGAGGGTAGGGAAAGGTAAAAAAATGCCCTGGAGAGGTAAAGGTTCCAGTACATTCTGATCTAGAGTGCGAGAGGTCCCAGAGGTGGTAAACGATGGATCCAGTGCATCTAAGGGCTTGGGGGTTGGCAGATCTTTCTTGGAGCATGGCAGTACCATTGAAGGGGAGTCCAAAGTGCAGCTCCCAGTTGGTGCTGGCAGATGCCAATCCTTCGGCTTATGAGTTGGAGCAGGTGCTGGTACCAATGGACCCTTTCTCCTTCACACCTTACCCACTTGGTCAGGTTTATGGGGACCTAAGTATTTGGAAGCCATGCGTTAGGACTCACCTGACCTAGACAGAGTCAGGGAGTGATCTTTTCTCTTAGAGGCAAACCCAGGGGATCAGTCCTTATGCCTATGTCCCTTACTCTCATGAGAGGCCGGAGGGAATGATTTCTGGATGAGTAAACTCTGGCTTCAGCTCTGGTTCTCATCCTTGGAGGCGCACTGCTCGCAGCCTGCAACCATTGTATAAGGGGGTCTCTCCATCCGGTGTCCAACTAGGGTCTCATGGCTCTTTCCATGAGATGTTTCCTCAGAGAGAGCTCTCATCCCTCACATGTTCAGGGAGGGAAGGAGCGGCAGATGATGCACTTGGTGGTGATGTGAGCCTCCCCAAGTCAGTAAAGGCAGTGCTGGTCTTTGTCACTGACACAGAAGGAAAAGGGGCAGGGGAGACAGTTCGTAAACCCTGGAACTTTAGGCATCGTCCTTCTCCTGAGGGGAGGGGAGCAAGGTAGGGTCCCTGGAGTGAGGAGGAAACTTTTCTATACTAACTTATAACTAGAAAAACAGTAAAATACTAAAAGCCATTTACAATATATATCTACAGATAGGAAAGCTAGGCAGCAGCTTCAGACACAGAGGAATCCCATTCAGGCCATGTGGTGGTAACAAGGAACTGGAGAGGTATGTCCATGCCTGCCGCTCAGTAGGGAGACGAAGAGAGCAACTTTGCAGGCACAGACCAATGGACACTACTTGCTAGAAATCTGATCTCAGGCACATTGTGGGCATCAGTATCCATGCATGGTATACACAGAGACCAGCACTCGAAGAACTCCTCCTAATTCTGCAGATCCTCTGCCTTGTTAGACTGAGGAACACTCCAAGGTAGTGAAAATTAAGGGAGGCAATCAAGTTGCTCTGAATCCTGTGGAGCTCAGGACTTTCCTCGGGGCACCACTGGTATTTAGGAGCAGCTACTGTCCTAGTCAGGCTTCTTAAAGTCTCATAGTACTAGAAGCTAACTGGCTAACAGGCATCTAGTTTATCCAGATAAGGGCGTCAATGTTTTAAATGTTATGCAGACAAAAGGTAAAGTGCCTAACAAGATCAGTTAAGAGCCATTTTCTTTCTAGAACTTTAAGGAATGTAATAGGGTTTTTGGCTACCTCATAGCTACTACTCTGGGGAAGTGTTAAGATTCCCAATATCTCCAAGTTACGTGGCTGCCCCTCTCAGCTTCAAAATGGAACCCCAGAATATGCTCTGTGGATCCAGAAACAGGAACTCCTCAGGGTAATAAGAGCTAAATGGGACAGGAGGTAGCTGAAAGACCTTGGGAAGCTTAGTCCTAATCTAATCCTATACATAGTTAATTACATACTTTACACAACTGAAGATATACTTATGAACTAAAATGTGTATGTTGAAAGAGTTTGAGAGTATGTGCTATGGATCAGAGATAAGGTTGCCAGAAATTTGTAAGGTTAATTTTTACATGTCAATATTGTCAACTGAATGTGGAAACTCTACGGATAATGGAATATTTATATAAATTAACTTAACTGGACATTTTCATTATTTTAACACTTAGGGGACTTTATAACTGTAGTATTCTTGTTCTGAGGCTTGTACAAGACTTATTTTATTCACCAGAACAAATTTAAGTACACAGTTCTTTTTAGGGAAATACTATATGGGTTTTTAAAAGTTACTCCCATGTGTGGATTATGTGTTTTAAATGTAGATAAGTCTGTTGCTTAAAATTAAAAACAACACACAAAAGGAACAAGTTAGTAAAATATATGAACCAGAAGTCTGGAAAATGTCATGTTGAAAAAACAAAGATTTTTTTTTTTTAGTGTTACAGAAGTACAAGAAAATAATTCAAGGGAACAAAGTCAATACCAGTACATTTTTCATTAATATTCCAATTATTTTTTAAAAATTTAAACCGAAAAAAATTCTCCTGGGTTAAGACTTCTTATACCAACAAGATTCAAGCTGGAGTGAATTCTACTGCCAAGTTATAAAACTGTGAATCCGGTGGAGAGGCAGAGGGTTATAATGGAAGTGTTGATGTAGCCTTTATTGGATGGGTGAGAACCAAACCAGTATAATGTACTTTGACAGCCTTCTCAGCTTAAATTGCTTTCATAAATAGCAAATTAAAAATGGTTCTGTTTTAAACAGAACTTTTGCAAAATAACCATTATCTGAGAAGTCCATATTATTTGCAAACAGTAGGTAGTAATGGAATGGAACCAAGAGTCAGCTTCTGAAGCAGGGAATTAAGGAACCATTTTGCAATGCCTGAAGAGATTTTTAAAACTCATCTAAATACCATTAAACATCTGCCCTTTTTATTTCATTGATTTAAACCATTTCTGAAGACTCATGATTCAAAAAGGTAAAGATGGTAATTTAAAAGCCACAGGGAAAAATCTCTCCCCAGGGAACTTTTCAGAAATGCAGCCACCAGTTTCTGATAAGTGATGAATCTGTTGTGGTATTGCTTTCAGTACAGTATACATTTATCTGGCATTATCTCCAAGTAATGCACGCACCATTTCACTTGAAGAAAAGATACTATGGCCATGGCAGCAAACAAAGGTGGAAAAAGTAGAGAAGGGTTTACATTGGCAGCTTCCCTTGCAAGGGGAAGGAAATCCTTTCTGTGACCATTTGCCAACGTTGTATACACATTTTAATGAACTGTCTAGAAATCCAATAGTGATTCAGGGTGACATTTCTGATTGAGAACAGCTATTATTGCTTTTTAGATCTTTTCTCCATGCAAAATTTAAAGAATTTTCAACAGAATGATCTCAGTATAATGCTGAATGAGAGGTGTGTTTCCAAACATTCCTTTGTGAAATCACTATATTGAAATGTATAATACCACTAATGCATATTTTTTAACCTCTGCTTCTGAACTAAAATGGTGGATGGAGATGTAACTTTTTAAGAGACATTTAAAAAAATTATTTATACAGATACAAAAAAATTGATTTTTTTGGACACAATAATAAGCAATTCATGGTATTTATATTTGTTACTTTTCTGTGGGGAGCAGAAATAGCATTAGCGTGAACTAGCTGACCTGGTTTATTTTATGATAAATTTACAGAGAGCATTAACGTTTAAAAGATGCACAGAATAACCCCTTTTTCTGAACATCACGTTTAACCAAAGGTCAGTAATCTCCCTTCCCCAGCAATTCACACTATATATTACAGCCCCACTTAGCCCATTTTTCTGACAGATTTGGATAACTCTGAAATCATTTAAAAATTGAAATTATATTTTACACTATTTAGTTTAATTTATATAAAAATGTATAAAAGTGATCTATTCAAAGTACAAAGACAGTAAACATTCTGTTTGACAAATAATATTCTTTTCATTTCTTTCATTTTTTATTTATCTATAGTGTTCTCCTCTCTACCGCTGTCACAATTACCAGAAGTTTACATAGGGTCAAATCCACCACTCATATTGAGTACCCTACATGTGGCCTCAATGATGTCCAGGGGGCTATTTGTGGAGTGACAGTTAGCGTGGGTGACAGAATCGGGCTCATAACATTCAAAAGACACAGACTCAGACTCCCACAGAAAATCAAACCCTCCTAATTCAACTCTCATGTGTGTACAACAGGAACACTGGTATCGTCATACTGGGTCAGACCAAAGGTCTGCCTGTCCCATGGTTCTTTGAGCTACAGTAAGCTGAGACACTCTGATTCTTTTCCAATGATTTGTGGGAGAAATAGTCTGTCCTTTTGGGCACGGGGAGAATTGTGGGAAGGCAGTAGAGCACTGTCAACACTTGAGTTATTTAGCCTCTGACCTCAAGTGTTACCAGCCCAAGTGAAAGCAGCACCCAAGCTGTAACCCATGCCACCAGCTGGGCCAGCTAGCCCAACTTTAAAGCAGCACTAAACTCAGGTGAGAGGATTTTGTGTGTAGACAGGAAGGAAGTTAGGTGAAACATCTGAGAAAGGGGCTGAGTTAATGTTGCAGAAGACCCTGCAGAAGACAACTGTGGAATGACCTGCCCATAGGCAGCTTCTTCCTAACTTCCATTAGTTAGAAATTGGTTTATGGCCTTCCAAAACTCTTCAGTTTGTTTTAAATCCTGACTATCAACAGTCATATGTAAAGTGTTATCCCTATATATGTCCAACCCTTTTTTGAATCCTGCTAAGCTTTTGGTCCCAGTAATATCTTGCGGAAATGAGTTCCACAAGCGATGTATGTCTTGTGTGAAAAAAATATTTCCTTGTGTTAGTTTTAAATTCACTCCCATTTAATATTATTTTGTTCTTTTATGATATTATATACATGATATTGTACTTTTATCTATTTTCTCTATTATTCATTTTATATATCCCCTCTTATGGGTCTCCTCCCTGTGGTATTCTCCACGAGTTTTGCCATGTCTCTAACCATTCTCATCACCCGTCTCTGAACCCCTCTGTCCTGGAGTATCACTGAAAAAGGCAGGCAGGCAAACACTGCATATTATTCTCTGCCTTTCTTATCAACATTTTCTTCCTGATTCTCAGCCTCCAGTGCTTATGCACTACCCTCAGCCAACTTCTTCAAAGCATTCTGATACCTAAACACTTCCATTAATCCCCAAGGATGAATTATAAAGCATGTCAGCAGATGGTAGACTCTGGCTTCAAAATGGAGGAGGAAACTGTCTCATTAAGAAACAGGCGCAATTCTAATTCACCCTGGCATTGTCCGTAAAACAAGATCCCAAATGATGAGATTTCTGTACTGAATCAGCAGCTAATGGGATCTTGAGTCAACCTAGTAAAGTCATCTTCATGGACATAGAAATCACCCAGGATAATAAGGCTTTGTAATTTGAATGCCCGTGCAAGAAAATCAATTAGCATCTTTGGAGAATCTGAGACGTAGCAGGCTACACAACACAGAATGCTAGCCCTATCCAGGGCCGCCCAGAGGGGGGGGCAAAGGGGGCAATTTGCCCCGGGCCCCGGGCTCCGCAGGGTCCCCCAAGAGAACAGCGGGGGCTCCCGCCTCCGCCCCTTTCCTGGAGCCTCAGCGCATCAAACGCCGAGTCTCCGCCGGGGCCCCTGAGCCCCGCCCCGCTCAGAGCCGCGTCGTCAGGGGGCGGGGCTGGGAGCTCTGGGCTGAGCTCGGCTCCCTCCACTCCGTGTGGAGCTCCCAGCCCCGCCCCCTCACCACGCGGCTCTGAGCGGGACGGGACTCAGGCCCCGCCGGCCACACGCTGCGGCTGTTCCGGCGAAGCGCTGAGACTCTGGGTGAGGAGGGAGCCGGGGGTAAGAGGTTGGGGGCGGGGCGGAAGCAGGGGCCGCCGCCCGGTCTTCGGCGGTAATTCGGCGGCGGGGGGCCCCTTCCGTTCCGGGACCCGCCGCCGAAGTGCCCCGAAGACCCGCGGCGGGGGCCCCCCGCCGCCGAATTACCGCCAAAGACCGGGCTGCACTTCAGCGGCGGCTCCCGCTTCGGCGGTAATTCAGCGGCGGGGGGTCCCCGCCGCGGGTCTTCGGGGTACTTCGGCGGCGGGTCCCGGAACGGAAGGGCCCCCCGCCGCCGAAGACCCCGGGCCCCCGGAATCCTCTGGGCGGCCCTGGCCCTATCATGGGACTCTCAAACAAAGCAGGCACACACAAATCCAGTTTGGGAACAGAAAACCTCCTACATGTAAAGTCAAATGCAACCAGCAAGGTGCACCGCTTTCCCAACCTTCTTTTCACTCATACTGAACGGAGCACCTCTCAGGACTCAACAGGACTAGTAAAGAACCTCTGCTTTGTCCAGCCATGTCTCAGTTACACATCCAGAACCTGGGGCTTCATCTATGATCAAATCATGGACAGTACCCATCTTATTAGCCACAGTTGGTACATGCAGATTTGTATTGCCAGGTTAGAGTGATGGAGAGTTACATCATCAGATTATTTCGCTGAATTTCCATTAAAAACTCAAGGCAATCTTCAAAAATAAAGTCAGAGATCTGTGATGGAAGCTCAGAAATCTAGAGAGACTAATAATGTTCAGAGCTGTTCTTGAAGCAGGTGTAAACTACGGTACTTAATATTTGTATTTTTGCCCTTCACCCCCACCACCGAACACTCCCACCTTGGATTTATTATTGGATGCACACACACTGCATCACAGAGACCAAGAAGCACAGCAGAAATAATTCCATTTCTTATCATCTTGATTTGGTAATTGCTGGTTAGACCATGATATGCGCTTACCTTCCAGAGGATCCTTATTCAGGCCCAGCTGGCTTATAATATACCTAGGGATGTCTGTTTTAATCACGTGCCCCTCTTTAGCATGTCCTTCTGCAGCTTCCAAGAGATAGTAAAATTCTTCAGGATCAAATTCCTGGAAGAGAAGTAAAAATACTCACCATAATTTTCCTTGGTATAAACTGTACTCCTAAACTATCACATCAAAGCTTCCTTTACATCTCCAAGCTTTTTGTTACTTACCTAATTAAAAGCAATACTACATCATTCCATTACTAGTGGTCCAAAACACTATAGTAACATGCTGTAAACTGCAATGTTTTAGACTATTACTAACATGGGTCACGGAGCCCCAGGGGCCACCCAGGACATAGCCTGACCATTTTTAAGCAGCTGGGATTGCCCCCTGGCTGGTTTTTGACCAGCCTGGCTGGTTTTTCTACTGCCTTGCCCATAAGCAGTTGCAATGTGCTGTGCAATTTTTAAATTTTACAAGTGGGAAAAAACAACCTGGCACATTGCAACCAGCTACCATAAGCTGTCCACATGCAGGGCAGTGGCAGGTGCTGCGTAGTCATCTTCTAACTATGGCATGCAGGTACGTGGTTGGGAATGCTGCTAGCACAAGCACCCAGGTGCCGCTTTGTGTGCCAGGCTCTCAATGTGCCAAAACCTTGTCAGCTGAGACTCCTGCTCCTCTCCGTGCCAAGGACTGGAAAGTGAGATGGTTGGACCAGAGGCTTGCCAGCAGGAAGGGCTGGGGAAGGCAGGAGCTCCTGGGAGGGGATGGGTATAAGGCCTCATGGGCAGGTAGCAGACAAAGAGGACTTGCACTGCCGCCTGTGTGTGGGAAGAAGGAATGGAGACACCTGAGAGAGGAAGAAGGTGGTCCAACTGATGGGCGGCATACAGTTTAGAGCAAATCTATGGCCTTCCCATCCTTTCAACGGTGCTGCACTGCTCAAGTAATATGGAACACTTTAATACGTCATATAAAGGGCAGGAAGCAACTTTTTCAGCATTTTTCACAGTATTACTGGTTGAATAGTCTATG
Source organism: Mauremys reevesii (assembly GCF_016161935.1). NCBI lineage: Eukaryota > Metazoa > Chordata > Testudines > Geoemydidae > Mauremys > Mauremys reevesii. The sequence continues at coordinate 40,575,911 of NC_052628.1, read as the reverse complement.
ATTATCAATATGTTATTCAGTGATTACACGTCACATGTGGAAGATGTCCTAACCTCTCACGCCTGTATGGGTAAAAATAAGCCACTGTTCATATAAACACATACCAGATGTACATACATCCCAGAGCCCTCCTTTTTCCCCTACCTGCAATTTTAAGGTAGTTCTAATGAATCAAAGTGTACTGTATTTTAAGAAAATTAAATTAAAAACTATCAACAGCTCTAGATCTAAACCACAAAGGCCAGAATATTACTGAAAATTTGGTACCTTGCAAGGGACGTCACATCTGAAAATGAAAACTCTCTTACAAAATCTACTATATTATTACTATTTATCCTATGACTAAAAGGGTGTTAGATGTCTAAGAAAATCAAAAGAACACCTAAGCCTCTTTTCCTAGCTCCTTAGATTTAAGTTCTTTATCTTACAATCTAAATAGACAATACACAAGAGGAAGAGTAGGAATGAATAAGGGAAGTTATCAGATACAGCTTTCTTATTTGCTTTTTTGTTAAAATACCAAGTTGTCCTAATTTCATGTTCTCCCAAACTGCAATTTTTCCTGTGTTAACTCATGCCAGAGGTGTCCTATTTCACTTATCCCTTACATTCCTATCTGTCTCCCTGTCCACCATTAACTGAGGCAAGAGCAACAGTGTTAGAACTAGGGCTGGTTGAAAGAATTTTCACAAAACAGTTTCTCCCCGACACATGCCGATCATAAAATGCTGACTCAGCAGAATTGAAACATTCTGCATGAATGCTTTTGGTGGAAACCTGGCAGGCAGGCTACCCGGTTGCCCAGCTCCCTGGTTCTCCTACAGCCAGCTGCCTGGGGAGAAGGACAACTTGAGACCACAGGGGGCACATTTCATTTAGCTGGGATGATTTAGTTGGGGATTGGTCCTGCTTTGACCAGGGAGTTGGACTAGATGACCTCCTGAGGTCCCTTCCAACCCTGATATTCTATGATTCACTTCAGAAACACCAAAACATTGGGCAGTGGGAGCATTTGAGTGGTTCCAAAATGAAATATTTTGGAATTTTCATTCCTGTGAAAAATTCTGAGTTTTTTACTTTCTATCTCCATTCAGGATGATTTTTTGTTTTTTGTTTTTTTTTGGAGGAAGTTAGGAGATAACTCAATTTTTCCGCCAGGACAGAGATTTTCCTTTTTCCAGCCTTTTCTAGTCAGAATACCAGCTAAGCAGGAAAAAAAAATCCCTAATAACCCAAAATAAAATAAAAAATCCTAAGCCCTCTTAACTAGTTCAAAGTTGCAGAAGTAGCTGACTTCTATATTGCCTAAAAGGACAAACAAACCTCACAGCAAGCAAGCAAACTGACAGTTGGCAATAATCTTCCCCAGCAGTTTGGCAGTAAATCAAAAAGCTTCTGTACATGGAAGCCAGGAGCTCAGGAGAAAGCTCAGAATGTCCATTTTCTGGGCCAGGGAACACATATCCAGTAGGTGAGACAAGCAACCTATATGTTTGGGAGAAGCTGAAGAGAATACCTGCATTCATTGGAGTTTCTGCACACACAATATTTAAAAAATATATAACTTATTGATCAATGTCAACTTTGAACTGATGTCATTCATCACTGAATTACACACCTGCTTCATGCCCTTAGGGGTAAGCTAGAGAAAAGAGATGGCCCCTTATATCATATTCTGATGGTCAAAAGACTGGTTCTGGTAAATCAGCTGGGAAACAAACCCCCAGAGGTGATGGTCTTCCAAATGAGAAAATGCTGCATTGAGCCCAGAACAGTTCATTCTGAGGACTGTTGGCCTGGGTACTCCAGCTGATTTCACATGAGTAGAGAGGATGCAAACCAGGTAGGGTTTATAAATGAGCATCAACGCTTTGAATAACACGTAAGTTCCTGGAGGACAGGTCCATCAGTGGCAATTAGACAAGATGGTCGGGGATGGAATCCCATGATTTGAGTGTCCCCAAACCTTGAACTGCTAGAAACTGGGACAAGATGACAGGGGACAGATCACTCAATAATGTCCCTGTTCACTCTCCCTGAAGCATCTGGCACCAACCATTGTCGGAAGACAGGATACTGGGCTAGACAGCCTATTGGTCTGATCCATTATGGCAACTGTTATATTCTTACTTGGAAGTGAATAGGAAAGACAGTGCAGTCTTCCAAGAACTGGTCTGAAATATTCTCTAAAAGTCACACTACCAACCAAGCAGGTATTGGAGGAAAAAAACAGATTTATTAGTTGTAGCTTCTAAGGATCTTCAAAGGTTGACCCAGTGTAAACACAATAAAAATCACAAAATGCTAACTATGGCAAGGACCTCATTGTGGACAAACAGGCCACTAGTTCCACCTCAGATTCCAGAATCAATGAGGTTCCCAAAAGCTCCCACTTCCTCCCCACCCCCAAGTAGGAACAGAGTTCTAGAGCATACATTTGTTGTTTAATCTCAGTTCACTGTGATTTGGTGTTGACACCAGCCATCTCATATTTCTTCCTGATGCTCCAGTGACCATCACTCCCTACCTCAGCAGCACCTCTTCAGTCCGAATTGAACAACAAACATTAAATGCCATATCTTCTGCCACGCTGCTCATCTTACATGTTAATGTGTTCCCCTTAGATATCATGACATTTTCTTCTCCCCACCTGCATTAACAGTGGAAATACTGTACAGCTCCACCTCCGTTTGTTAACACAGAGTAGTTTTTAGATAGATAACTTTAATCAAATTCATGTATATACAATTGCAAGTGAGTTATCTATTTTCTGATCTCTAGTTTTATCCTCACATTACCTTTTTCAGATACAGAAACCCAGCAGAAATGAATAAACTTTTAAATATTTGGCAGTAGCTCACAGCACTTCCAGAAGCAGAGAAAGCTCTACTCATTCGATTAACAAATGAATACAAATAGGTGCTCAGATACCATGAGCCTGGAGTACGTACCTAGTTAGAAATATAGTGGGACTGGCAGCATCATCTATTATTAAAGCTGCCCAACACTTCCCATTATAAGACCCTGTTTTCAGTTACTTATAAAACTTTGCCAAATTCTAACTGGCTGGGCTGAACATTTTCAAGCTCAGTGTCTGTATCAGGCTGAATTTTTCTAGAAAAACACCAGTCAAAATGGTTCAGCATTTCCAAGAATATGTTATCTTGCCCATGTTAAAAAAGTATGGAGACCTTTTCTTTGAGATATTTTAGAGCCCACATGCCCCTCCTCCCCCATACTTTGGAGCAGAGTCTGAAATTTGGCAAAGGATGTTGCATATGATATGTGTCTGTGATATACCTTTTGCTGTCTCTGTCAAAACCTGCCAAGTTTTTTTTTTGGCCAAGTTACAAACCTTAAAAAAATCACTGTTCACAAATGAGACATGCCAGACTACAGCTAAAACTCTAAGGTTCCAACTACACTAGGTATGATCCAACCTGGGGCTGAACTGGAATTTCCATGCAACTGTAATGAGCTACGCCAGAGCAGGGACTCAGAAAAGAGAGCAGAGAACCTGTTTCTCTTGTGCTATCAGAGCCCACCCTGTTGGGCCCAGGTTGCATGAAGGAGGAAGCTTGCCTGCTCTGAAATCAGAGGGGACAAGGGCTGGGCCTAGGGATGAAGAGGGATTAGAATGTGACACGGAGCCTGGGAGGGAGAGGGGAACTGGAAGGGAGACTGAGACTGCCTGTGCAAGAAGGCAAATGGGAGGGGGAGACTGAGATTGAATGAGGAGCCGGGGGAAGAAACTAGAACTAGCAGAGCAAGGGGACTGGGACCCGGTGAGGAGGGAGTGGAGGAAGTTGGAGGTGTGAGGAAGCAGAGCCGAGAAGGAGCCAGGGTGTGGGAAGAGAACTGGGACTACCTAGGCAGAGAGATTCAGACAATGAGACGGGAGGGGGAAGACTAAGGCAAGGAGCCAGAGAGGAGGTGTGGAAGGGGGTGACTGAGAATGGATGAGGAGCATGGGAGCCAGTAAGGATGGGAAACATGGGTGGATGAGAGACAGATAGGATGAGGAGCCATGAGTGCAGGGGAGACTGGGACTGGCTGGACAAGGGGAATGGGACTGGGCTGAGATACCTGAGATGTGAAGAATAGGACTATGGCAAGGAACCAAGGGTGGAGGAGAGACAGGACTTGGACAAGGACGGGTTGGAAGGCATAGGGCACAAAAGGTCATATTTGGGGGCAATGGGCAAAAGAATCTGTGCTCACTAAAGCATACTCCTCTCCAGTATCTGGCATGGAACCCAAGATTCCTGAATCTCACCATTCCTCTGCTGTCAGCAAATATCTGAAATCCAGACAACCCCCCACCCAGTGCAGGTCCACATACTACTGCCATCAGTTATTCTGTTAGCTCAAGTGATACAGGTGTGTGCAGTGCATCTAAAGGTTCCAACCCTGCTGATGAACCACGTGGATGTCAATATGCCACAACATTTTGCATTTTTTTTCCCAGTTTGTTTTTTCAAAAAGCTAAGAAATCACACACAAAGAACTATGCTGAATGAATATTATTAAGGTTGCTAAGTCAAGCAATCAAAAGTTAGGATATGCCACAATTAAGGTTCCCTGTGCCCTCCTCCTTCTGCATATGTATTATGATACGTCCTTTTATTACAGATCATACGGCATTTTGTTGAGGATCCCTGCCTCATTCAGTAAGGGGCCTGCTCTGGAGATGACTCAGGGTTGTCTGTACAACCCTGGCTTCATTTGTTGTAGAAGTTGGAAGATGTGTAGAGAAAGAGGCCGGGGACTGCAGAAAGAGAAAGAAGGGACTTATGATTAAAGACAGCTGTACGCTGCCTTGGAGAACTGGATTATTTCCCTGTCTCTGCCACAGAGTTCCTATGAGATGCTGGGCAAGTTACTGAAACCAAAATTTTCACAAGTGGTCCCTAACCAGGTGTTCCTCATTTTCTAGTTGCCTGACTTGAGACCCTAAGATCTGATTTGCAGAACAGTTGAGCGCTCATAGCTGCAACTGAAGCCAAGGAGAGCTATACTTTGAACATATAAAGTGCTTTACAATGCAAAGTACTCCGAAAGAGCAGGTCCTGTCTCAAATTCGGCATCTAAAATTAATGAATAATTTTACCTAAATCTCTCTGTGCCTCGGTTCTTCATCTGTATCATAATGCATACACACAAGGGGGCCGAATTAATGTTGCCTGGTATTTCCTATCTTTGGAGTGTTTGACTTCATCTTTGATAAAGTTCTTCTAATGCAGTTTGTGTGTGCAATATGAGATATAGTGCATTCAAATAAAAAGGAATTCAGAATGATAGGCACTAATGAAAGTTATCAGCATTCTATAGATAGGAGTTCTCATATTAAAAACAATTTTGTAAAGTTCCAAAGAATATATAACATACTTTTACATACTAAATAATATACTTTTATTGCTGGCCTTTAATACCACCCCAAATAGTCAAGCTTTCCACCAGTAACAAATGAGAATCCTGCTTACAATAACCATCAACTTACCAGGCATTCTAATAAGCGCGCCGGACGAGCAATGACTATGAGGATCTTTCGAACTAGTTGCTTAATAAATGCCAGTTCTCCACTTTCTGATCGCTCTTGACCCTAAGAGAGTCAAAGGAAAAGGATGATTAAAAACTCCTACGTTAAATATACCAGTCAAGAAAGCATGTTAATATGATGACCACAAATACAATCAGTGATATTAAATACAGTTTGTAACTATAGTGTTAACCTCCATTTGAAATCCTTGCAGCATAGCTCAGACAGTCAAAATTTCTACAACATGGAACAGGGTACCTTCAATTCATATGGCAGATATATTACTATCGATTTTCATTCATATGGCTTCAAGGTGAATCAGTATTTTTTGTCAAAAATTATTAGAAGGGGTTGTGTATTACAGCTGGGTCATTTAGTATACTGTAGTAAAAACTGAGTCAGAATTTCTATATGAAATCAGGATTTTTAGACTGAAATCTCTTGCTTCTCTGAAATCAAATCAGACTAATGCTTTGTAACATGATGGCCAACCCAAATGATTCGAACAAGTTAAGACATCTCTAGTTACATAGTGGCTAAAGCCTAACCTGAGTATATTTTACAGTGATCTAATCAACTCCAGCCCCTCCCCTAATACCATTGTTATTTTAAATGACATTATGTATGAGATTTTTATAATGTGGCTTAAGCTTTTGAAACAGCCAATTTATTGTATTTAAAAAAGCACTAATGAGCATGCACAATAATTCATTTTCACAAAGCCTGCTGTAATAGCAAAGATTCTCCTTTCATTTGCGTAAGGCATTTTTACACTAACTTCAAGGCAAAATTAGTGCAAATATATGGTTCTAACATGATAGTATCAAAATAAAAGTTATTGTATTTTCAGATGGATGGGGTATTCTTTGTTTTTACCAACATATTCCCGTGCACTGTTATAGCTACGGTTTTACAACAGAGGCTGCTGCATTTCACCATGAGGTGACGTCTATTTCTACAGTTTTCTCTATATCAGTTTTTTGTGTATTTTAGGATCCCTTGGAATAAAAGATACTACAACACATGTAATAAACATTAGCAGCATCCATGTGGTATGGAAACTGATTTCCTATGATAAAATGATGGCCATGAAATTCTAAAATGACCACACTGAGATGTACAAATATAATGAAACTATGCTAATCCATGCATAAAGGAACCGAGTACAGGTATGTGAAGTAAAGGAAGCAAATGGGAAACTGGGTTCTGAAAAGATGATGATGATGATGAAAGGAGAATAATGATGTTATAGAATCTGTACAAAAGAAAATATGTTTCTGGAGAACTTAAAATTGAATTGCATTTCAAATTTCTTTCAAACTTTCTTGTCAAGCAACAAAGAATAGACTTTATGATACCTAATGAATGCAAAAGAAGCCATATGTTCTTTCTTCTGGCTGAAAGATATTGATGGTCCTTTGCTCATATATCAAAAAGGCATTTCTTTGCTTTGAATAATAGAAGCTGCAGGATAAATTCCAAATC